>NC_073696.1:266601931-266917224 GCF_029784165.1 Wyeomyia smithii | reverse complement strand
ATTTTCAGATGACACCCCGTTAGGCATACAGACGAGAGGCATACGGACGCGAGGCATAGTACGCTAGGCATAATGGACGGCAGGCATACGGACACGAGGCATATGGACGCGAGGCCGAATGGACGCGAGGCCGAATGGACGCGAGGCCGAATGGATACAAGGTCGAAAGGACACAAGGCCAAGGGGAAGTGATGCGGAATATGTTATTATCGTCATCATCATCACAGCATTTAATAACATGTATTTCGCTCCAAACTGTCATTTGGAAAGCAATACACTCGCGGCCTTCGGCCGACTCGCTGTTCGAGCGAATGCTGTCCTTACTCGCTACCGCTCGTTCGGACTTAACTAAGGGAAGAAAACTCTGTTTGAGTAGACCTAGCAAACCAGTAGATCAGTCGTTTGGGTGCGAGAGGCCGCCGCTTCCGACGGCGGGTCGGCGGCCGGCTCGGACTGCGGAAACCACGGCGGCTTAGTGCCGCCTCGTTTCCTTGCCCTCGATTATGCGTCTTCGCCGCATGATTTCAAGAAAAGTATTATACCCAACTTCAACTGTTTAGGAATATAAAAACACCTGAACTACATAATTGGATCTCATTCGATCGTACAACATCGCATTCGGCCTCGCGTTCATTCGACCTAGCGTCCGTTCGGCCTTGCGTCCGTTCGGCCTTGCGTCCATTCGGCCTCGCGTCCATTCGGCCTCGCGTTCATTCGGCCTCGCGTTCATTCGGCCTCGCGTCCACTGGCCTCGCGTCCATCCGGCCTCGCGTCCATGCGGCCTTGTGTCCATTCGGCCTCGCGTCCGTTATGCCTTTTGGCAGAATGCCTCGTATCCATTATGCCTCACATCCATTATGTCTCGCGTCTGTATGCCTAGCATACTATGCCTAACATCCATATGCCTAGCGTCCATATGCCTCGTGTCCCGTCCCCGTATTTTCATCTGTTTTCACTGCGTTGTAGAAAATCAAAAGCTGCCAAATCAGTTTCTGGTAATACGAAAAAATCGCATTGAAAATGTTGAATTATTCCCACATAATTGACATAAATCGACAACACTGCAGTGGTTACCTAGGTTACCAGTTTTGCACGTGAACAACTACAGCGAATATCTAGGTAACCTACTATGACGGGCTGCGGCTACGTTTATTAATGATAATGTGATTCATTCATGATTAACAGTGTGATGAATATGGGGGCGTCGTGAGATGAATAATTGAGCATGATTCAAGTTTTGAGATGGATATGGAAGCGTTGTGAAAAATGGTTTGTTTTACAAAATTCAGGATAAATCTAGCTAATTTCACTAAATATACAATGCTGAACGATTCCATAAGAGCACGTAAGCATATTTAGTTTATTTGTTCAATGATTTCGTTAAAATTTGATGTTTAATCCGTGCATTCTTCGTGAATATCAGCTTAATGAGATGAATAATGGAGCAGTTTCCCTATAAAAAAAGGGCGAGAACATCATATAGACAGCCAATGCCGCTTAGAGGATTTTATTGAAATTTCAATGCATTCAGTTTATTCGTGATCTACATCATACTGTAAATGTTTTAAAATTATGGAATAACTGAATTGAACAAGAAAAATAGCACGAAAGGATGAAAGTAATCTAGTTTAAATCATAACTACTCCCTCCAGGCTTTCATTGTCTTTTTTTATGTTGTTATTTGTTGTTTGTTATTAAGGGGAGACCCTACTCTGGAAAGTTGAAAAATTATGAATTTTCGAGATATTTTTTTTTGGATGTTCAGAGAAAGTGTTCGAGCATTTTGGCTATTGATTAAGGTATATTTGAAGATGTATTTTGCATGACGTGGACTACATTTGAGTGAATATGAACGCTGCACACTGTTTCCAAAGCTGCAAAAACGTGATCGAAATCATTTTGACCTAATGATCTAAAATGATTTTAGAGTCAGAGTGTCTAGAGCAAAGTTGTTCCATTAAATATTTTCCATGTTCTAGAAGTTGCAATTTTGTGATTGATCCACCTAACAGTGAGAAACGAATTTTACTTCTCTCATTCTCGAACATAAAAATCAACTTTGTTCGGCGAAGTTATGGCACATTTTAAAAGAAACAACTTTGTCAAAGAGACTGTTAGTGTCAGTAGGATTGTAGCGCTAGCCCCGCAATTATCCTGTAAACTTAACGGTCGGCTGCGAAGTCTGTGTATAGTAAAACAGAAGGTCGAATTCCGATATGGAATGAAGCACCAAGGCTTTGCTTTGCTTTGGATGCTGAGAAAAACGTACCACTAGTTGAAAAACATGGTTTCGAGAGAAACGCTACCAACAGCGTAATATTCACTATATTTGTATCCAAGATAGGCAACATATATCTCCAAACATACCTCGATCAATAACCAAAATACCCGAACACATCACTTTACTCTAAACATCCGAAAAAAAATTACGAAAAGTAAATTATGTGCGCAAAATTTCTTTCAAATCCGTGTCATTATATGGCAAGTTATTACGTTAGAGAGACTCTAGTACGAAAGATCAATAATAAAGCTTGTGGACAAAAAACGATACCCCTTGTTTAAGTGACTATAGAATTTTTGCAAATGCTTGTTTAATTTGAAAACCCTTGGAAATGATTTTACACAGATCGAAACGTTGGAAACAGAAAACAAATATTCGATGACGCTGAATTGAAGGAATTGCCCGATGAGGATCCATGTCAAACGTAGGAACATCTTGCTTCAGTATAAGGAGTTACATACCAAATCATTTCCAAGTAATTGTACGCTTTGGTAATAATTCTCAAGAATGGTTTTACAGAGCAAAAAGTAATTTCAATCAGGAACAGGTTAACCAAGATACTAGTTATCTCATGAGCTTCTTGTTGCAGAGTGATTTTAGCTTCAAAAAATAAATCAGTATGGCAAATATTTTAATCAACCTGCTAGTTACGGATTCAGAGCTGTAGATTGGTTGTTCATTGCTCGTTTAGGGTAAGAAAAATATCACTTGTAGTACATAAATAATACCCTCTCTTATTCTCTGCTAATATCAGAACCCTTTTTAAAAAAACCCACGACGATTCAGTCCCCAATGTCGCGTTTCGTCCTTTCGTTCGCGTTCAACCGAAAATTCGTGCCTATGCATAAGCTAAACTCATAACCAACGCAAGAACACTTGCAGCGGATATTGGATGGGAGACACGAGAGAAAAAAAACCCAAACCGAAAGATCGCTCCGGTTTTTTTTACAACCCTTTCACCCTTCGCTCCCGGACCCGGTTGCAATGGGCGTATCTGGACATGGTTATAAATATGCGTATTTCTGCTAATCTCCTACTGCACTCGTCATACGGCCCATAGGCGAAGAGTTGACCCTTTTGAGGCCGAACGCTTGGCACTTTTTACGACTTTCACCGCACACCGGGCAAGATTATCTGTCGTCGTGCTGAACCGAGCAGGATTTACTCGATGCACTTGGAGGCGAAAAAAATGCGAACGACTAGTGCTTCCATCGAGTGCGGATGTATTTCGTAATTTATGATTTATGTATAGGACTGTTGGGGGGCGCAAAAACTGTCACACTGCTACCGGTATCGCGTGTCCGTTCTATGCACAAATGAGGTGGGCTTTTCCGCAGCGACTGGGAGACTTTTTTTTACGACGCTCGATGTAATTTCACTTTGGCTCCTCCGGTGCATTAAAAATATACCTTTGTGCTATGTACTTTAGAGAAATGGACCAATCTCGTCTTGCCGGAGATGGAGTTTGGTCCTAGCTCCTTAAAGGATTGGATGGTACGGATTTTACGAGCTACGATTAGGATTGATGAGAGTGCCGCCTTTGCGGTTGATTAAAGTACTAAAATCAAGCCCGGAGGTGAGCCACCTTCAAAAGAAATTGTCTGCGGCCATATTATTTGAAATTAATTTTTGATTAGCTCAGGGCGGTGGTGAGCTAAAATGTTTATTCTGTTGGTGATTTATGTGAGCAGATATTTTTTCTGTAAATTTTTATTTTAAACCATTTTTATTTATTACAGTATTTTATATACACCGAACGAGAAAAGATTCGAGCATTTCCATTCCAAACGCATTACTCATTGCTTTAATTGCCGAATATGACAAACCGGCACGCAATTAAAGAACACCTTCTTCGGGGCAATAAAAATCTATTTTGCTTCGAATGAAGCGAGAAGAAAAAATCAGGCAAAATATTAAATGACGTACCCGTGTGCAATTAAACACAAACGGTGTCATCCCGTTTCAACTTTTTCGCGCCTTTTGGCTTTTTTTTTTCTCTTCTCTTCCTGTTTACCTCCGGGGAGGCTCTTCCCCCCGGGGACAGGGACTAGGTTTAGGCCGTTCGAAGCGCCTTGTACGCTGTCGCCGGTAGTGATTCATTTTTTCGGCTGGCTGCTTCCCCGGTTCAGGGTACCTCTCTCGCGAAGGGCAGCGCATTTCCTCGTGCATGAATTATTATAATGTCTTTACCTGACTTGAAACTTCCACAACTAATGTGTTTCAGTTTGAAATTTATACCGAAAATTTTGCACAACTCGCTTCCATTATGGCGTAGTGCCGGCAAGTGCCACATTTTGTTGTTATTTGTCTTTTTAAGGGATTTTTTTCTGCTTGCTCGCTCCGTTCGCGTGTTGCAAGCAGTTTCCGAAGAGTTTGGGCTCCGTCTCATCTGCTTCGATGCAGGGAAGAATTTGAATATAACTTATAACATGCTTTATTACATCCGACGCTTGCTAGTGGGGCGGTGGCACGCCCTTCTAATGGGAATAAAATTATAATTGCAGTAATTTGAATGGACGGTGGGCGGGGGTTCGGCTTTGCTCTAAATGTGGGCAGAATAATCTGCCGTGAAGTATGATTGATAATTGAGGCTACGACAGGGAAGTCGAATCTAAAGTCAGTTAGAGCTTTATTTTGGTCAATTATTTGTTTTTCTTCTTGCTTCACCAAGCATCAGTACAT
The DNA here is from genome assembly GCF_029784165.1 of Wyeomyia smithii. Lineage (NCBI taxonomy): Eukaryota > Metazoa > Arthropoda > Insecta > Diptera > Culicidae > Wyeomyia > Wyeomyia smithii. The sequence goes on along the minus strand of NC_073696.1, from coordinate 266,912,261 downwards.
AAGTTTTGGATATTTGGCTTTGCAGTCTCAGTAAAGGATCTAAACGAATATTTTATTCACTTCCGACGTTTCGGCCGTTGGTTGTGGGCTTTTTCAAAGGAATTCTAAGATAGATAGGTTTATTTTACAATATGTCTGTCAACGTGCTGTACACTAAGGTCGCTTTTTACGCGGATTCCGGAATTTACGCGGTTTTTTTTACGCGAATTCCGGAGTTTACGCGTTTTTTTTACGCGGCATGTATCCCCCGCGTAAAAAGCAACTTTAATGTATTTCGATTTCAAAAATTCACCTCTCGTTGAAGCATTCGATGCATAGTTTCTAGCATTCAAGTTTCTAAGTTTAATTGGAAATTCTAACTGTTACACTCGAATATTTTCTATTTTTTATATCTAATGAACTTCAATAGGTTCCTTCTATTTATGCCAAGTTATTCTCTAGTTCAAGCATTTTAAAACTATTTTTTGCCCAATATCTGACTAGTGAATTAATACATATGCTGCTACGAAACGACGCAATGGCCGAAAACAACCTGCTTTCATTTCTAAAACAAACAAGACATTACAGCGAAATCTAGAACCAATGCACTGTAATTTTCGAATATCTTTTTCCATAGAGGTGGACTAGCCAAAAGCCTCTCTAATAAAGAAAAAAAAACACACATAACGGGTGTTAAATAAAAAATGAGAATTTTTTCAATACCTTTCAGTAACTCGAATACAGAGCGTGAAATTTTCTTTCTCCAATAAAATTGCTCTTTGGGCTCCCTAGAAACAGTAGGCGTGTTTGGTTTTGCTAGTTTGAATTTAGTCAAAGCAAAGATGGCGTCGAAACAGTACGTGCTCCGCGAACGCATTGTACGGTTCTACGAAACGCATTTCCAGCAAGGAAAAAAGTTCACGGTGACACATTTTAAGGAAGAGAATGTACCTGTTAGTACGGTATATCGTATCCTGGGTTCCCTGAACGTAGAGCGGAAGGTCGGAAGTGGTCGTCCGGTGACGATAATGACGAAGCAGAGGAAGACATCGTTAAAGAAGCTGTTTGACAACAAGGACGCAACCAGCCTGCGTGACGCCGGTCGGAAATATGGCTGCTCCCACGTATTGATCCATCGGACCCTCAAAATGGAAGGAATCGTCTGCAGGAAGAAGACGAGGTCGCCGGAGTACACGGAGGAGCAGATTGAGACGGTTAAAACACAGTGTCGGTGGTTGCCCAAAAATAATGCGGGACGTCTTTCGTTTTGGACGACGAAAGCTATTTTCCGCTGTCCAAAACGCATATTCCAGGAAATGATAATTACTACTCCAGCGACAAGTCATCCACACCGCCTAAAGTGGAATACAAGTTCAAGCACAAGTTTGAAAAAAAGGTTATGTTGTACATCGCCATTTCCGACCGGGGCATTTCAAAGCCTTGGTTTAAGCCGAGCGGTCTGGCAATCAACCAACAAATCTATCAAGAAGAGTGCCTCGATAAAATCCTGCTGCCGTTCCTGAGCGAGCATCACGCGGATGGGAAGTACGTCTTCTGGCCAGACAAGCGTCTTCCCGTTACGCCAAGAAGACGCTGGCGTATCTTGAGGAGAAAAAGATACCGTTCGTGGCGAAAGACCGTAACTCAACAAACTTGCCCCAGTGCCGCCCAATAGAGGATTTTTTTGGCTCACTCAGTGCCTTAGTATATAAAAACAATTGGAGGGCCAAGGATACGAAGCAACTGACTGCAAGAATCCGGAATTGTATCCGGAAAATGGACGTAAGTGCCGTTCTTGTGAGAGCATCGCAATAAAGTTGCGTCGAACAGCAGACCATGGCCCTTACTCAAACATTCACTGATATTTTTTTGAAGAAAATACATTATGTTATTAATAAAAAATACTGAAATCGATGAAAAAAAATTTTTTTTTATATGTGATTGAAAAAATTCTCATTTTTTATTTAACACCCTTTATGCTTTATTACCGTACTAACTCGGAGTGGAGACATTTCGAATCTTTATTTTTCCATAGCACGAACCTAAGACTCAAAAAAAACCTTAAAAACATGTGAGTCCATATTTCGAAGTATTTGCCTGATTCCCTCGTATATAACTTATTTAAAAAAATATACTTCAAAAACTTCTACTTGTAGAACCATTTCTTATATTACCTTGCTCATTTAGCTATCTTGAATTTAAAACTCGGTCGATTCTAGGTCCCGAAATTTCCGTTTTGGTTGGTATTCGGATATTACACGCTGTTTTCCACTAACCAAAAGTCGCCATTTTGAATTTCAAAGTTGAGTTCAATGTTAATTTCCGGCCTCTGGGTATTATCAGGATTCTAAAATAAATACTTCTATTGGATTCTAAACTGGTGTAGTTGAAATCGGCTTGTGGACATCATCATGATGACTTCGGTCGCCATCTTGAATTTTAAAATGAAGTTCTGCATCGATTCCCGGCTCCTGAGTATTTGGCCATTTTAGGTTGTTATCAAAAAACCAGAAGTCGCCATCTTGTTTTTTCAAATGGCGTTTCTGTCGGATTCTGGCTTTCGGGCATCAATCAGTTTCTGGAAATACTCTTATTGGGTGGTCGAATAAACCTCAAATGAAAGTAACAATATCGACTAAATCACAATAGAAGGATTTTGCGCCAACTCGACCGGATGATGACAGCACTTTCACACAATCCAATGAATCATTAGCCTGTTTAGGGCAACTTTGCATTCTTTGTTTTCCAAAAATTTATCTATACTAAAGTTTGAAAAGGGCTGATTTTTTTTTTGAAAATTGTTATACTTGAATAATGACAAGACATGGAGAAAAGTTGGCGAAGTTAGAATTTTAGGAAATTGTTTGAATTTTCATCTTATATATAAAAAAAAAAAGATTTTGAAAACAGAGAGTGATTCTAGAAAAAAAGGTCTTCTCATATTTTTTCGGATTAGATTATTTAGATAAACAATTTAGAAAACTCTTCTGCACAAATCAACAAAAGCACTTATAAAGAAAAACTTCTAACGAGAACTTCTATATTTCTATATGTGTTTATATTTGAACGCCTTTGCGTCTCATTCAGGTAGGGTAATGACAAGAGTTAGAGCAAAGTTGTGAAGGGATGACTTTTAGGAAATTGTCTGGAATTTCATTGAAAAATATTTCAAATTCTAAACTCGAGAAACTACACTAAAACAGCCAAAACACCTTGCCGGAGACAACGGAGATTGCGGGTTCGAGTCCCGTCTGGACGAGGGAAAATTTTTTCTACGCCTAAAAGTCACACCTTCTATTCCCGTTCATTTTCGCATCCTCGCAAACTGCATACATTGCCAGCTTTACTAAAACTTAAAATGTAAGTCATATGACAAAAATGAAATTAGTTCGTAAAGTACACTAAAACAATTTGATTTCAATAACAGCGATTCTCAAAAAAACATAGTAATCTCCGATTTCTTCAACCTCAATGTTTTTAGATAGTCTAAAATCTTCTCAACATTTCCTCTCAAGGAGATAAAGATTTGGAAGGCGCTGGAGCAAAAGTGTGAAGTATTACCTAGTTCTTTTCTCGACAAGAGTGCAGGAAAATTTTTCTCTGCTACCTTATTACGGAATGCCTGGTGCAAGTCTTTAGAAGGTTATGTTATGTATAAGAATAGAAATTGGCTGCACCCTTACTTACTGTACTTTTAAGGCGACAGACCGATTATCGATCCACTGCCGAATCCAGAATACGTCACCATGTCCCTCGGTCTTGGGCTGCTATCCTCCAATCGCCCCTCACACCTATTTCGCGTGCATGCTCGTGGACAGCACACATTCAACGAGTGAGGGGTCTACCCCGAAGTCGACGACCTCTATCGGGATTCCTGCTAAATATAGCCTTCGCCTGACGCTCATCCGGCATTCTCGCTACATGTCCAGCCCACTGAAGCCTGCCGTGTTTTATCCGCTTGACTATATCCGCCGATTTGTATGCCTGTTACACTTCATGGTTCATGCGTCTGCGCCAAACACTATTTTCTAGTTTGCCGCCAAGGATTGAACGCAAAATCCTACGCTCAAAAACACCAACACGTAGAGAGCCACCGGAAGAATCAGTGTTTTATAGAGTGCAAGTTTAGTACGGATTTGCAGACTGCGGGACCTCAGCTGGTTACGCAATCCGTACAAGGCCCTGTTGCCGGCTGCTATCCGCCTCTTTATCTCACGGCTAACCTCGTTGTCACATGTCACTAATGTTCCCATGTAAATAAATTCGTCGACTACTTCAAATGTCTCCCCATCTAGCACCACCGCAGCACCAACCTCCGACGGACTACCACGCACTCTGCCAGTCACCATGTATTTCGTTTTGGCAGAGCTTATGACAAGCCCTAATCTCGCAGCTTCCCTTCTGAGAGGTCCGAAGGCCTCTTCCACAGCTCTACAGTTGATACCAATGATGTCGATATTGTCCGAAAAAAACCGAGAAGCATGTGCGACTTCGTAATGATGGTGCCGCTTCTCTGCACACCAGCCCTCCGTATAGCACCTTCCAATGCGATGTTGAACAATAAGTTCGACAGCCCGTCACCCTGCTCCAAACCATCAAACGTCACGAACGAGTCCGATATCTGACCGGCTATCCTGACGCTTGATGTAGAACCTTTAATCGAAAGATCGAAGCCATGTTCGATCATAATCTGGCATAACTCATTTCTCTTAACTGAGTCGTACGCTGCCCTGAAGTCTATGAACAGATGGTGCGTCTGCAAGTTGAATTCTCGAAATTTATCGAGGATTTGTAGCAAGGTAAACATTTGGTCCATCGTGGAGCGTCCCCCTCGGAAACTGCATTGGTACTCGCCAACAAAAGTCTCCTGCAACGGCCTCAGTCTGTGGAACAGGATGCGGGAGAGAATTTTGTACACGGTATTGAGAAGAGTTATGCCCCGATAATTGCTACAGTCCAGGCGATGACTTTTTTTGTAGATCGGGCATATGAGACCCTCCAACCAGTCCGAGGGCAATTCTTCATCAGACCACACTCTCAGCATGATCCGATGGATGGCACGATACAGCTGTTCGCTCCCGACTTTGAAGAGTTCGGCGGGAATGCCGTCCTTCCCAGCTGCCTTGCAGTTTCTCAGCTCTTTCACTGCTTTCTTCACCTCGTCCATGAATGGTGGATCCACAGCTTGACCATCATTCTCAATAGTTATCCTGCTCCTTTCGACTCCACTGTTTCCCTCACCGTTCAACAGCACACTGAAGTGTTCCTTCCAACGCCTGGCCACCTCTGTTTTATCGGTTATCAGGTTCCCTTTCCTATCGTTACACATGACAGGGGCTGACACGTTACGATTCCTGATTCCGTTGACCTTCTTGTAGAAGCTCCTCGCATCGTGCCTGGAGAAGCAACCTTCCGCCTCCGCAAGAATACGCTCCCAATGCTGTCGTTTCTTCCGGCGATGGAGTCTCTTTTCAGCGGCTCTAGCATCTCGATATTTACCCATGCTCTGACTAGTCACAGCCGTGGCCAACATGTGACCCCTGGCGCGGTTCTTCTCTCCGTTACTCGCTGGCACTCAGCGTCAAACCACTCATTGGACGCAGCTGCCGCAGTTGTACTAAACACTTTTCGCGCTGTAGTGCTGATCGAACTGTGGATGTGCCTCCACTGTTCATTCAGGCTCCCTTCAACTCTTTCCTCAATCCGTTCATCAATCTTCTGCGAGTACTCTGCAGCCACTCCTTCAGTTGATAGCCGCTGGATGTTCAACTGCATCCTCCTCGTTGCCTTGGATTTCAACACGTTGGACAGCCGGGCGCGGATTTTGGCTACTACGAGATAGTGATCCGAGTCAACGTTCGGTCCTCTGAAGGACCTCACGTCTGTAACATCTGAAAAGTGCCGTCCATCAATAAGAACGTGGTCAATTTGAGAGCAAAGCTCTCCATTCGGGTGCATCCAGGTGTGCTTACGTATGTTCCGGCGTGCAAAATAAGTGCTACAGATAGCCATCCCCCTAGCTGCAGCGAAATTAACAAGCCTCAGCCCATTGCCGTTAGTAGTAGAGTGGTAGCTTTCCCTACCAGTTACGGGGTGGAAGAAGTCTTCCTGCCCGACCTGTGCATTTGCATCTCCGAAGACAATCTTTATAGCGTGTCCTGGGCTATGTCTTTTCCAGGAGCTCATAGAACTCCTTCTTTTCGTCATCGGGTTTCTCGTTGGTCGGTGCGTAAACATTTATTAGGCTGTAGTTGAAGAATTTGCCCTTAATTCTCAACACGCTTATACGGTCACTGATCGGCCTCCATCTAATAACACGCTTCATCTGTTTTCCAATTAGCACGAAACCGACTCCTCTTTCTGCTTTCACGCCGCCACTATAGTAGATGTGGTACTTAAATGAAGTGTCCGCAATAGGATCTACTGCCCTGAATTCGCGTTCTCCCGATTTCGGCCACCGCACCTCTTGGATAGCTGGAACCTCCACATTCACCTTCCCCAGCTCTCTAGCCAGGATACTTGCGCGTGCCGGTTCGAGTAGAGTCCTTACATTCCAAGTACCGAGTTTCCAATAATCGTTGTCCTTTTTCGTTCGCCTAGGTCCATGCCGATTATTCCGTTCCGTATTTATATCTGGATTGTTCGTAGTATTTAATATTCGGTATGCTGCCTTACTAGGGCTGCGATACCTAGTCTCGCGCAGGGGGTGCCGTCTTTGATATAGCTGGCGAGACACCGCGTTTCACGATTCAGCCGCCCGCTCCGGCTCAGACGCTGTTGTACGCTGCCCCTAACATGGGGAAACATCCGCGGCTGCACCCATTAACATTTATTTTAACATATGTTCCCTTAACAAGTAAAATAAGTGAAACCACAGTAAGAGCTGAATATGGCATTAACAAAGGTTGAAACCAATTCTGGCGAGATTGAATCGCCAACATCATACTGTTAACACAATTATTAGGAATTCAAAGAGCCTGCAATCTAGTAAAACAAAGTTTGCAGCAAATCCTCAGAAGGAAGTTTGAAAAGTATCACAAACGAGGTGGTGAAAAGGTCTGCTGCCACAAGGGAAACCATACTTACAAAATCAGATCAAGACATGAAATCAGCATTCGAAGGTGGGACATCAAGCAGTGGCCTGGCGAAACTGGCTCTCGAGATGGTAGAAGCTAAGTGTTAAGGAAAGCTTTATGAAATAATAAGATAAATTAAAGACTAGATTTTTTCAGGCCCAAGCAGTCGAAAGACACCTATTTCAAGATACTTTCGTTTCAGTAGGTAGGGGAAGATGCAGCGCCACATGCGCAGCTGAGCTAAGACCAGTGGTTGACTTTCGACGGTACAAACAGTAGTAAGTAGGTCAGGTAGGTAATAGGCTTTGTTTTCCTTGTAGAAGCTTATGACCACTGCGTCCATTAGTTAGATAAATTGTGGTATATTTCGCGTTAATATATATGCGCTGTCAGTTCGTTCCATCCCTATGGGTATCAGTGACGGTCGCCCTAGGACTTTGCATTTCCCCTCAAGAAGGAATGCCCTCTTTGATGAAGTTCATTTCCTTTGTTAGTTCAACATTCCATACCTCGTTAGGCGTAAGGACACCTTTCCCCAAAATACGCAGTCTTTGCTGAAATAATGCGCTGCATTGGCACAGTAGGTGTTCCAAAGTTTCAACTTCAAAATTACAGAAGCGACATATGTCATCTGTCAGTTTACCTTTTTTCTTAAGATAATAGGGGTACTGGGGGTAAGCCCGGCACTAAGGGTAAGACCGTCACCCCTAGGATTTTACTAGAAAACGCTAATTAACTGTGTTTTGGAATATTTGAAGTGTTGGTATTTAATATTTTAGACATTTTAAGACACATCGAAGTCACCGTGAAACGTCAAACGTTATAATAATAGACAAAACATACGCTACTGCAACTGATGCGTAAACGGATGTAATTTTACGTGAATGGAACTTAAGCTTTTATTCATTTGAAAAGACTGTATTGTTAGCAATCACAGGAATTCGATCTGATGAAAAAGGAAGCGATAAATTTGTAGAAATACTTTAAAAAAAAAAAATGTGTGCTGTCGGGGTAACACCGTCACCCGGTAAGTAGGGTAAGCCCGACATGGTCTGAGGCTAGTTGGATGTTACTGACACATATTTCTCATCTATTACCGATGTCTCGCTGATAAATGAATTAATTATTCGACTTAGAACCATGCACTCAAGCTCTTCTGTGATTTGTGAATGATTCCAAGAGTTATTAGAGGTGTCAAATGTACTAAATCAAGTCACAAAACTGACGGCTTTCCCGGTGGCATTTGAAATATGCTCCGGTGTGGTCAATGTGATCCTGGCTTCAATGAAACTAGTTAACAATATGATTTAAAGTGCCACATGATAGGCTTGCCGAGTATCAAATTCTTTCATTGATTATACATAATGTTCACCGGAACTTGTTCCGGCAATCTGCCCAGAACCAGCTAACCGACAACAACAAAGGGGAGGATTGTACAAAACGCACCAGTTAAGCATTTGCGCGATTTACAGCGCTTCAAACCATTTCAAAGCGACATTGAACGTGTAGGATGATTGTAGGATCTATTAATTGTATGTTTATGACGAAGTTTATTATGAAATATTCGATTTCAATGTATTTTTTGGTAAAAATTACCATTGCCGCGTGACCAAAACGCACCACAACAAAGATCAGTATGCTCCAAAGCAGTAGGCTAATATGCCACTAGCAGAAATCAGCACGCGAAGTGAGTCTCGAAAGTGAAAAAATAATGGAACATGCTCGAAGTTGTCAAGCAATCTCCTGCAAGCTCTTCATAGTGCATTCTGTCCCAATTTTAATTTTGATTGTTTTTAGGTAAAAGTTGACGAAAGTTAGTGAAATAATTCGAAATACTCATAGTATTAAAAACTCCAAAAGTGTAAAGGTTAGGGGAACCATAGTTTTGTATTATTTACAAGTCATTTAATCATAAAAGCTTAAATAAAATTCATGAATAATTACATGTTGGACAGAGCCACAGCTAACTGCACAGTTTTTTGAGTATTTTAGTCATTAAGGCACACTTTTTTATATGAGAACTGTAGAGAAGCTGGGTTTTTATGAGAAAAGCGAAGAATTTCGTCATAAAAAGCCACATGTGGAAGTATTTTGGGGAATTAATAGCATGGGCCATCTTACCTAACTGGCGCGTCTTGTACGGTTCTCCCCAACATACAGAAATGTAGGATCTCACGTTCGGCGGTTTTCGCATTCAAATTGGTTCAGTTAATTCGAGTTAATTCATGAACAAACTTAGGTGCCGATGTTACCCCCAAGGGGTGCCGGTTTCACCCGCACTGATTGCTAAACGTCGTTTTTATCCTAGTTTCAAAACTTCACTATTCCTTGTAAAATAACAATTTGAAAGTACTGAAAATCTTCATATCTTGTAGAAAACAATCTGGGCAATGATTCTGTGAAAGAAATATAACAGTATTCGCCATCAAGTGCAGCTAAAGAATCATTTTTCTTAGGGGGCCGGGCTTACCCCCAGTACCCCTACCTATTCGGACAGTGTTCAGTCAACGTATTCAGATCAGCTTTATTTGTACTGAGCAGGTTGCGGGCCCTCCAGTTGGCACCAAGCATAATTGTTTTCCAGCCTCTGAGCAGTGATTTCGAACAGGGTATAGAAACCCCACAGAATGGCTCTGGTCCGACGAATGTGGTTGAAGAACCAATTCCTGCTAAGAGATCAGCTTTTTCATTTCCTTCTATACCGTAGTGACCAGGCACCAGGCATATCGATAACGAATTCTCCCAACTAATTTAGTTGATCGAGACCGCTGTTAGCCCTCAGGCTAGGCGTGCGATATTATTTTTGGCATATCTATATTTCCTGGCCAAACAAATATTTGTGCATTTTAGTATAGCACTTATTTCAGCTTGGAAGACTGTGGGCCACTGTCCTATTGGAATTGATATATTGGTTCCTGCACGCAAAAGTTGGAATTTGCGCAACCAGATCATTCATGAGCGAAATTAGCGCATTTTCTGATTAAGTTTGGAATCAGTACAACAAATGTGTGCTGGACATGACGTATTTGATGCTCTAGCGTATTTTAAATGTATTTATCACTTGACTTCAAAAGTTTCAACCAGTGTTGGTATCGTCATGATAATTTGTACTGGTATTGGTGATGTTCTTTAGAAGGCTGCTAGCGTTGAAACAGTGCAACCGACAACAAACACTGATGATTCTGGTCATGAATGAATTGGTAAAAATATTAACTGATTGTTTCCCTTTCATGAATCCGGTCATTTAAATACATCATCGAATCAATAACAAACAAAAAGACATAGGGTTTTCCAAAACATTTTGAATTCAACTACGACTCTGGTTTCATTCATATGCATTCGGTTCCACGTTACTGGCACCAGCGTCAGTAAATCCAGTAGCAACAAGACTCGCTATTGGCTGTTTCGTTTGACAGTGATTAGGGATGCATTAGTCTTTGATACGTACCCGCTCACGAAATTAGCAGCAGTTCTTTGAGCGCCCTATAACAGATTGCTAGCCCGAAGCCAAAGTTTACAGAAACATCACAGTTTTGTGTGTATGATACATATTCTGCGTTATGCATTTCACACATTTTTTGTGAGAAATCAGAGCAATCATTGTGCGTTTTAAAAGGACACATTGGATTATTAATGCTTGAACTTTTGCGTGTGGTTTAGTAACCCCAGCACACGTAGATTCACCCATTTTAGAGCCATCTGTAAAAAACAATAAGGACCCTGGACGAATTTTAGGACCTTCTTCTTCCCATTCGTTGCGAGAAGATTCAATTACTTTGAAGGGAATATTAAGGTTAGTCTTGGATTTCATCCAGTCTTCATACATTGTTACTAGGTTGTTCAGTTGAAAATCTTTAAGGATTCGTATGTGTCCTTTTAGATCCCCTACCTGAAAAAGTTTAACGCGTTTGAGCCTGAGAGCACCTTTTTCCGCTTCAAGTTGCACATGTTGATGCAAGGGTAGGAGATACAGAGGAGCTTCTAAGGCGTTGGACGGTGCACTGGTCATCGTAATATAAAAGAAACGCTTAGTAAGCAGTTGATGTCGTTTGTTGACGTGGATCTAGATTTTAAGGGAGAAATTTAAAAAAAAGTGTCTTCAGGTTAGTAAATACCTCGATCCGTATTACCTGAGACTCTAATGTGGTCATACCTCTGTTCAGCAACTCCTATCTCAACCTCCACAAGGTGCCGACTGGGGTACGAGCAACCTGAGCAAAGATCGGGTAATCAAAGCCCAGTGGAAACTTTGGCACGCGGCTGTGTCTGTGTTTTACTCGTTTTTCTCCGGATGTCAGAATTCACGCGGGTTTTCACGCAGATTTGGGGCCATCCACATACCACGTGTACAGATTTTAAACGATTTTGACCACTCCCTTCCTCTCCGTGGACAACTGCCCATATAAATTTAAAAAAAAAATGTACGGACCTTGGACATTACCCATACCCCCCCCCCCCCCCCTCCATCCGATGAGTTTACTTCATTCGATTCACTGAAGAATATTCACTGATTTAGCCAAGAGAGAATTTAACAGAAATGATCAAGAACCTTCAGCAAATGAAGTTTTCTTTCAACGCGGTTTTAAGAATTTACGCGTTTTTTTTAGGCGTAGCGCCTAAAAAGATACTTGTGTACTTAAAATTGCGGTTAATATAGATGGTAAGTGGATGAAGTGTGATTTGAAGTCTGCTATCTTTAACGTAGCGCTACAATCCAAATAACGGTATAAAATGGTTGAAAATACGGGACTGTTTCGTTGAAAACTCTCTAGTCAGCCTAACTTGCGGTCGATTTTCAAACGCTGAGCACCGTTCTGGTTTTGAAATGTATATATTGGGTTACCGTTTTGATTCAAACTTCGAACAGTCTCAAACTTCGAACACTTCAGAACAAAAATCACATTATTATAGCTAGAATAAGCAAAAGTATGATTACCATATGCCATTTCGTTCCTTGGAATGTCCTTCACCCAGTGATGTATAGCTTGTCATTGTAGGACCACTTCCAGGGCACCAGCAGCCGTTGAAAAAAGTGACAATCAGTGTTGAGACGGTTTGCCTATCTATCTCTTAGAGATTACATGAAGTGTTCGGAATTGGAATCATAGCCGAGTTCTGAATTTTTGTTAATTTCATAAACAAAACATGTTTGAATCTATTAAAATAGCACTTAATTGCAACAGAAGGAAACTTAATTTTTCGTTGATTTTTTAGTGCAAGAAGTTATATCATAGCTTAAGTGTTCGAAATTTGATGCAGTACGGTATATTGGATCATTTTTGACATCCTACATGGCTACTTCCAGTTTGCAATACTGACCAAGTACAACTTAATCTGGGTTTGATTTTTGGTACCTGGGCATTTTCTCTTCATTCTGGAATGGCCATTCTAAGCTGTTTTTAAGAATCCGGAAGTTGCTACTTCGGATTTCAAAAAGACTTCTGGGCTCTAGTTCTGGCCATTGTGCATCATCCCGATTGCGGAAATACCCATATTTCATCATTCCCGGAAACCTGATGTTTTGACCTGTGGGTGTAGGTAAATCTGTTCCCAGGATGTTAGGATGTTTTCTGAACACCGGAAATCACCATTGTGGATCTTAAATTAGTCTCTGGAGTCGATTCCCGGCCTCTGGGTAACATTATTGGAACAGGTTCACTTCAACAGCCAAGGCAATTCTCCACGGTATAGGGCTGGATTGAAGCACTTTTTTAGAGGAACATGGGGTCCTGATCAGTCTCTTTTTTCACGATTACTTTACTTCACTTTTATCTCTTCTATCTAACTTTATTCGCTTTCAACTTTTTGTAATTTTATCTCACAATGAGCAATACCGCTTCTACTACAATTCAATTTTTTTCGTACAAGCTTTCTCCTCGAGTTTTTGTAGACAAGTGAAATCCAAAGATGACTGGTGGTTAATTTTTGGTGCTGTATCTTGTAGACGTCTGACTGCTCAGAGTACTGCTTTCAACTGGTTCAAGGTTTACTTAACCATTTTATGTCATCCTTTTAATAATTATTCGCGTAAATCGCGGCACGCTTGGTCTATCAGCATTTCCACCTGTTATACCGATATTGAGTGGTATTAGATCAGTTTAGGCGGTTTTCCAGAAACCGGAAGTCGCCATTTTAAAATACAAAATGGCATCTGATGTCGATTACTTGTTTTCGATTGGTTAAATCTGCGTTCGAAATATGACTCGACATTTTTCAATAGTTCAATAGTTGAAGTCAATGAATTGCAATTATTCGCATTTGAGCGGATGTCCAAATAATTTTCCAATCGATTGCTGCAAAAACGAAGGACACTGGACAAAAATTAAACATGTTCCTATTTCGGACTTTCCGAAAAACGTAGTTCTACGTCAAAATATGATCGTTCACGGACTCGTAATCACCCTGAACTAATGAAAATTTCAAGGTTTTATGATTTGAGTTGACTTCGAAATTAGTTCAAGCCTCTCGAGCAAATAATAGTTTCGGAGTTGATGCATGTTTGCATATGTTTCAATAAAACATACCCAAATTGCGTATGTTTTAATAAAAAGTACTAAAACTATAAGCCCGGATACGAAGTTCGAAAAAATATAAACTGCAGAAAAAATTCTCATATAGCGAAGTTTTTAACTAAACAACCATGAAGTATGCTATGGAAATTTTCTTTTGCTTCTTTTGAGAAAAAATGTACTTTCGTTCGTCGGTCAGTAAACTTTACTCGTGGAATATAGAACTATCAAATTCTGCAATTCATCGTACTATTTTGTTAGATTATTAAAAATCCCCCTATGTCGAATTTGAATATTCAATTCCAGTTTTGTTGGCTGCAGTTTTTTATTCGTTCTAGAAACACATCCCAGTTGAAGTGTTACTCTCAGTTTCGCTTCTAACTTTCACTGAAGTTCTAGTTCGTCTTGCTTGAGATAAAATAAGCAATCAGTGACAATCCGAATTACAAAGGAGGTATTCTTCAATCAAAGTTCATAACAATGGTATTCTATGATTTAGTTGGCAATTTCAGTTCTGAATTCATCTTTAGTTCCAGTATCAGATCCTGCTTCAGTTTTTGCTTTTGTTCCATTTTGTTTTCTTCTACATGTACGCGATTCAATGTTTGCATTTCAAAAAAAGAAGTGTGAAGGTTTAGCTCCAATTCCAGTTATAATTTTACTCTCAGAATATTTTTTAGTTTCAGTTTTCGTTCTAGTTTCACCATCAGCTCCAGTTTCAATTAACAGTTTTCAGACGACATCAGAGAGTTCTATTTTCGAATCAATCTACAAATACATATATTACATCGATTAAACTAAAACAAATTGTATTGATTGTACCGATCGCGCGGCAGCGATTTCATCGTGACGATACAAACGTGCAAATCATAATACCAGCGTAGATTAAAAGTTTTATCATTACCTACTCGATACAGTTTCACAGAAGATCCATAAAATCCCACATATACTTACTGCAACCCACCTACCCACCACAAGAGCAGGCAAAACGTTCCTACTTTCACCACGATTGCCGTCATAATCGTAATCCTTCTAATTACCACCGCCGCTTGTTGAAAGAAATCGGCCCATTTTAGTGCCTTCAGGCTTCAGGAGACGGGGCTGTTATCTTGATACTTGCGCGGATACGAAGTGCAAAAGGGTTGAAATTTATTAAAAATATCAAAAAGTATATACGGTACAGCATCCCCTGGAAGAAGCGTGTCAATAGATAGTGGAATCCGTCGATGGTAGGAGAGGACCTTCGACAGGCTCGCTATCGTGGATGAAAGTAGAAAGTGATGTCGAAGTGCAAACGGCGAACGAGGAAAGGCGCTTTTTTGAGCTGATGTGTGTTCCGTTTTTTTGTTCGTCATGTACGCATACATCATTTCATTAGCATATTATTAATGCGGGATAATGTGTGGCATGGGAAGGAGGGTAATGGTATACCCCGTTTGGGGTGATTTTTGAAAACTTGGTTGAACCGGTTAAGGAAAGGCGCGCAGCAGCGGTCGGGATCTTTTCCGGGCTACGGTATTCGACGTTGGGGATCCGTAAAATGCTACGTATCCGATTTACGGGGTGGAAAAATTCCGCTGGCATTCTCCGATATCAAAGCGGTCTCGTAATAATTTGTTCAAGTAAGAGAGCTTCCATTTCACGGGGAAAACCGTGATAAATGCGAATAAATTATCTTTTCTGCTCAACTCACACCCGGGCACTTTTAATGGTCCGGCAGACAAATAAAATGTAATAAAATATTAAAAGGTCCAATCTCATATCAAAAGGAGGTATATTGTAGTACCCTCATGGTGTGTGGTCGCTACATAAAATCAGCAACGGAGAAAGCTTCCGCCGTGCGTTCGGGTTTTTTTTTTTCTGCTGTCTGTACCATCCGTCCCTAAACAATCGGACACATTCACGTCGCATATAACTCTGTGCGGGAAGGAAGCGGATTTGATGAAGGAAACCTTTTTTTCGGTGGTAGCAGCAGCCTCCTCCAGGAAGCACTTCGTACACGATGTTTGGTATGAACCACAAAGATCCGATATTTGGATTTGTATGGAACATTCATTTGAGTTGAAGCTGAGGGTGGTTATCACATGGAAGCGTAGAAGGTCCGATGCGAAGAGAATCCTTATTGAGTTAGTAAAAAACGAAAGCCACCCTAACACCCTAGTTTGCGAGTGATAGATATTCGCTTTGATCAAATAATTAAGGGAACCGAGTCGCAGCCAGACTCTTTGCGCGAAAATCATATAGTAATCACCTTCACAGTCAGAACTTCCCAGTGACGGTCAGCAAAAGGCGATGGGCGCCGGAATCGGTCGAGGTGCGGACCCGTATCGTCTATGCATGCATAAACTAGAAGATTATCCTCCGAAAAACATAAATACATTATGAATATGGAAAATGCTTGTGCGGAATTATTAGCGATTTGGCCTGTTTCCGAGGATTTTGGTTTTATTTTGCGTCTGCGAGGACGGAAGAAAGGGCTGGCTATCGGTAACGACTCACAGTAGGGACTGCGATGGGGAACAACTGGACAGGCGGCAGGTGAGTTTATTCTGCTGTTCGACCGTACATATTTAATTTCTCGTGTTTCTGCAGGGAAGCGGGATTCGAAAAAGTTTGCATCTGCACTGGGATTTGCTATGCGAGTAGCACTTATTGTGTTTAATAGTTTCTTATTTATATCCTACTTTTTCCAACTTTAACTATTTTGTAAAATCAAGAATTATCGAAAATAGAATTTATAACGAGGTTTATACAATTTGGCCAATTCCTCGCGTTTTTTCTTCCAGTGTGCGTAAGCTACAAAGCAAAGCATTTTCGCGAACCCGCACCCGGCCAAACTACAAACTGTTTCAGCCTCTTATAATCTTTTAATAATAGCGATGCAGCAGTATTTTGCAGTTTGATATGCGGTGGGAATAAATTCTATTTCACCGAACACAAACAGAGACCTCCCGCAACTCGCCCACTACCCGGGAGGGAAAGATCTCTGCGGCGGCATCCCCCCACATTAGACTGAGGGTTTGAGGCTTTGCTCGCACATAATAAAAACTTTCAAATCCGACCACCTCCTCCCCTGCCTCTTTGGTGCAACAGCAGGCAGGCTGAGTGTTTGTTTGCCATGTGCAGCCCACACGATTTCGTCATTAGATTCCGACTGCACTTAGCACATGGCTGAGGCAGATTGGGTTGCTCGAGCGAAATTCGGTATGTTTATTTATTTACTTTATTCGGCAGCAGAGACGCCAACAAATGGCTGCAACCGGCTGGTGTACTCATTAAATACCTCCCAATCCGACCAAATACCGTAAGTTTGCTATGTTTATGTCGAACGGTGGATGCCATACTAGCAAATAATAATAATAATTAAATCTTCGCATGAGGTTTGGTATTTTTTTTATGAAACCGAATTTACTTCAAAGAACCTGTGGTTGAAGAAGTGTGCTGAAAATATCCCATTGTTAACAATACTTCTGGATTGTATTATTACTGTATTTCGACACATATGATAAATTGACAATTTGCGGATTTAAAATAACGTCTTGCACTAGTTCAGCTTGTAAATTCGTAAATTAAATACTTTTGTTTATGAGATCGTCTTAAAAAATTTCTGGAATCCAACAGAAATTAATTTCTCAGAGAAAATCAAAATTCTAGACGTTTTTCATATTCTCAAGTTTGTTTCCTACTATATAAAGTAGGCAGCTTGACGTAAAAGGACAACCGAAATTTTGGATTTTTTTGGTACTGTTGTTCTACTGTGGTGTAAATGGAGAAAAAAAAAACATTGATAAAAGGAAAAAGCCTTCGTGTTATATGCAGTCGGCTACAAAAAAGTTTAGATATATTTTCTTCATACTTGCAGAAATGGAAGATTTCCCCTAATGCTTCTAAAACACAGGTAATTATTTTTCCTCATAAGCCAAGAGTTTCATTTCTCAAACCCACCCATAACCACGTTATTAAGATGAACGGTGTGGTCTTAAATTGGTCTGATCAAGTTAAATACTTAGGGCTAATTTATAATAAGAATCTTACTTTCAAGGAGCACATTGAAAATATCCAGTCAAAGTGCAATAAGTATATCAAATGTTTATATCCTCTTATCAACAGGAATTCTAGACTTTGTCTCAAGAATAAACTGTTAGTTTACAAACAAATTTTTAGGCCAGCAATGTTATATGCAGTTCCCATCTGGACAAGTTGTTGTACAACCAGGAAGAAGACACTTCAAAGGGTTCAGGAAAAACTTTTGAAAATGATTTTGAAGCGTCCTCCCTGGTTTAGCACGAACGAGCTACATAGGCTCACTAATGTAGAAACATTAGAAAATATGTCAAGCCAAATTATCAACAAATTCCGACAAAAATCGTTGCAATCCTCAATTGCAACGATTAGCTCACTTTATAGTCAGTAAGATAGTTTTAAGTTTATTTTAAGTTTTGTTTTATTCCTTTTTTTTCTCCTTGACAAGTAGGTTCAATAATTTTCCTACAATTACATTAACTTAACTGCGAAAGCTAATAACATTCAATAATGTAAAAAAGCGTACAAATACATATATATAATAGTGTTGAAGTGTCACCATTTGTGGCAGAACACACAATATTAATTCTGAATAGATATTAGTACATAAATAAATCATTATAAACATTCCCCCCCCCCCCCTATTAAAAAAAAAAAAAAAACATTGATAAACATTTGAGAAAAGCCTGTAATCAGTTTTCCGACGAAGCTTTTTAAGAGCGTTATACGGCCTTAAACGTTGATTGTTCGAATGCATCTTTTCTTGATTCTACTTATCAATTGTTTGTTATTTGTTGCTCTCCAGTTGTTTTTGTACACCAAATAATTCAAAATTCCAAACAAATCTTCGATTGGGCGACACTGTGGCAGATTCGTTGGATTGCGTGTTTTTTGTACAAATGGGGTCGAATGGTTGTTCAGCATTTTTTTGTATTTTTTGGTGCAATGCACAGTGGTGTGAAACGCGAAAAACGTGAAGCCTTTTTAGTATAAAAATGTCATTCAAATGCTATAGTGTATTCGACAATGTTTTTGTAGATCGCAAGGGTCATCTTTTAATGCAAATGAATTTTTGATGAAGTGAGATAAAAATTCCATTTCTTTATTTACTTAATAAACCAAAACGAAGTCTTCAGCGAAGTTGTAGACAATATTATGTAGAAAAACTTTGTTGAAGACACTTTAATTCTATCTCTTGAAAATCGACCACTTACAGGTAGTAGTCAATCTTTGAAGAAAAAAATGAAAAAACGCCGAAAACCCAAAAAAACCACCCCCGCCCAAGTCTTTAAGAGACTGCAAGAAACTAGTGAAACCTCCTGAAGAAGCTAGTACCAATCCCCATCTTTCGAGTGAAGACTATTGTTTTTGCAGCTTTTCGAGAAATTTTAGTTTGAAAAAGTGCAATTTTTTATCTAAAATGTCCTAAACCCTATGAAAAAGATGAAAATTTGCCCAAGGTATGTTCGGCAGAATGATCTATTTTCGCCTTTCTCCTAGAGAGGTATAGCAATCACTTGCAAAACCGAAGATATAAAATTGCTTCAAAGGGCCGAATGGCACTCGACTCAGCTCGACGAGCTGAGCATGTTCTGTATGTGTGTGTATGTGCAAATTTTTATTCTCACTCACTTTTCTCAGAGATGGCGGGACCGATTTTCATGAAATTAATTGCAAATGAAAGGTCTAGTTGCCCCATAAGACCCTATCAAATTTCATTGTAATCGGATATTTAGTTCGTATACTTTTTACCAAAATGTGAAAATCACGAAGGTTCATTATCTCAGAAACTACATAACCGATTTTAACAAAATTGGTTTCAAATGAACGGGCTACCTTAAATACCCTTAGCTTTTGAATTCCATAAAGATTGGAGATAACGATTTAGCACAAATATAACGTCAAATTTTAGGGAGCTGACTAGCCGCAAGGTCCGCTTTGTCAAACGAATGGTCGTAGGTTCGAATCTTAGTAGAATCAGGCCATTTTTTTTATTGCATTATTACAATTTAATATACATTCACTTCACTATCTACATCTGACGTTCTAATTTGTATATACAAAGGATTTAAGAAACATCTAAAAAGTGTTCGAAATGATTTCTGAACACCGTTCTGCTGTTCCACCTTATGTCTCTCATTCTACCTTGAAAATGAAATAATGATCCTGAATCGTAATGCCACAAGTTGTACGCCATTGCCTCAGCACATAACCATAAACCTGCCTTTTCCCTAGCGTTTTTTTTTTATCGATATTTCTACATAACATTTCCTCAGGATCTGCCACTCTTAATTTTAAGTTTCCTGTTAGTACCGTGGTAACCATTCGATGTCAAAACTGGACTTTAAGGTATGGGTTCATTCTCAGGCTCCCCACCAACTTACCTCTTCCTTACGCTGAAATCTATAAAACCTTTGTGTGACTTCCTCTTAACAAAAACTAAGTCCCTCTTATTAATAAAACTGGCCAGAAGAGGACGCACGACGAAACTTCTCCAGGGAATTATAATTGGGTGATATTTGGCAAGAGGAACGAGCATCGGTATAGTAGAATAGTAAGCGTGTAAAAGGAAGAGTATCACATTACACACAAGCACTGATAAACAATAATAATAAGCAAGCCACTTCTCAATTGCGGTATTGCTAATAATAGAAGTGCGGGATAAAGACTGGAACGCGCAAAAATTGGTCGACTGGTGTATTTCTGTTAAAAATGCATGAAAAAAACCATGAAATGTTGCATTTGGAAGTTAATTGTATATACAACAGTTGCTAAAATGAGTTTTCACCGGTTGCTCTCCAGTTTTCAAAATGGCCTCCATGCAATAGGAACAGCGTGTCTAAATTTTGCTCGCGCAGCAAGAGAATCCGACGTTCTCGCACGCCAAATTGGTGAAATTGTTGGATGTGGCCAAATCGACCATAACATGTATTATAAAAGTGTTCAGGCAGCGTCTGTCGACCGTCAGGAAGCCTGGAAGTGGTAGCAATCGTAATTCGGACGTGGCAACGACGATGAAGAAGACGGTAGCGAATTATGGCGGAATCCTAAACTCTCCATCAGGTACGTCACTGGCAAGCTCATTGTCTCCCATATTACTATGCAGCGGGCCAAGAAACGAGCCGGGTTGTCGACGTTGAAGGGGGTGAAGGTTGCCAACCCAGATTACGATCAAAACACCTCGGCAAAGCGGTGGTTCGGAAAACTGTAATCTGCAAACAAAGTTCGACCGTGAGGGACGAAATTTATGTGAAGGTTGATTTCGAGCAGCTTCCGGGACAGGAATTTTATACCGTATCAGGAAAAGAGGAGGTGGCCTATATTTTCAAAACCATCAAACTATAAAAGTTCCCGAAAAAATACCTCGTTTGGCAGGCCATATGCACGTGTGGTCTAAAAAGCGGCATTTCGATCACTACGAAACCATCAATCAAGAGATCTACGTCCAGGAGTGCCTGTAAAATCGGCTGCTACCATTTCTAGAGCAACATAACACGCCTGTGCTGTTCTGGTCAAACTTGGCAAGCTGCCACTCTGAGAAAAAGGCGTTCGAGTGGTACGAATCGAACAACGTGGTTGTGGTTCCCTACGACCACTAACCTCCTAACAGCCCAGATTTCCGCCCTTTCGAACAGTATTGAGAATTGATCACACGAAATATCACAAAAATTAATAAATCCATCTAAAATGAGCAGCAGAATGAATCTAGCTGGCGTTTGGCGACGAATTAGGTCGATAAGACCACTGTACAAAATTTAATAAAGGGGATTATGCGGAATGCACGGCAGTTTGGATTTGGCAAACCAAAATATTAAACGTACTTTTTTCCATTAAATATGTGAGTTGAACTACCAAAATAAACATAGGAAGTTTTTTGTTTCATGAATTTTGACTGAAAGAAACGATTTCTTTGTCGACCAATTTTTGCGCGTTCCAGATTTTACAGCAGACACCCGGACATATTTCACAATAGATCCACGATTCTGGTCGCAGTGAGGAAGTCCATACAGAAAAAAAAACGTCAAATTTCACATTTTACACTTCAATTATTACTTCACATAAAACAACAACATTCTAGGACCCTAAGAGTGAATTATTGGATTGAATTAGGCAATTTAAGGTTGTTTTCCAGAATCCATAAGTCGCAAAATCGGATTTCAAAATAAAGCATAGAGTTGATTCCCCCTCTAAGCATTATCCCGGTTCCTGAGAAACTCACATTGGGTAATGAAACTGAAAGCTACTATCCAAAAATTTAAAATGGCGTCTGGCTTTGGGTATCAAACTGTTCCACAAATTCTCATATTGAATAGTTTTTGGTCTTTCTAGGCTATTGTTGTACCAAGAACAAAAAAAAATCGCATCATAGATTTAAAACATATTTATTCCATGTCACTTCCAAAAAGTTCGGTATAGTTACGCTTTTGGTTACCAGAAACTCGTTATTTAGAGTAAAAAATAAATTCAGCAGAAATTATTAAAGTGTATTCTTTTTCTATTAATTGGAGGTTTCATGTAAATCTATTCAAACAAATAATAAGTTCAAAAGAGAAAGGCTGGGTCTCACCGCTAGGTGGATTAATTTTGGGTTTTAAATATGAAAAAATGGCCTCTTAAATCACATCAGAAAAAGTAATTTGTTATTTTTCGATTTTTAGAAACTTTAAGAATGTCTGTGTATAAAACTACCTGTAAGTGGTAGATTTTCAAGGGATAGAACCAAAGTGTCTTCAACAAAGTTTTTCTACATAAGATTGTCTACCACTTTGCTGAAGATTTCGTTTTAGTTTGATAAGTAAATAGAAAAATAAATTTTTTATCTCACTTTTAGGTGAATAATTTAAAAATTAACTTGCATCAAAAGATGACCCTTGAGATCTACAAAAACTTTGTCAAATACACTTAAGCATTTAAATGACATGTTTATACTCAAAAGGCTGACAATCACATTTTTCGCGTTTTAAACCACTGTGCAATGTGACGATGCTCTACCTGGCCAAAACACAAACCTTCCGTCAGCATGTTGTTTCTGAAGAAATGTGATAAAAATTTTCTCCGAACATTCGTTTTGGTACACGTGTTGATTGATAGCCAATCCACTGGGCTTGAACCATGGTGACTTTGACTGGCCCAATGCGAATTTTTGAGCAGTTAAGCTTGAACTTTAAAATTCTTGGTTCGACGCCAGAACTTGAACAGAACTGAGCATGCATAAACGAAACAAAACATACTGGAATAAAGAGAAGAGAGAGAAATCTTACTTAAACATACTCTCATTTCTCTCTCAGCGTAGTTATTCTTGAGTAAGAGAACCGCAAAAATCGAAATAAATGATTATTATTTTAAAACAGGATGATAAAACATCAAATTAAATGGAAACTAATGGCAGCGAAACCAACTGGTTCCAACTTCATGAACTATTTACATTTTTGCCTTTCTCCTAGGAAGGTATAGCAATCACTGGCAAAACCGAAGGTATGAAAGTGCTCCAAAGGGTCGATTGGCATATATCACTCGACTCAGTTCGACGAGCTAAGCATTTTCTGTATGTGTGTGTGTATGTGCAACTTTTCAGTCTCACTCGATTTTCTCAGACATGGCTGGACCGATTCTCACAAAATCAGTGTCTATGGGAGGTCTAGTTGCCCCATAAGACCCTATAGATTTTTTTTCGGACTTTTCGGAATCAGACTTTTACTTTGCCTATTATGTTTAAAAATGTGAAATCCAGCTTTGAAAAAGAACACAGTCCGAAGACTACTTAAACTCACTCACTTTTCTCAGAGATGGCTTAACTCTTATTAGATATGGAATTATTATTGAATGATATATAATCGAGTGGTTGCAAATGGCTGGAGACGTGTAACTTGAGACCCTAATGTGGCCTATCACCTCTGTCCAGCAACTACTATCCCAACCTCCACGTGGTGCCGACCGGAATACGAGTAACTTTAGCGGAGATCGCTGGAAACTATGATCGTATGCTGACTGGGAGGGGGTCGTACGTGGCTGTATCCGCATATTAGGAGTGGCGTACGACAGCGTCTGACCCGGAGCGGGCGGCTAAATTTTTTTTTATTTATTTACTGGTCTTCGATAGTATCGTACAGACAGTTCTTAATATTAGCTTATTCTAGATTTAAAGATAGTTCTACTCATATCAAAGTCATAATATACATACACAGCATTAAACACACGACAACACATATCGATTGGATTATTCTGGCCAAATAAAGTACGATGCATATAAAGTCTCAAGAAATCTGATCGTCTAGTCGTTCTAGATGGTACGTTGAAATGAACTCGTTCTAGTAGCTCCGGGCTATTCACATTGTTTCCCAGAAGATCAAAAATAAACAAACGTTGCAGTAGACTCCTCCTATTTGTCAGAGTGGGCAGCTGTATGAGGGCGCATCGGTGTTCATAGGGAGGTAGACGGATTGGATCATCCCAAGGTAACCTTCTCAGAGCATACCGAACGAAATGACGCTGGATTCGTTCAATCCGGTTGATCTGAACAGCGTGATAAGGTGACCAAACCAGTACTCCATACTCGAGTATACTGCGTACTAGTGCACAGTAGAGCGACTTCAGGCAATAAATATCATTAAACTGCTGCGTATTCCTTTTGATGAAGCCTAGTACAGCATAAGCTTTTGCAGTAGTAACTGCAACGTGCTGAGCGAAACATAGTTTACTGTCCAGAAGAATGCCCAAGTCTTTCACCGAATTCACTCTAGTGATACTGACTGTCTCCATCTTATAGTCGAATAGCGTGGTTTGCCTGTTTCTGCAAAATGATATGATATTACACTTCTGCACATTCACTTCCATTCCGTTCAGTGTACACCAATTCAGCAGCAAATCAATGTCGGATTGTAAAGCACAGCAGTCGACTCCCGATGCTACTACACGGTTAAACTTCAGATCATTCATTTACATACAGAATAAATAATAGTGGGCCCAAGTGGCTCCCTTGGGGCAGACCTGATTGCAGGCCCAAATGGTAGTGAGCTAGTACCATTTACACGAACAAAAGCACTGCGATTGGTGAGATAAGACAGTATCCACCGTGTCAACCACACAGGAAATCCCATTTTTTGAAGCTTCTTGACCATCAAGATATGCGGCACAGTATCGAAGGCTTTAGCGAAATCAACATAAACGGCATCGATTTGCTGGCGCTTCTCGAGTGCTCTCGTCACAGTAGAAACAAAGGCCATCATGTTGGTGATAGTCGAGCGTTTTTTCATGAACCCGTGTTGCCACTCCGAAATAATATGATGAACCTTCGGGTAAAGCGAGTCATGGATAAGGCTTTCAAACACTTTCGGCAGACAACTCAGAATCGAAATTCCTCGGTAGTTCGTAACGTCATGAGTACCACCTGCCTTATGCACGGGTGTAATTGAAGCAGTCTTCCACACACCCGGGAAAATTCCTTCCGACATCGATAAATTAAGAATTATCGTCGCAGGAATAGCGAGCGTCGCAGTACGATTTTTGAAGAGAAAAGGTGGTAGCCTGTCAGGTCCGGCGCCTTTCGATCCATCAAGCGATTGCAGCTTCGACGACACATCATCCGGCGAAAAGACGAAAAGCGGCATGTTCAAATCAAAGAGCGGCAAGCTGTTCAAATACTCTTCAGACGAAGGTGGTGAGTTATTACTTTGCACAGTTCGAAGGAAGGATGAGAACAAGCTTGCTGACTCGAACGGAGATTCGGCTGTAACATCGAGATAATGCACACGTTGAGGAATTCCGCCTTGTTGCTTCCGCTTTCTTACGTACGTCCAAAACGATGCAGGGTCATGTTTCATGTTGTCTTCCATGCGACGGATATAGCAGCGAAAGCATTGCGCATGCAAAGAGTTGTATTCGTTCTCAATGGCACGCAGCTCAGCTTTGTGCCTTTCATCTCTCCACCTGAAAACCTTTTTCCTAGCCTTGCGGAGTCGGTTACGCAGATTCTGTAGCTGGTTGTTCCACCACGGTTGTTTATTTACACGTTGACGAGATTGTTGTTTCGTAGGGACAACACGGCGTAGTATATCAGAGATATGCTCCTTGAACCGCTCAACAGCTTCATCAATATTGCAGCCAGATAGCAAATCCTCCCAACGAGCCTCAGCAAATAGTCTATTCAACAATTCGAAATCACATCGGTTAAAATCAAAATTAGGCTGGCTCGCAACGATAAAATCATTTTCCTTCACGTCAGCAAGCTCAAATGTTATTATAAAAGGGCGATGATGTTGGTCAATTGCAAGCAATGGTAACGGTGGCTCCAGCAATTTCACACGACTTGTATCATTGATGAATGCTAGATCAAGTAGTCTTCCATTGTAATTCATAATATTGTTAATTTGAAACAGTCCATTTGATAATACTGATTCGACTAAAACTGTTTCCTGCTCTGAAGATGCATTTGTCGGTAGTAAACAGTTCAAATGTTCATCGTGTGTCCAGCATAAGTGAGGAAGATTGTATTCCCCTACAACCAAAACTAAATTGTGATCACCCGCTCGATCGATTAACGTTTGCATGCATTGCGAATGCTGCTCATACAGCGTAGGCTCACTGTTCAGTGGAAGATACACACAGCAAGCAAATATATCGATATTGTTTAAATAGATTCGAACAATAATCTGCTCCAGCTGATCGCTGCCTGCTACACAAACAGCAATACTACGAAGTTCATTTTTTACGGCAATTAGAACTCCTCCTCCGCGCCTGTGCTGGCTGCTCTGTGAGTTTCTATCACACCGATAAATAGCATAATTGTGTGAGAGCTCCGAATTGTGGATATCATTCTGTAACCAAGTTTCTGTGAGGGCGATAACGTCATAGTCACACTGGGACAAAGCTAACAGTAAATTATTGGTTTTAGTACGAAGGCCTCGTACGTTCTGCTGGTAGAAAGAGAATGAGCGATAGGCGAAAGAATTATATTATGGAATGCTGTATCCCGCCAGCTACACCTAAGATGGCAGCCCCATCAGCAGGATGTAGGTATCGCGACCCTGGTATGATAGCATACCGAAACCTTCTTTTAATCACGAACAACGAATTTAGAAATACGGAACGCTACGAACACGGAAAAAGATTAATGTAAACGATTGGAAATTGGGTACTTCCCAAAAAACAATTTTGTTGGTTTACAGCCTAATAAGCTATTATTCAGTGGGTTTCGACTGAACTATAGCTTAACAAGCCGTTAACAAACAAAATTGTTTTTTGGGTTGGAACGTCCGATCTCTCAATGAACCGGCGCGGGCTGGCTTGCTTGCTCGAGAACTACAGCGGCAGGGAGTCTGAATCGCAGCGATTCAGGAGGTTCGGTGGCCAAATTCCGGAGAAAGGGAATTCCGTGCAGTAGACCCTATTGCACGCACTTCTTTCAAGTACCACATCTACTACATTGGCGGCAAAGCAGCGGAACGGGGCGTCGGTTTTTTTTTTCTTCATCTATAGTTTATTTGACATGGCACAAATACAATTCAATGTTTAACGGCGCCAATTATATCTGGTAGCTTACTTTCTAAAGTATCTTAATAACTAAAAGCAAATTTTTTATCCTCGCTGCCGACTACGAGCTGAAACTAAATCTAACTTAAGCTAGAATGTTTTGCATGAAAAGCACTGATTTGTTGTTTGATGGTTTTCCATCGTCATAGGTAGGCAGCATATTGAATATGTTCCGCTGCTGGGCCAAGATATTACGGACTGGCATATTGGGTTGTTTCCATCGGGCCTTGAGAGTATCGTGCGGGTCTGATTGCTGTTTCCGGATCCGGGGTCTTAACGTGTTCTTGTCGTTTGGTTGGATGTAGGCGGAAGGGGATAGGACTAAACTGGGGCGTGGATGGATTTCAGGAAAACGTATATAAGGGACATGTAGGATAGGTCACGGCTCGCCAAGACATCACGAACAGGAACAGCCGGCTGCCTACCTTCGGCCTGCAGGGAAGCTATTAATCTAGACCTGGCGTCACGGTGTACAGGGCATGACCAAACAACGTGCTCTATGTCGTGATAACCTTCACCACAGGCACAGATACCACTCTCCCCGAGCCCAACACGACGGAGATGCGCGTCAAATCTAAAGTGATTGGACATAAGCCGGGACATCACGCAAATGAAATCCCGACCTACATCCAACCCCTTGAACCACGGGTTCGTCGATACCTTGGGGATTATGGAATGTAACCACCTTCCCAGTTCCCCCTTGGTCCAAGAATTTTGCCAACTGATGATCGTATTCTGACGTACAAATGCGAAAAATTCATTAAAGGCAATTGGTCTTTCATAAATATCACCGTTTGTTGCGCCCACCTTAGCCAAAGAGTCCGCTTTCTCATTACCCGGTATCGAGCAGTGAGAAGGGACCCACGCTAAGGTAATCTGAGTAGTTTTTCGGATAAAGCACTCAGATGTTTCCGTATTTTCCCCAGGAAATACGGAGAGTGCTTAACACCTTTCATCGATCGGAGAGCCTCAATGGAACTGAGACTGTCCGTAAAAATGAAATAATGGTCCGTGGGCATTTTTTCGATAATTCCTAGGGTGTACTGAATTGCAGCTAATTCTGCGACGTAAACAGAAGCAGGATTATCGAGCTAATGGGAGACGGTTAAATTGTTATTGAAGATACCGAAGCCAGTGGACCCATCAAGAAGTGATCCGTCAGTGTAGTACATATTGTCGCAGTTGATGTTTCGATATTATTGGAAAAAAATTTAGGGATCTGCTGCACGCGTAAATGATCCGGGATTCCACGAGTTTCTTCTATCATAGATGTATCGAAAAACACAGTAGAATCAGAAGTATTTGATAAGTCGACACGATTTGAAATATTCGAAGAAGGGTTAATATTTTGGGACATGTGATTGAAATACAAAGTCATAAAACGGGTTTGAGAATTAAGTTCGATTAACCTTTCAAAATTTTCAATCACGGGACGGTTCAAGACCTCACATTTGATTAGAATACGAGAAGACAGGCTCCAGAAGCGGGTTTTCAATGGTAGTACCCCAGCTAAGATCTCCAAACTCATCGTATGGGTCGATTGCATTCAACCCAAGGCGATACGCAAACAACGATATTGTATTCGCTCCACTTTGATCAAATGTGTGTTTGCTGCGGAGCGGAAGCAGAAACACCCGTACTCAATAACAGACAGTATCGTTGTTTGGTAAAGCCTTATAAGGTCTCCTGGGTGGGCTCCCCACCATTGACCGGTTATTGTACGAAGAAAATTCACTCTTTGTTGACATTTTTTCATCAGATACCTCACGTGACAACCCCAGGTGCCTTTAGAGTCGAACCAGACACCAAGATATTTGTGTACCAAAACCTGAGAAATCGTTTTACCCATTAATTGTGTTTGAAGCTGAGCAGGTTCATGCTTCCTAGAAAAAACTACTATCTCAGTCTTCTCCGGAGAGAATTCGATACCTAGCTGTAAAGCCCAAGCAGACAAATTGTCCAAGGTATCTTGCAATGGTCCTTGCAAATCGGCAGCTTTGCCTCCTGTAACAGAGACCACGCTGTCGTCTGCAAGTTGTCTTATCGTGCATGAATTTGCCAGACATTCGACGATGTCATTTACATAAAAATTGTAAAGAAGGGGGCTTTAACACGAGCCCTGGGGGAGACCCATGTAGCTAATTCGAAAAGTTGCCAAATCGCCATGCGTAAAATGCATGTGCTTTTCGGACAACAAATTGTGCAAAAAAATGTTTAAAATTGGAGAAAATCCTTGTCGGTGAAGTTTACCCGAAAGAATGTCAATTGAAACGGAATCAAAAGCCCCCTTAATGTCCAAGAACGCAGACGCCATTTGTTCTTTGCGAGCATACGCCAGCTGAATATCTGTTGAAAGCAACGCAAGACAATCATTCGTCCCTTTGGCACGGCGGAAGCCAAATTGAGTATCTGATAGTAGACCATTTGATTCGACCCAATGGTCTAAACGACGGAGTATCATTTTTTCCATCAATTTCCGGATACAGGATAGCATTGCAATCGGCCTATAAGAGTTGTGATCAGAAGCTAGTTTCCCTGGTTTTTGGATGGCGATCACCTTCACTTGCCTCCAATCCTGCGGTACAATGTTTTGCTCCAGGAACTTATTGAACAAGTTCAACAAGCGCCTCTTGGCATTGCCGGGTAGATTCTTCAACAAGTTGAATTTGATTCTATCTAACCCAGGCGCGTTATTGTTACAGGACAGGAGGGCAACTGAAAATTCTGCCATCGTAAAAGGTGATTCTATCGCGTCGTGGCCCGGAGACGCATCGCGAACAATGTTTTGCTCAGGAACAGAGTCCGGACATACTTTCCTGGCAAAATCAAATATCCACCGACTTGAAGACTCCTCGCTTTCGTTGACCGTTACGCGATTCCGCATTCTTCGGGCTGTGTTCCAAAGAGTGCTCATCGATGTCTCCCTCGACGTCTCGTTCACGAACCGACGCCAATATCCGCGTTTCCTTGCTTTAGCCAAACTCTTAAGCTTGGTATCAAGCTCCGAATACCGTAAATAGTCGCCAGGTATACCTCCCTTCTGGAAGGACAAAAACGCGTCGGATCTTTGCGTGTAGAGATCGGAGCACTCTTTGTCCCACCACGGAGTGGGAGGCCGTTCTTTAATCGTTACGCCGGGATATTTCTTCGTTTGGGCTTGCAACGCGGCGTCAAGAATCAAGCCCGCGAGGAGGTTGTATTCTTCAAGTGGTGGATGATGTTGAATCGACTCGACCGCTTTTAGATTCATTTCCTCGTATAACTTCCAATCGACATTCCGTGTGAGGTCATACGGAATGTCAATTGGTCGCATGCGAGTTGACCCGTTTGTAATTGAAATAAGAATAGGCAGATGGTCGCTACCGTGAGGATCGAGGATTACCTTCCATGTGCAATCCAACCGTAGCGACGTCGAACATAAGGATAGATCCAAAGCGCTTGGGCGCGCTGGAGGTTTCGGGATACGTGTCATTTCACCATTGTTTAAAATAGTCATGTCGAAGTCATCGCAAAGGTTATAGATTAAAGAGGAGCGGTTATCATTGTATGGGGAACCCCAAGCCACGCCATGAGAGTTGAAGTCTCCCAAAATCAAACGTGGCGAGGGAAGAAGTTCTATTAAATCAAAGAGCAGCCGTTGCCCAACCTGTGCTCTGGGAGGAATATATATTGAGGCAATACAAAGCTCTTTATCTTGTATTGTCATTTGACATGCGACAACTTCGATGCCTGGAATCGAGGGGAGGTTAATACGATAGAAAGAATAGAATTTTTAAATCCCTAAAAGTACTCCTATATATGGGGTGTCTCGATCAAGGCGATAATATTAAAATCATGGAAGTTGAGATCAATATTTGAAGTAAGCCAAGTTTCACAAAGGGAAAATGCATCGCATTTGTTTTTATTTATCAAAACTTTAAACGAATCTATTTTTGGTAAAATACTTCTACAATTCGACTGTAAGACAGAGATAGAATCCTTCATATACGCAGTTGAATTAGGCATCGAAGGATACAATCGCTGCAAGAAGGGGCCATTAAGGGGCGTCGGTTTCGTAGTGCTGGGAAATCAGAAAACAAGAGCAATCCGGTGGAGGCCCGTAGATGACCGTATATGCGTGTTGAGGATTAAGGGCAAATTCTTCAGCTAATGCTTAATCAACATATACGCACCGACAAACGACAAATCCGATGAAGTCAAAGATGAATTCTATGACAAGCTTGAGCGAATCTATGACGAGTGCCCAAAACACGACGTAAAAGTCGTCATCGGAGACGCAAACGCACAGGTTGAGAGGGAGGATTTTTTTCGTCCGGTCATTGGAAGGCACAACCTACCTTCGGCTGATAAACTTTGCCGCGGCCAGAGGAATGGCCATATGTAGCTCCTATTTTCCACGTTTGAATATTTGGAAACACACCTGGAGGTATCCAAATGGAGAAGCCAGCTCCCAGAGCGATCACGTACTGATTGACGGTCGGCACTTTTCATATGTTACTGATGTTAGATCTTTTCGGAGACCAAACATAGACTCTGATAATGGTTTTGATTGGTTCCAAAATTTTCAATTGCCAGAAAGAAACACTTAGTAAAATCATTTGTGCGGCTGATTGGTAAATATAAGCATATTTATAGGACCGTCATGGTCGCCAAGTGAAATATTTCTCCCGAGTTGAGTTCTTTCAATAGAAAAGGACCGCCTGCAAAATAAACTAATTTTATTAGACTGAATCTGCTTTGAAATGCAATCGCAATTTTTAATTAAATTTTTGTATTGGAATGAGACTGTTTCATCCACAAACTTTGTACTATTAATCCGACTTCATACTTCAAGAAGACGTTTTGTATTATTTACTTAGATTTTGATGGCAACAAGTGAGCAAAGTTTACATCTATCGCCAAAGTCAAACAAGTGTTACTTTTCCTTAGCAAGTCTCACAAAAATTAATCGTTCTCCACGAACGACACACGCCAAGCGCTAGTGGTAACAACTGTAAAAATTTAACCGAAGTTAATAATGCTCTCGAGCGAAATATTTAGCCAATTTTGTGTTTGTCCTCATTCGGAAAGCAACTCCAACGGGTAGAATATATATAGAATTTGTCTCTCGAAGAGTAGACTGGGAAGAGCCGTCGGAAGCTTCGACAAAATGAGTTTTTTAGTGGTAGGCGAAAATCGGAAGCTCATAAGCTCCGGCATCGGATGTGTGCTTCGAAAGATTTTCCCCCAGCCGAGGAAGCATGTGTCGAATGCTAACAACCAGAAACACGAGAGAGTGAGTATGAGCAAGTGTAGATTTTGCTAGTTAAACACAAAATCTAATTAAAATTAAATCAAATGAAATTTAGATGAACGTTTTTGTGCTCCAGTGGAGTTTGACTTCTTTTTCGTTCGGATACTACATGTATACGAGCTTTGTTTAAGTTTGGTTGTTTCTCATTTGATTTCGACCCGAGTGACAACTTTGGATCGTGTCAATTGCTGGAAGCTACTTTCGAGTGGAGTTTTCCGGAAGCAAGTCTTTCGTGCGACCAGTTATTTAATACGGAATTACTCCGGTACCGTTGAGCTGTGTTAATATTATTGCTTT
This sequence comes from Wyeomyia smithii, assembly GCF_029784165.1. Lineage (NCBI taxonomy): Eukaryota > Metazoa > Arthropoda > Insecta > Diptera > Culicidae > Wyeomyia > Wyeomyia smithii. The sequence continues at coordinate 266,879,556 of NC_073696.1, read as the reverse complement.
TCTATGGAAATTCGGCCAATTTTCGTAAGCCTTGCCCGTAACCGACTTCGCTAGTCAGCGCGAAGTGGAATCTGAAATCCTTTCGCTTCTTACAGAGTGTTACTACCCACTTGAACGGATGAGGAAATATTTTCAACAACTTAAACACCCTGTTTCCGGCCAAACCCGAACTCGCACAGTGATTGCAAATTATCATCCTCTACTAGTGTCTCGATTCGCCTTTCTCACATTTTCTCAGAAAATAGTCCGACTTACCGACAAATGATGCACTCCTTCCCGTTCTGGTACTGTCCGTTCGGTCCCCAGCGGCGGGGCAGCTCCAGGATCGAAAGTCCTCGTGGTCCGCTCAGCGCCAGGAAGGTGGCCTCCGTCGATGGGAGAATCTTCTCGACGGTAAAGTTTTGCGGTGCCGATGGTATTAGCGTCTGCGAATGAAGAAAAATAATACCCGGTAATTAAACAATGACTGCCGTAATCTTGCCAACAACGGTAAAACTGGCCACCAGTTTACGCACTGACGATGGGTTGGAGGTGAAAGAGGTGTGGGGGGCGCTACAAATTAAGTCTACCGGTGTGCAAAAGTGACTAGCTAGGAATTTTTAGGAGTAATAAAAATTAGGTGTTCGCCCGTTGAAGAAGAAAGTGTAACTCATTAACGAGATTTACTCTCCAAATCAGCTCGAAAGATTCCTCCCTCTCCCGGTAGCCGATTGCGTGCCTTCTTTTCGCATTAAAAAAAGTCATTGTCGTTTGGTGATAAATATGAATAATAGATATCCACTGATAAAAAACGGCGGACTTATTTTGCGTAGTCTGCCGATGATGAACGACATTAAATTGGCTTGCTCACGAGGGGAGGCAATATTTGCATCAATATACACATTACAAAAGTTAATTTTGCTGGCGATGTCCCGGATGAATCCTGTCGACTTGAATTGGTAATTAGATGGCGCAGCGAATTTTTGAACCAAGAAAAAAAAAGTTTAGTAAAATAGCTGCAATTTATCTGAATTGGAGTAGATAATTTAAAGGAGGTTTTTGTTGGAAGATTTTTCGGTTATAATTTACTAAACTTATTACGAATTTATATTTTCGTACTAGACGATTATATTCCGATTAAACTTTAAAATCTTTAGTTGTATTCCAGACAGGTTCATTTCTATTTTCGGTAATATTTGTTACCTCGTAAATTGGCAAAAGACATGTTTCATGACTCACGTGAAAAACTTTTGAGTTTTCAAATAGCTCTCTATTCATTTTTCAAAGCAACTTGAATTTGAACTCGTTTAAATAATGTGACGTATAGTTTCGCCGTTTCTCCCCAGAAATTCGAAACGCAATTTGACCCAAACGAGGTGCCTGGCCTATTGACTGCTGATCAACACAACTTCCCAATTAGTTTTTTTTTTCGTTACAACTACTCGAAACCACTTGAACTGGGCGGCCCCGCAAGGGAAATTTTCCGAACCACTCTCGATCGAAGTTTGTGAATTGCAAAATTAAAATCCGTTTCATTATAAATCATGTTTGCTGTTGGGGGAAGAAGCCAGTAGATACGGTTTTTTTCTCTCCTGCTGACATTTCGTGTTCTACCCGTGGGATCTGACCATCGCGCTTTCCCGCTGCTTGCGCGTACTGGGTGAAAGGTGAAGCGAAAAAGGACGACGAAAAGTTTGTCCGCGGAATCGAGGCTCATTAATTTTGCAATTGTGTATGCAGAACGAGGCTGAAGCGACGATCGGATCGGGCAGCGGCGACTGCCTTTCGGGGTAGGTTTTTCAGGTGGCAAATTAATATCGGCTACAGTCCCACAGGGGATGGGCAAGTCGGCCAAGGTAATGGCGCGCAAGGCGGCGAAATTGAAATTGGTACTTAATTTTGATGGCATCATCAAATTTAACGGTTTCCATTTGCTCCGGGAAAACAGATTGACTAATGTATCTGCATTATTTACGCGAGCGATTTTTTTGCCGTTTCTAATCACAAAGTGCTCGCGAGAGTCATTCCGCTCCCGGGGCGGGATTTAAAATCAATTTTTTTTCTCGTTCGGTTGGCACGAGCTGGGGGCGAAATGTCCGTACACCTTCGAGGGGAATGGAAAAAGTAATTTCTTTCGAATGATGAAACTGTTTTTTCTTAGCCTGGCTATTCTTCAAATTGATCCCGAGATGATAGACTCGTACTTTTTTAGACTAAATTGTCACTGCTATGAAATTTGATTAAGTCAGAAGGTTAGTAATCATATTTGTGTATTATTTAATATTTTTAGTTACAAACCACGGCATATTGCAACGAATTTTCAAGACAGAGCACAAAAGCGGGTACGAATATGATGCCGTTTATTTTTGCCCTCATGTTTCCCACATAAGCGTACAACACAACATTCTCGGTTATTATTTGTTCAGAGCTGTCGGCGAAAAAATCATGTAAACCTCCCCAATCTTCACGAAATATGCAGCGCGACCGAAAAGCAGAAGAAATCTCCGCGGCAGTAGCCAGGTTGATTTTAACATTTCTCCATTAAGATTGTTTCACCTATCAGATCTCTGTCAAAAACGAACGAACAGCACTCCGGGGGTTGAACCGAAAAAGCAAAAAAAAACAACATCATGCGAGAACGAATCGCTACTCCGCTGTCTCTCTCTCGCTTCCTCTAATAAGCATCTGCTGTGCAGGACCGAAGTCAAGGTGTATGTTTTGTTATCATTACAAAATCGCACAACATGAAATGGAAGAAAAATTATCTCCTCTTGTTCAATTTTCCACCCCCTGAACAGGCAGCCACAGCCCGGACCCACGGAATCGACCACGCTGTTTGATGATGATACCGTCTACCGGAGTGGAGTATATGCGGTATTAACCTGAAATTAAAAGTCTGCTCTTTCCCAGTTGCCTTGAGGAGAGAGAAGACATACATTTTTTATAATTCATCCCGATGGAAAATAAACCGCCCGGTGCAAACGGCGCCCACTGCCGGTGAAAAGTTCATACTTTTCTCGTTGCAGATCCGAAAGATGCGGACCGTGTGGTTGCGCAGCGATGGGAGCACTCGTTGGACTGTTGGAACGTTTACACTGTCATTGTATCGGATGATCTACTCCGCGCTATTTCCGTTCGAGTGGTTCGCCGAAAGTGGAACAATTCGGTGCTAAATTGAGACACGACTAGGGGCAACAAATTTGCAATCTGGATGGTACTTTGTATTCTTATGAATTCGCATCATCTCATCAAAAACAACAGAAATAGTTTTCGTTGACTTGTTATATATTGCTTCAACCATCATGGCATTTATTAACGTCAAAGAATATTTAATTTGCTAACTGTTAACGGGTAACAACTAAAATTTTAGTTTTTTTTCCACTGCTGTAAAAAGAGAAAGATGTACCTACTTAAAGAAAAACCGCTTTATTTCTCATGAAGATACATTCATATCAACGATAAACAAAATAAACATTTGAGAAAGGTCCATGGCCGGCTTTCCGACGAATCTTTTTCATCATACCGAAACAAAACAACAATTTAAATAATAAACTACATTTAAAAAAACAAGGTAAATGTTAGTTTTACTTTGAAAGCATTGAATGCGCAATTATTCATGCCAGCAATTATTCTGTTCTAACGGCTCAAGTGAAATAATATTCATCAATAAATTGACGAACATTTTCAGCGTCTAGTTTGAAAAATACAAGCAGATTTCTGAAGAAGTCTAGATTTTATCCTAGCCGACACCGGGAGATTTTCGGAGGCAAAAAAACCGTTGGGATCACGCCTTCCATCGCATGAGGAAGTATGAGCTTCTGGCGCCGTTCCGTTGATCAACGGGTCGTATGATAAGGTTCCGAATGGAGTCGCCTCCCCGGGCGTCAGTTATAGCCGTTTTTTTTCTTTCAGACATTACCAACGTATACACCAATCGCGGTACGGCTATTGACTCGCACCACTAATGTTTGCATTAAAAAATGGACTTTTTTGGATGGTGATAAAAAAAAACTAAGACAGATTTTTTTTTTCCTGTATGGACTTCCTCACTGCGACCAGAATCGTAGATCTATTGTGAGATATGCCCGGGTGTCTGTTGTATCCCGCACTTCTGTTAATAGCAATACCGCTATTGAAAAAGTGGCATGCTTATTATTATTGTTCATCAGTGCTTGTGTGTAATGTGATACTGTTCCTTAAACACTTACTGTTCTACTATACCGATACTCGTTCCTCTTGCCAAATATCACCAATTAAAATTCCCTGGAGAAGTTTCGTCGTGCGTCCTTCTGGCCAGTTTTATTGATAAGAGGGACTTATTTTTTGTTAAGAGGAAGTCACGCAAAGGTATTGTAGATTTCAGCGTAAAGGAAGGGTAACTGGTGGGGAGCCTGAGAATAAACCCATGCTTAAGTCCTTTTTGTCATCGGATGGCCTGGTTCTACTAAGATTCGAACCCACGTCCATCCGCTTGACAAAGTGGACTCTGTAACCTTGCGGCTACACAGCTCCCTAACTAACTAAGACAGGTCATTGAGTTTGATAAATTTCCCATCGAAGGTAATCAGGGCATCAAGCTTCTTCGGCAGGTTTATTAGCTATGTTCGCTTACTTGCAAAAAAAATCTACCCCTTTGCGTCTTCCGGCAGTTAACCGGAACATTCCTCATGGCGGCTCTCCTTCTCGCTGATTGTCAGCCACAGCAGCACCTTCTTGGGGAACTTGGTGTGTGAAATTAACTTCACCACGGAGCTCACTTCCTTCGTGAGGGAAGTAAAATACGAAGTGCCCTGCCAGTCATTGCCATCTAGGGTGAGGTAGGTCTCACCGACTATCACCACCACCACATCGTTAATCGCCAGAAAAACCGACTTAACCATCTTTTTCAGCCGTTGTCGCTGTATCATTGCCTGCAGCTTCGAGAACAGTGGACGAGACTGCCGCTTCCTGACATGTATGTCCATGTTTGCTTCTGAGCGGAGTAGCTTCACTGTTTTCGCCATCGCGGTTAGAGTTGGACGGATAGAGCTGTCATTTTTTTTCTACTGGCTCATGGGTTACAATGATTGATGCTGCATGTGCAGTTTCGTCAGTGTGTATGAATGTAAACCCATGAGAAATCAACAATATTCGTCTATTTTTAATACACACGTTTTTAAGTTGCGATATGCTTGCGCTCAAAACTGTAAATCGTGTATCACGCACGACACAGCCGAAGCCTGAGGCTCAACATCAAGCAGCTCCGGAACTTCCAGGCAGTGGAGGAATACGCGTAACAGCTCGAAGCTGTACTACTCGCATAGGATTCGCACAGTTATCAGGATGAACGCAACAGCGACACTAGAAGTGAAGGCACCGATCGGTAGAAACAACTGGTAGGGCGAGAATGGAAGGTAGCAGGGAATGAGAAAAACCGGATCAGGGCGATATACCTGGGCAAGTCAACGAGGAAGCATACAATACCAAGTACAAGCGGGTACGAAACGACATGACTAAGATAAGACGATCGCGAGCAAGAGGAGCTGGATCAACTGTTCCATGCAAGGATACGCGGAAATTCTTTGAGAAGGTTAACCAGTATCGCAGAGGATATTAGTTAATAGCAATTAGTTTATTTATCCATCTAACATAAAGTCTTAATGAATATGAATATATCACTATCGTCAACTCTACTCTACTAGAGAAACTTGAACGCTAACCAAATTCGAATAAATATTCAGAAGTAAATGCAGAGCAGTAGAAGTGCTTAGAGCATGCGAAGGGGCACGGATATCAAGCAATGATGACAATCTGGGACAGTCAACCTCATTGTTCAGAAGCTTAGCGACAAACGTTGCGTGTTGAATCTTCCGTCGTCGAGCTACAGTGTCAAGATTGATAAGCTTGCACCGATCACCGTATGGATGTGGGTCCCGCCATGGTAAGTTCTTTAAAGCAATTCGGACAAATCCTTTCTGAACTTTTTCAATTCGTAGATTCCAGGTCAGTCGCACTAAAGAGCAATACAGAGCTTTTGAGCAATACGGATCACAGATATCTTTGGCTATTTCCATTATAAATCCCAACTGACGATTAGTCTTAGCAATTAGTGCTGGGACTTTTAACCGGATATATTCGTGATCCGGGTATCCGAAGCTCGGATCACGGATATGTAAACGAATATTATTCGGATGTCCGGATATCAGGATACGGATAATCGAATAGTCGGATATCCGGATATACTATCCGGATATTCGGATTTCTTTCTCTGTCTTTTAGGGCCGTTCGAATGAAATGTAACGCGAAAAATGGCTTTTTCCACAATCCCCCATACCCTCGTAAGTAATTATTTACATAATTCTCATTAACCGGGCATTACCGGGCATTTCGGGATGCTGACGATCAGCTTTTTACGATAGCACCATTCTATAAACATATCCAGTATCTGCTGCAAACGGTGACAATCTTCTATGCACTTCACGACGAAATATAGTTTTAGATCATCCGCATATATGAGTTTACATCCGTCACCAAGCAAAATACTAACATCATTCAAGAATATTGTAAAAAGGTCCCAGGTAACTTCCTTGAGGTACACTACTCAGATTAATGAACGGGGTTGACGAAAATCATTTTTTGATTCTGGGGAGCGGTTTCGTCGGAAACGTCGCTGATTGGTATTACACATTTCAGCTTTCGTAACTCAGCTGTACTCCAAGCTGGTGAGAGTGTGCCGCAAAACGACATGTGCAACAACGCAGATGGAAACCTTCTGACGGATGCCAGCGAGGTGTTCGACAGGTGGAAGAAGTAATGGCGATCCAGCAAGCAAAAGTGGAACAGGTACTGACCTAGGAGCACCAGCAGAAGGCCGAAGAACAAAGCTGTCGGCAGAAACGGGCGAGCTCTTTGGCTATCGCACTGCACTGGGTCATTTCCAGGACTTGGGAGGAGGAAAAGCTGCCAGACCAGTGGATGGAGAGAGTCGTCTATCCCAACTACAAAAAAGGCGATAAGCTGGAGTGCCGCAACTACCGTGAAATTTCGTCCAAACCATACTCTCTCAGATTCTGTCCCCTCGTTTATCACCTCTAACCAGGAGGTTCGTGGACCAAAAACAAGCGGGTTATATGCCTGCGCCACCACGGACCAGATCTTGTCAATCCTTAAGATATAACAGAAATGTCGCGATTACAACGTTCTCTCACGTAACATATTCATTGACTTCACGAGTTTCGCGGATGACTTTGACATCATAACACGTAATTTTGTGACGGTGGAGGAGAGCTACGCCCGACTGAAAACCGAAGCCAGACGAAAAGGAATGCAGATAAATGCATCGACAAAGAAATGCATGCGAGCGAGAGGCTTCAAAGAGAACAACATCCAACTCAAGTCTCTAAATACGACGATAAGCTTGTGGTGGTCGACGAGTTCGTGTATTTGGAGACCGCCGAGACTAACACCAGCAAAGAAACCGTACCTACTTATCACTTCGTTGCCGCTGTACAAAACTCTGTGAAGGCCGGTAGTACTCTACGGAATCGAGACACCACCGCTTCTCACGAAGTACCTGAACGCCCTTGGAGTCTCCGAACGGAAGGTGCTGTGGACTATCTACGGCGGAGCACAAATGGACGATGTTGAATGGCTAAGGCGAATGAGCCATAAGCTGCATGAGAGATCTTCATAGCACACCTGGCGAAAGTCAAAAGGCTGCCATGGGCCGGTCATGTAGTGAGAAAGTGGATCGTTTCTCTTCAGCAACCCTACCGGCACTAAAAATAGAGGGGCGCAGCATGCACGATGGCTCGACTAGAGTGTGGGTGATTTGCGGGGATGAGACGCTTCGGAAACTGCAAAACATAGCCCAGAATCGAGCAACAGCACGAGTCACGACGGCTTCCGTCTGATTGGTAAGGTAAGTAAGTTTACTATCATCGATTGGTGAACTGTTTGTGAGAATTATTCCTAACAGAATGATGTCACACATAAATGAAAATAAACTTTTTGTAAATGAACAGCTTGGATTTCGTCATGATCATTCCACAATTCTTGAATTACTCAAAATTACAATTGTGATTCGAGCTAACAAATCAGAAGGCTTTCGTCGACAGCCCGGGCCTGAAGACCGCACATTTCGTAGTTACTCCTCCGTGATCGATCTGAAGTTGCACAAGGAACCACGTATATGGCTATGTGACGTCACACCCGCGCGGTTAAATTTTCCATCTTCAGTGTACAGCAATACAGTAGCTACCGTTTTGTATGGATCGATAACGACGCCGGCCACGTCCTTATCACGTCCTAGAGTGAGGAAGGAGGTGTAGCAATCATTGTCGTCGGAGGCCGAGTTTACCTCTGCATATCCACGACTGCGACGGAAAGGAAGGGTTGTGTCACCGTGGTAAAAGACTGAGTCGGACAGCGTGTTAACTCATTGCGAAAACGAACTTTAAGTATTTTTCTTGTTAGACCCCGCGAGCCTATACGAGCGGCACGCACGAATGCAAGTCGCTACCAAAAGCACCCAAGTGTTTAAATTTTTGTCTATTACTATTCCCATGGTTGTCTTTCGTCATTTTAAATCTAATAAAGCTTTTATCAGAACAGGAGTGCTTCAAGGTTCAAAATTGGGTCCAGTCCCGTACAACATTTTTAAATCAGATCTTTCTGATTTCCCGCCAGTATGCACCAAGATATTGTTCTGTGATGACACAAGTATTGCCATAATAGGAAAAAGTCCACTACCTCTGCCATTTGCAGTCGATTGCATATTTTTTTTCTACTTGCGAAGGTGGAAGATTTATCCCAATGCTTCTTTTAATTGATCATTTTTCCATTCATCTTGATAATGTGATTTTTGCTTGGTTTGAAGTAAAAGGCTCTTAAAATAATTTAATTATAATTTAACGAGCATTTCATCTCCTGTATTTAGGGGGGTCCATAGCCCCCGTGTTCTAACAGTTTATGGGCTCTCACATGACACGGGACTCATATGACTAAATGAAAAATAAATAAAAATCCGAAATATTTGGTGACACTTTAAAATATAAATATATTTCAATAAAATTGACACAATTCGTCTATAACTTTTTTCAACTTATATTTTTGTATGACATTTTAACTTATTGAAATTTTGACAATTTTGGGATTTCGGGATGAAAAAGGGGTCACCACACGGTACATGGTCCCCGAGCCCCACAATCACAAATGCGGTCTTGTTTATATGCACCCATGAACGCAAACTCTAAACATCGTTTGAAGAAAAAAACTTTTGATTTACATTCAAACTGAGCAGTGTTTCATGTTAGATTACAAACAAAAAAACCTTAATGGTCAAAAAATCAAATAGTAATGCTTTAGATTTACGGAAAATAAGTCCTTCATAATTGGTTCAATATTTTTTTGTTAATTTTTTGGCATTATTAGTATGCAAAATGAGAGGAATTACCATACGACGTTTGTTTTCCAAGGGCGGCATACAACAACGTTTGACTTGTAGCACAGTACACAGTGGAGCTCAAAAAAAATCACAAGAAGGTTGTATGCAAAGCCACGACCGCAAGGTTGAAGTAGAATACTTTTACAAGAAAGATAACCCGGCTGCTTGCGTGCCAGTCACACACGCAACGGTTTTAACCCGTATCTTATTGCGGTTTGTAACATCAAGCGATTTCGTTTGCTCGCTGTTGCGTGTTGCATCATGTTGCAATTTGGCAGCTGGGAGACGACGAAATTCTGTTTATACTGATTGATTGAATCGACTTCATATTAGCTCTGCATAGTCGAACGAATTGCTTTTGTGAATGCGTACTAACAGGGCAGTTAATTATTCAGTGTCGGTTATGCTGATCGCGCCTTTGCGCTGCCCCTACAGTGGGGAGTTTACTAAATAAAGTGAAAGTAAAAATTAGACAACTAAAACAGAATTTGATTGCATCCCGCACAGAATGTCTGCTTGTGTTGGTGCCAGAAAATTATTAACCTTCAATTATTTTTTTATTTGCCTTGAAAAAAGCATGTTGCGGTTCAAAATCGGTTGCTTATTACAACCTTTGAGCTGCCCTAACATTGGTGGAATTAAGATACACGGACAACATGCACTGTGGAAGCCATTTCACATTCAGTAAATTAGACGGGTGCGACAAATTTTAATTTCCAGGATGCAACACAGAATGCTTGCTTGCGTTGACAAAAATTATTAACTTTCAATGACTTGTTTATTTGCCTTAAAAAAGGCATTTTGATTTCCGAAATTGGATTTCCTGATGGCAATTATCATGCTGCCCCAACACGGGGGGAATAATGGCTGTCTGGCGACACACGCTGAGAAAAACCGCGCTGCTCCTGAGACGTGGTGACCAACCACAGGGCTAGTGCTGCTCCTAAGGAAGGACGACTGCTGTTGTCGCTGTCTAGAACTATTATGAGCGGCTCCGGCTGAAACAGGCTCTTATATAGGCCAAATAGCATGTTTTCAATTGCAAGGTATATGATTCTGTCGACCGTGCTTGGGAAGCAAGCATATAACGACCAATCAGAGGTCGAATTTTTCGTTTTGACAAGGCTTGACTATTTTCAATAGTACAATAGTGTGAATAATAAAATTACAATTATCTTACTTTGGGAAGAATCTTAGAAGATTTTCCAATCTATTGCTGCAAGAACGAAGGAAATCCATCGAATACTAACCGATTTATTAGCATTTGAAATTGGACATATTTTTCACTTTTTTCGGTTTTAGATTTTCATTTCACATCCCTATGTAGCCGAACTTCCTGAGAGAAGTATTCTACTTCAAAAGGAAACGACATCAATAATAACACCTGCTTTACGGAAATTCGAAATTCATCATTTAGAGATAAGAGAAGAAGCTGATTTTCGAATATCAATCCCAGAAACTTTAAGGTTAAAATTTTATTACTGGTTAAAATCTAGTTATGTCAGATTATGAGACTAAATATATTCAAAATTATGTCAGATTATAAGACTGAACCTACTCAAAATTCAAAAGCAACAATCGATTGATCTCATAGTTAATTATTATTTTTCCATATATTGATAGTTTTCAAAATAAAAATTTAACAATTGAAACATAACAAAAAAATAAATTGTGATCATTTGTTGCACCAATGAAATTCCAAGGTTTTAAAAAACATTTTTTGTTACTACGATGAAATTGTAAAGAAACAAGCAACAACTAAAGTTGCATCGCTGCTTCAAAAATCTTCACACCAACAACGTAATTCGCGAGGTTGGATTTGTTGTTGAAACGTGTAAACGGCATTTGAAAACCTAATCTTCACTGAATAGATCTAGTGGGTGGAGCAAATAAGTTGCCAACGTGATGCTTGCGAGATACACAAAACAAACACACAACAATACTTCTAAAACTTGCTGTCATGTTCTCAAGCTATGTAACAGCAACTTTTGTTCGATCGTTTGCCTTACATTTGTTTTTGAAATGAGGTTATTTACTGCGTTGTAACTTTTGGATACTTGGATTGGAAGTCGTCCAAACAGTGTGGGTCTATAAAACGAAATGAAATAAATTGCTTCGAATTTAATTATCACGCTGAGGTGCTGATAAATTAAAGAAGCAAAATAAAAACTGAGAATGAGCATGAGCATGATGAGCATGATAAGGGAAGTTAAATTAAAAACTGAGCCATAAACTAGCAAGTGTTTCTACAGCAAATGACGTAAATAGCAAAAAACGAGAAAATTTAATAGAAATTAATAACAGGAGTTGAATCCAGATGAAATTTCTGGAAATAATCAAAGATAAATCGTTATACAGACAATCCTTTTCCATTCTGACCATTTGCCATTTTACCATCTTACTACAACGCCATGTAGTTGCTATTTCACCCTAGTTGCTGCCACGATACATCCTCTTTGCTGAAATTTGACCATGCAGCATTTACCATGTTGTTATTAAATTCCACGCATAAGCTCATACACATTGCTGTTTCATTCTTGAAACTTGTGATGAAACAACGAAAATGTTGCAATTGGCTCCGCCTCCTGCGCTTTTTTTGTCATTGTATAAGAAACTGAGATGTAGCTGCAACTTAGTTTCGCATAAGAATTTGTTGCTGTGATGCACAAAGTTCATAATCGAAACAAATTTTGCTGCTTGGGATATGAAACCAAACAGTAATTAAAGGTTCCTTATTGGTCTTTTATGCTGAAAAAATCCGTTTTAGCGCTATAGGGTCGTTGAAAACAAAATCGGTCTAAATTTTTACCCAAATTGTTATATCAGTTTCCCATGATATTCCCTGAATTTGTTTGACCGAAAAAAATTCCTTGACATCGCCTGATTTTCCAAGTTTTTTTTTCAGATTCCGCCACCCTGATTTTGATATATCAAATTTACAGTGTTTTTTTTTTCTTCGAAAACTATTTTTTGACAGGATATATTTTTTGGAAGAACCAAAATGCTGTTTAAAATTTCGCCGAAGACATCACACCAATCAAACAAACCGTAATGGCTCAAAAATATTTTTAATCATCAATGTAGTGTTCGACATCGGACCGGGTAGGGTCCGGTAAAAGTCTGGTCCGGTCCGGTCCGAAGTCCGATCGGACCGGAACCTTCAAAGTCCGATTTTTTTCCGGACCGGACCGGAACGAAGCCATCCGGACTTTGGAAGGGACCGGGCAATGCTTTCCGGACCCCGGACATTTTCGGTGAAAAAAAAAAAATTATTCAATTTAGGACATAGAACGCAGCAAGTTTTTTATCCTTTTGGTTTTATTCGCTGCTTCTATTAAAAGTCAATCCTTGCTCGCCTTTGCAACCTGTATTAATATATGCTTTAATTAATTAAATTAGAAAGATATTGATTGTTACATTTTTTTGCTATTTCGTTTTTTCTCCTGCTGGCTGCTGCTTCAAAACTAGTGAACAACTGATAGACTCGCACAACTTGTTCTGAGTTTATACTTAATTCAGGGTGATCAGCGAACCGGGAAAACCTTCAAAACCGGGAAAAAAACCGAGAATTCGAAAATGAACCGGGAAAACTGGGAAATTTATCATGTCCATTTTAAACATTATTTTGTATTTACACATGCTTGGGATCTGTTGTATTAGATCAACGCGCTATACATTTTCTGTCATCTCACAAACACTGGAAGGCTCAAGGAACCATTTAGTTGGTCTCGGTGTAAGGTGCTGGAGTAACAAGCCAGTCGTCATACATTAGAATCTCGACTAAGAGAGACAACCGTTAGAGTCAATAGGATCCTAGCGCTAGCCCCGCAATTATTCCGTACACTAACAGTTGTCTGCGATTGTTTTTCTTTAATTTATCTCCCCTTCATTCGCACTGATTTGGGCTTCGACAGTAAGTGGCGATCAAACATCAAAACAACCACTACTTTACAGGATCAATGTCTAATGTCATTTATGTCTGAGTTTGTTTCGAATTATTCATAATCGATGTAAAAATATTCTTTGAAAAGTAACAAGATTTGAATCTTAGGTTACAAATCGCAACAAAAACTAACCAAACTTTGGGAAGGTTAAAACTTTAAATTACTAAAAAATATTTCGAAGGCCAGAGAAGTCAATGATTCCAATCAGGCTTTACATGTTAATTTGAAATAGGCAAAAGCTAAACTATGATTAAAAAAATATCTAAAACCTAAAACAAGTAACGCTTCTGAGGCGAAAAATCTCTGGGTTCTTCTATCGCATGGGAAAGTGAAGCCGTTGGCGCCGGTCCGTTAATCAACGGGTCGTTAGTTAAGATTCGAGTTGGAGTCGCTTTCCCGGGTGTCGGGGATTGACATAATATTGGCAGGAATAGACCATCAGAAAATAAGCCAAAATAAAAAATCGTAGCCTAACCCATTCCCGGCGGATGATGCCATATGGCATAACCTGACATTCAAACTTTGATTTGAGTTCAACAATTATACTTGAAAATTTACACGACTAAACTATTCAGCATCGTTAGAGAATAGATTGATGTTTAATATGCAATACAGTTTATGTTAATTATGCATATAGTTGATTAGTAATAAGAGTTTAAAGTTCATTGTTTGAGGTAAAAACTGATTTTTCTCCACCGGTAATGGGTTAAGCTTAAATCCGCTTGAGAAAATGTCTTGAGGCCAGAAATTTCAGAAATTGATTTTAAAGAATTTGCGTTTCAAAAACCAGAGGCAACGAAAATAATTTAAAATTCAATTCAAAATTTATTAAATAGTATTCTAGAGGTTTAAAATGCAGAGCCTCTCTTTGTTTTTTTTTTTAAATTGCTTGCATACTCCCCTAAAATCAGAAAGACATTTTTTTCAAATAAAATAGGCAAAACTATAAGGGCCATAGCGGAAATAATTCTCCTAAAATAAACCTGGAACAATACCAAGTAAGGATAACAATGGTATTAAATTAGTCCTTTCTATATTGTCAAGACAATAACTGAGCCTCCAGAGATCCTTAAGAAAACGGAAAAAATAAAAATAAAATTGCCATGAAACGTTTACAGAGACTAGAAAAGATAAAAAAATGTGTTCAAATGTTTCTAAAGTTCTACGGTAAAATTCAGCAATCAGATTTTAATTTAAAGTCACAAATGCACCAAAAACATGAAAAGAATTCAATGATATTATGAAAGTAATAAATTCAGTTTTTTTTTAAATAAATTTTTGTTGAAAATTCCGAAATTTAGAACGCGGAATCAGAAAACACAAAACAATCTCTTATTAAGCTCAAAAATAAGAAGATCATATTTGAAATTCAATTTAGAATCAGTGGAAAATGAATTTTTATATTTTATTTTCAAATAAGCACTTTGAAAAAGGCCAAAATCCGTAACAAAAGCTTAAAAACAATTAATGAAATTTCACAAGGCTTGGAATGATAGAAAAAGATTTCAAAGATTTGTCGTTTCCAAAGCTCAACAGCAGCCAAAACAACTTTGAATTAAATTCCAAATTTGTAAATATATATATTGAAGGTTTAAAAAAGCAGAAACCAGTTCTACAAAACGCATAAAATCTCAACCAGAGAGTGCAGAAAGTTACAAATATTGTTTTAGTGAAACAGTTTAATTAAACCAGTAATTAATTTACGTAAGTCTAAAACGACACAAAATGTTCCAAAAAACGGTTTCAAAATAAATTAAAAATTTATGCGAAACATGAAGCACAAATTGATTCTAAATTATATCCTGATTTTAGCTGAGTGAAATAATAAAAATTTTAAAGGAATGACTTTTTCTGCACGTTACATGTTTCGAAAAAAACAACAGCAAATAGATGTTGGCCGAAGTAGTTAACCCTTTTTCAAGTTTTGAAATAAAATTATGATATTAAAAACAAGATTCTCTCACAAAATTATTTTGTCAATAAATAAACGTGGTTGGACTTAAATATTTATGGAAAAACATCAATTTCTGTCCGGGAAACCGGGAATTCGAAATTGGAAATCTCCTGGCCACCCCGTTAATTGAATGCCATCGGCTAAAATGGTGGAAAGTGAGTTACAAAATACATAACTTTTGTTTCATTTATGGTGTTATTTATTTTCTTTCCATCATTCAGGACAATTCCGAAAGATTTCCGAACCTGTCGTTGTTCCACTCGTAAACAAATTTTCTTCGGGGCGGGTCCTCGTCACATCACGCAGAAACAGACTAAGAAGGGAAAATACAGGCATACCTTGATTTTACGCACATGCTCGTTTTTGAAATGTGCGTAAAATCGAATTGTGCGTAAAATCGAAGCAAGATTTTCAATATTTTTTATAACTCAAAATTGATTTCCGTAACTTGAACCTTGCAAACAAACATATAAGGGTACATCTAATTATTACGTGAACGGTTTGGAAAGTTTTACCGCCCATACAAAAAAAAATCAAAGTTCTAAAAAGAATTGCATTATTTGTGTTACCTAATTATTAGACGTTCTCTAATGCATCGTGCATGGTAGGAAAATCACCTCGATTATTTAAAAAATACTCCTTCAGCTGCACAAAGTAGTTCCACAAAAAAAATTCCAGTTTCAATACTTTTATTGTAATTTTTGATTTGGCTAAAACTTTGCATAGACGTTTTTATGGGCCAAAGATGCCGTTTTGTACTATTGGTAATTTTTTTAGGAACACGACTTATTATTGAGAAGCTATTTAAAAATGCTGTTATGGGAAGGTATTGATTACACTAAGGTCGCTTTTTAGGCAGTTTTTTTACGCGGCTTTTTTTACGCGGATTCCGGAATTTACGCGGATCCCGGAATTTACGCGGTTTTTTTTACGCGGATTCCGGAATTTACGCGGTTTTTTTTAGGCGGATTCCGGAATTTACGCGGTATTTTTTTTGCCCGGATTTCGGTTTCCCTTTACTCGGAATGCAAAATTAACGATGGGTTTTTTTACGCGGATTCCGGAATTTACGCGGTTTTTTTCACGCGTTTTTTTTACGCGGCACGTATCCCCCGTATTAATTTTTCGTAAAAATTACAGAAGATTACCTAAAAAATTTTCTCCTAATTTCTCTATGATTGGACCGTTTCAATGTTTAGGTAATTTTTTGCAGTTTTCAGGAAAAAAAAAATTTTTTTTTAAATAAGCACAAGCTAGATTAGATTAATAATATCTAAATTTTCTTTTGACTTTTTTTTCCAAAAAAAAGTTATTTTAGACTGTATTTTTATTTTGGAATTATTAATTACATCTTTGTTGAAAACGTCACACCAACAAAAGACATCGTTTTGGGATTGAAAATATTTGTGATCATCAATACTTTTCCAAAATAGCATTGTGAATAGCACCTCAAAAATGAGTCATGTTTTCCAAATTTTTCTCAATCATTTATTAATGTATTTTATTCGAACTTATCTAACTCATCGAATTCATTATGCACTTCTAAAAAGTGCCTTCCCTGTTTTGGTGTTACACAGTTCATCAATGGCCCTCAGTTTTTGAACGACATGAAATAAAACAATTTCTAGTTTCCATTAGGTGCTATCCATATCCTACGTGGACATATTTTGGCTAAATTCAGACAACCCTCTCTCTCTCTCTCCGTGGTCAAACAATATAAAAAATTCTCGGAAAATTTAACGGACCGTGATCACTTTCCTATCTTCCGACTCCAATTTAAGCTAAAACGTGGTATATGGATAACCTCTTATTCTGGAACGATGTCTAATGTATATATTACCTGCAATGTGTACAATTAAAATAAAAAACATTTGACTTAAAAATGTGTTTGAAAAAAGTGTGCATAAAATCGAGGTAAAATGTGCGTAAAATCGAATAACGTAAAATCGAGGGTGCGTATAATCGAGGGTGCATATAATCGAGGTATAGCTGTAATCTGGCAGCTCCTTTAACTAAATTATTGGCTTAAATAAATGTTCCAAAACTAGGAAAATTGTAGAACCAGCCTTTTTGTTACTACACTCCAAATTTTTCAAATAAAAAATATATAATAAAAAATAGAGAAAAAATTGCAAAACTTAGTTTGTACTGTATTGATTTAGTCAAACACTTTTCAACATGCATAAAAGTCTTTATGATATTTTTTTTACTAAAATAACACTCTCGAAAAAACTGGCAACTTTTGTTCCCGGACTTCGGACCGGACTCCGGACCAGAACCGGAACGGAGCCAATCGGACCGGACCCAAATCGGACCGGAACGAGCTAGTTCCGATTTTTTACCGGACCGGACCAGAACGCGGACCCAACGTTTTCGTCCCGATGTCTAACACTAAATACCAGTTTTACATAAACCCTTTCAAAATATTAGTCAGGATAAAAAACTAATAGTTCAAACTTACGTCATCTGTGCAAAGTTTCAGTCAATTCAAAGATGCAAAAAAACTGCCAAATTTGCTTGTAATTGCTCAGACGATTTAGATATCAGTGCACAGGAATTTGTGACGAGAGAGAAAACTCATGTCAAATTCTCCTACTACTAGGTGATTATGGCGACAAGTGTTTGTAAAAACGAAACTAATAATATCATTCTCTACTGTCTGGTTCTACATGAAATTGTTTATATATTCTACTATTCAACTCAAACCAATCTCATACCCACAGAAAAGTTTATAAATGTTTAAATGTATGAAGTATCGGACTCAAGTTGCTACGCAAGCAGGTACTGTTTGCGAACCAATCCGTCAATGTAAACGCATGAGGTTCTGTTTTTCAATTGTTCCGTACACCACTCTGGCTGGCAAGTGCAGCCAATTGTGCACTATACCTGGCAGTAAGCGAGCGAGAGAATAAAAAAACCTGCCTTCGGACACCTTCAGACGTCGAAAGGCCAAATCAAACAGCGCCCCGCACACTTGAGCTTGATTCAGCCCTTATTCTTATCAAACACTGGCGAATTGTTCTCCACGAGCATCCTGTAATTTTTCTTTTGACATGTGTGCTTTTCCTCACTTCAGAGGGAAGAATTGGTCTCTTCGGTAAATGGTGCGGCTCTCGTAAAAATTTCCACGCTTACACACACATTACATGTTCGCATTCGCATTCGTTTCCGCGACCAGATGCAAAACCGGTTGCCCTCGAGTGTTTCCCAACGAGGTGAGCTTCAGCGATTTACGATTATAATTATTGCCGGTCACCCCGTGGTGTGTGCCTTCCACGCCCTTGCCCGGTCGATCCATCCATCCCATCGTAAGGCGAAAACTGTTGTTCCGTGTGGTTCAACATTTCCATTTTCAGCGACCGAGAGGCCTCACCGCAATACAAGAGCTCACTCCACGAGTTCGGATTTGTGTATTTTTTTTTACCGGTGGTTTCCTGATTTTTCAAACACCACCCGAATCCGCGAATGGTGAAAGGAGCTGGAAAAAGTAAGGGATTTCCACGTTTGTGGAAGGAAAAACACAAATTTCACCATTTGATGTTTCACAAGTATGTATTTCGCTTCGCCACTTAAAAGTGCAGTCAGAACAGGTATAATTTATTTCAATTTTTCGCTCTCTCACTCTTAACCGTGCGCAGGTTAGGCTCGCATCATACATATCCTTTGAGCAGATTGGTACGGCCGTGGCCGTGGAAGGGGTGTTTGCTAGTGTGTGAAAAAATAGGAAACGGTAAAAGAGCAAAATTGCCGCCTGAATGAGCACGTTCGTCTTTGATTTTCCCGACCTCAAGTGGTCTGCAGTCGGGTCTTTTGAGCGGAAATCTTTGATTTTGTGCACCGTCGAACGAGGAATGCCATGAATGAAGATTCCGTAACTCCGCTGCCGTGCGAATATAATAGCACGAATAGGGATGCAAATGAGACATATTAAAAACTACAGGCCGCAGCGTTACGGGGCTAGCTTTTCAAACGGCAGGAAAACATCATTTAGCTACGCTTTGTTTCTGGGTGAAAGCTCTTCCACCCGCAAGTGAACCATTCGACTTACCGTTATTTTCCGTTAAACCCTTTCTTTTCCCACGCTGGTCTGCCGAAATTCCCCGGTGAAGGCGGAGGCTAAATTTTCTGTTCGGTGCACACAGCGCAAGTGCTTATCATCGATAAGGACCCGCATAGAAGAGTGTCGTTTTTTTTCAACGCGTTGGGGCAAAATGAGCAGACGCAAGCCGAAGAGCGGATCCTCAGCTTCTCTCCGGGGAATGGAAAACCGATAGAAACACTCCAGCACCGAATAGGGCCACCAATCAATTATCGATTGACTCTCAATTTTTCCGGCAATTGATTCACAGCAGTCGGGTGCTCTCATCGGAGAGAACCCGGATGTTGGCTGCCGTGTTCGGGGGGAGGAGACTTCCCGCCTTTGTGGGGCTAGATTTTACGACCGAAGTGAAAATAGGAAAAAAAATCAGGCATGGCAAAGACTTCAACGCCTGAACGGGTTTCGAGGCAAGTGGCAAGCGAATTTCAACTTGAGCTTTGGGAAGTGGTTTCATGGATTGGAGAGGTCTCTTCCGGTTCAAGTTATATTGCTCACAACATATTTGAACTATTGAAAATGTATAACATGTGTAATTAGCATGTGAAACGTATCCTGTAAGTATTGACAAAAGTCTGCACATGAATTGTTACAAGTAATCTGAACTATACAGATGTTGTGGAATGTTCAGATGATTTTTGCGGAGTCTTTTAAATGTAGGGAGTGTATATCATAGTTTGAAAAACTGAACTTGCATGAAGACATTAAGACATACAAAATCATTGTCTTTACGTTATACATTTTCCTTTTCATGGAGTCATATTTATAATGGTAATAAAGGGTGTACAGAATCAAACAGCATCACAAAAAACATTTGGTGGGTTCCACTCATCCAACCAATCGCCTCCTAACTTTAAAATAGTAAGTGTTATTTAGTTTTTTCACTGTTTGGTTTATTTAATTTCATCGCTATATCCAAACGCACGAACTTTTCTTTTAACATTGGTCATAAGGTCTTGTACAACGTTTGAACTTATTGTTTTTTATGTAGCAATCCATTTTCTCTTCATATCTCCTCCGTATTCACTTGCTAAGATGTTTCCGAACTGCTTGCTTTATGATGGCCCAGTACTTCTCAATTGGCCGCAGTTCGGGTGCGTTCGGGGGATTGATATGCCTCAGTACGAAGTTGACTCCCTTAGTTTTGTACCACTCCAGAACATCTTTCGAGTAATGACCAAGCATGAAAATTTTCACTCACTAGCAATATTTCATGCAAATGTGTTCTTTGATTCATCAGGTATCGTTCAATTGTTTCCACTCGCGTACAAGTTTTCCATAAAAACGCTGCTGATTGTTTTTCGCTTATAAGAGTTCCGAATACCATAGAAGGAGACTGAATATACAAACACGATAGTATTTATTGTATCCAAGTTCACTTGCATTCAACGGTATCGCGAGAATCTTTGAGATATTATCGCCAGTGATACAAAATTAAGGATCCAAATGAACGTAAGATTGCGTTCAATTGTTTGCTTACCAAAGCAAGTAGGTATCATCAATGCTTACGGAAATGCAATGCTTACGAAAATTTGAAATCACTAAGAATCATCGCGATATATCACGGTGAAAGCACGACGTGGAGTAGCCGAATTACGCCTGCAAGCAACCAACCTTTTTAAGAATCGTTGCGATCGCTCGAGTGCAATCGTTAATGATTCTTTCGTGAAACACTCGCTATATGTTGCTCGCTCCACCTAAAGCAACCATATATTTTTTTGCTATAAGTTGTCTCTTGCATGCGTGAGAATGTGTAACTTTTATTAGCGATGGTTTGCTGGGATTGAAAGCTTATGAATAGTAAGTTCAAAAATGATACCCGAATGATTGTTATGCGACACGATTTTCTACATCCTTTGTAAAGACACGAAGCTAAATACGGCTAGAAAGTTGTAGGACCATTATGTGACCTAAGAAGTGGAAGTAAACGCTTTTGGAGACATTCCTTCATGTATACCTGACCATTGACCGTCCCGGTTGTCACGAATGAAGTGCTCCGCTCTCCACACGAGCAAATTGCTTGTCAAACCGTGTATTTTTTAAGCAAACTTCAACACCTTCTGATTACTAACGTTTTCAGGAACTTCGAATTTATGATGAGCGGTGAAGGAGCCTCGGAAGTCTGCTTTAAAACATGTCTCGTCATCCATAATGTGGCAGTGTGGTTTCGTCAACATCTGGGTGTAGAGCTTCCGTGCATGTGTTTTCGTCACCGTATTCTACCGTTCATTGCGATTCGGTGCCTTCTGAACTTTGTACGTGTGTAATCCTTCACATTTTTTCGCATCTTGAACGAAAGTTCTACCTAAATGCAGTTTTTTAGCCACATCTGTAACTGAACTGTTCGGATTCCTCTTAAAGGCTTGAACTACCCGTTAGTGATCCTTTACACTATATGGAGATCCATTTTGGCCACTTTTTTCTTTCCCGTCGATTTCCCGTTACTATAGAACGAACGCTTTTTCGATGTCCAACAATGCCATAGCAGATGTTTTACTAACGGACTTGTTCCGCCTTAGGACCTGAGTAACTCTAGTCAGTTGGTGAACGGCGAAGTGACCATGTCTAAACATGAACTGTTCTGGGAGGAAAATATTGTTCTGGTTTACGAATTCTAGTAAGCGACTAGGAATCAATTTTTCGAACAACTTCAAAAGGCACGATAATAGGCTGATGGGACGATAGTTTTTAGCGTTGGTAGGGTCCTTACCGGGTTTGTGGATGGGGATCACTTTAGCTAGCTTCCAGCGAGACGAAAAATAGTGAGCTCCAGACACTTATTAAAGATCGCTGCCAGGTGTTCGAAAAATTCTCAACTCAAGTTTTTCAACTCAAGGTTGAAGACCTCATCGACGCCGGCGGCCTTCATGTTCTCGGTGCGCTTGATAGCAGCTAACACCTCATCAGCAGATGTTTTAGATTCATCGGGAATGATTGATGGAAGATCGACGACTCTAATTATTACTTCCTGGACGGCATGCTTGTGCGGGCTAACCATGGCATGACCCAAATTGTGAGAGTTGACAAAATGCTGACTAAGTGCATTGGCTTTTTCAGATGCTGTTAGAAGGAAATGACCGGGGACTGGTGTTAGGGGTGATAGGTCTCGGTTTGGTTTTCAAAATTTTAGTGAGCCTCCAGAACGGCTTTCCCCGGACTGGGAGGGAGCGGAGATGTTGAGAAAAATGTTTGTTGCTTAGATCCACCAACCTGGCTTTGTTGAGACGATTGATATTGGTCTTCAGGTGAGGCAGGCCAGAGCGCTGGTACTGCCGTCTAATAGTATTACGGAATTGGATATATCGTTTGGTTGTGTTGTCTAGGTTCAGAGAGTTACTCACCAAACTGGAAACCGGCACATGTAGATCCCGAGCCTGGGATAACGCCTCATCGATGGACTGAAGACACTGGTCGATGTTTCCTGAGGACTCAAGCTGGGCGCTGTAGTCTATTGCGTTGTCCACACATCGCTGGAACCGCGCCCAATCGACTCGATGGTAGTTACGCCGAGAGATTTGGAATCGATTAGCAGAGGATCCAACTTCGATTACCACTGGGAAGTGGTCCGAGCTGAGTTCTTGGTGTACAACCGGGTTGGTGATGTTGCTCATATTGGAGAAGAACAGGTCGATGGTTGCGTGTACTCCGGATCTGCTCAACCGGGTGGGAGCGGCCGGACCTCGGATGTTGTAGTAGCCTACTTGTAGATCGTTGAAGAGGATCAGGCCGTTTTGGTTGCGTCGACTGTTGCCCCAGGCTTGGTGTTTTGCGTTGAGGTCACCCGCAACGATGAACTGCCCCTGCCTCCGAGTCAGTTTGATGATGTCACGTTGACTTGCTTGGGACAGTAGGCTGCGATGATGGTAATGGGACCGACTCCAGTGGTTACTTCCAATCCCACGGCCTCGATGACTGTGAGTTGGAAACTCGGTAGCAGATGACAGCTCATTCACGCCGAAGAGCAATGGCCACACCTCCTCCAGAAGAATATGCTCGATCCGGCCATACAAATCGGAAATCGGGAAGAAAGATGTTCACCTCAGGTTTGAGATGCGTCTCCGTGATGATTGCAATGTCTATTTTGTGTACGTTGAGGAAGTCAACAAGCTCGTAATACTTGTTTCTGATGGAGCAAGCGTTCCAGTTAGCAATCTTGATGATTCCACGGTCCATACTTGGAAGCGATCATCACCGCAGATTGCAGTTGTTCAGCTACTTTTGCAAGTGCGAAAAGTGTTGATGCATTCCACGACCAGTGGAACGTATTGCTCCATGGTGAGCATGGGTTCGTTGTCAGTTGTGCCAGTTGCAGCTTGGGAGAAAGTCACTCCGGACGAGTTCTCTTAGAGACCTGGTGGGGGTGTACGGCTACCGGATCTCGTTGCTTCAGCATACGTAGAGGCAGCGGTGACTGGTTTGGTGGTTGGATTCAGCGGTATGGGGGCGAGCAAAGGTATGGGGTACCGGGAGCCAATGGAAGTTGCCCCCCCTTTCGGCGACCTGGTTGATTGCTGGTGGAGGCCCGCTTACGAATCTCGCTGAACTCTGCGCGTTTCAGGCACGTTCTGCTGATTGCTTTGTGGGCAGCCCCACAGTTAGCACACACCGGATCGGCGGTCTCCATCAGCTGGCAGGCATCGGGGGCGTGCGTTTGGCCACACTTGATGCAACGGTACGCCATATGGCATTTTTTAGTCCCGTGTCCAAACAGCAGGCAGTTTTTTTCCTGTAGGAGCCTATGACCACTGCTACCATTAGTTAGATATATTGTGGTATTCAGCAGGCAGTTAGAGCATTGGGTGACGTCACGATGCACTGGTTTGTAGCGCTCCCAGGCTACGATGATGTGAAAAGTGCTCGGATGGACTGCAGGTCCGCAGAGCACGTTGAATTTTTCTCCAGGTTTACGAGATATAATTGATCACGGTACTTCCGAGTTTTGTTGTACCGCGTCATCTGGTGGATCTGGATTGGCTTGAGTCCTTTTGCCTTTAGTTTCCTCAACAGGGTGTCAACATCCATGTCAGAAAGACCGCGGAGAACAACCTTGAGGGGTTTTTCTGCTTCGATATCATGGGAGAAATATTCCACCTCGTGTTTCTGCAGTATCACTTGCACCGCCTTGTAATGATTCAACGACGGAACCATCAGTTTGTATCCCTCAGTGCACATGCGGATGGTGCATTTCAGTCCTTTGTTGATATAAAACACGTAGACCTTCCGGGAGGCCTTTCACATAGAAAGGCGGGATTTTCTCCTTCTTCACTACTTTGGGATCCGTGGCGTTTTCCAGGACAGCGAATCTGTTGCTGGCCAAAAGCTTTTTAGCCACGAGATCAGGCGTATTGTCAGACCGAGGCCGTTTCCCCGTACTGGAACTGGTTTTTGATTTACCCATATTAGGGTTCACCGTAGCGTCGGTTTCCAACACGAACACACAAACTTACGAACGAACATACAAAGCGAACGGAGCGAAAATTAACTACTGTACTGATCAACACACTAGCAGAGAATCTTATGAGAGGCTTCGGCTGAAACAGACTCATATATAGGCCAAATAGCCTGTTTTAAATTGCAAGGTATATGATTCTGTCGACCGTGCTTGGGAAGCAATCATACACGCAAAACTTTTCCTTAGAAGCAATAGCGCAAAATTGTCTTTCAGGTAACAAATCCATTACTTAAAAGGCAATAAAATTCATCCCCAGTCAAGTAACAACACATACTGTCATATATTTAGCACGTGTTACGGGAGTACGACTATCTAATAATGGTCGTTTCAACCACATGCAAAATTTTTTCTGTCGAAAAATGCTCCTTTTCCGTCTCGAGTCAAAAAAAAAAAATCACACACAGTCGCATATGTTGCACATGTTAGGCCTCTGCTAGGCTGAATGCCAACGCGAGCGATCGGGCGAGATTCTTGCCGTAGGTAAATAAACAGCCGTTAGTAGAGCTGTTCATTAACCTACGGCAAAAATCTCGCCCCATCGCTCGTGTTGGCGTTCAGCCTGTTAGAGGCCTTACAAGTTTCTTCAATCTTCAATTCATCCGGTGTGCGTGTATGCATACGGAGTAGCGAAAAAATATGACAAGAGCTGCCAAGCAGCATTTTCTTCGTCATAGAGTATGCAAACGTTGATGATTTCAAAGACTTGAAATGCGCCTTAAAATGACATCACGATCTGTGAACTGCGTTAGAGAAAAACAAAAACATTCGCTTTCTTGCAAGCTATCTACAGCACATAATCATTGGTTCATGGAAACTCATTTGGACCTGTTTGAAAATACAAAACTTGTGTCCATCCAGAACAATATTAGCAAATTCGGCAACTCTGGTCAGACAGTATTACATATTTCCATTTCAAGTAAACACTGGGGGACGAAACGAAAGTGTTTCTAATTAGACATTTGAGGTTGACGGTTGAGATTCTGATTATGTGTGGATGAAGGGGACAAAAATGAACCTGATCGTTGTATCAATACAAAGGCAGCGAGTGAAGTCTTGCTAACACATGCATTGTGGTGCTTGGCTGTATGTTCTCCTGCAGAAACACATACAAGCGTGTGGCCGTCATAATTTTTATTTCTTTTTTGTGTATAATGCGCATTCATAAGACACAAAAAGTAATAAAAAATTGCCCTGAAGTAATAAAATGTTCCCCTTTTGCGTTGGGTGTATAACGGCCAACCAGAGGTCGAATTTATCGTTTCGACAAGGCTTGACTATTTTTTAATAGTACAATAGTGTGAATAGTAAAACTACTATTATCTTCTTTTGAGAAAAATCTCAGAAGTTTTTCCAATCTATTGCTGCAAGAACGCAGGAAATCCATCGAATACTAACCGATTTATTAGCATTTGAAATTGGACATATTTTTCACTTTTTTCGGTTTTAGATTTTCATTTCACATCCCTATGAAGCCGAACTTCCTGAGAGAAGTATTCTACTTCAAAAGTGTCGTCTTTTGCCACTGGACATTTTTTCAGGTGTCCCATGAGATTCATTTTCGAAGTAAGACAGCTATGAAAATATTTTTATATAATAAAACTCAAAATATAGAATATATAAAAATGTTGATACAGTGTCGAGTGAGTTTTTTCTGTTTTGTTGTTAGCTAAATGTAATTTATGTCCGATTTTCTATGTTTTTATGTAATGGAATAAATTTCAAAACAGGCCCTGATTAAGATTCCAACCAACCGGATCGAAACCATAGAGATCAGCGCTGTTTTTATTGAGACTGCTAAGCCGAAACAAAATCAAATCCCCGTATATTAATGAAAAATAAACCGTTACAAATAAAAAACAAAAAAAAAAAAACAAAAATATTTCTAAGTTTTTCACAAATTATCTATCTCTATTAAATGATTGATAAAAACCAAACTACGATTCCCGTTGTTGCATTTTTGTATTTTACACCCGTACATTTCTGTAACACATAGTCTCATGTTTAAAAAATAACAGAATTTGTAAAAAAAAACATTTGTTCTATCATTTTAGTCATTTTTCAAGTGTTAATTTTTTTATACGATAACGTAGAATGTGTATTATTCGGCCTTTTCAAATGTTTTTGGATTTTGTTTAAGAAATTGGTATAAATTCAAAGATATGAAACGACCATTATTCAAACACTAATAGGTTACTTTTTACCAAATGTTGAGATGAATCTTCAACTTAAAAAACAAAAAAAGGCTAATGTTTATCACTTTGCTAGATAACAAAAACTGTATGAGATTCTGGACATTTTTAATTCCCAAACAATTTTCTGCCAAGTCTTTGAAAATCTTAATAAACATCATAAAACTGCGAACAGTTTGATCAGCATGCAACCCCTAAAGATGAAACACTTCCCTCTAGTAAGCTCAAAATCTCAAACTAAAACTCTGCGTCTGTGTGGATCAAAACGCGGAGAACGATAATTTTTGAATTATAGCCAAAGAAAAAAACTACTCTCCAGTCGCACCCGTAAACCAAAGGTCGAATTTGGATGGTGGCGAACAACACCAGGTGGAGGGGGGAGGATACAATCGCAAAAGTTCTTCCATCCAATTGCAGTGGGCCGGTAAAGGGACTGCAGTTGGATGGACAAGAATTATGCTGTTCTAGGAGGAAAGAAAGAGCGCGAAGAATTAGTCAACGAATGAAGGAAAGATGCAGCGCAGCAGCGGACGGTCTTCTCACCAGCAGGAGCCCGTTGGAAAAATCGGAAGTTCCATTTTTGCAACGAAAACCCGGAGACACGGTGACAATGAACGGTGCAGGCCGGGATTATTTTATTATTATGATGAGTGTGGGTACAATTTATACTTTCGAGATACTATTATTAGTGCAGTTGAAAATTTCTTAATACTTCCGTAATTAAGGATATCCCCCTTTGCCGGTGTCGTCTGTATATACGGGTTCCGGAGTTGATTCTTGGTTTTCGGGCTGTTCCGGGTTTTTACAGCTTCCCACTGCTGAAGCTGCCCAGTGGCAGTGGTTAATTTAGACCAGTAGGACCATAAATATGTCATCTTGTTATAGTGGTGTTTCCTTCGGCTCGTCTCTCGAGCCTTGGTTATGCTTCCCCGCCGGGTTGGTCCTCTGACGCGGCAGTATTTAATGTCACATAAAGTGCCAGCGAGTGCAAGTGAACGATGAAATACGAAATTTCGTCCGTCAGAAAAAAAATCCGACCCTGGGAAGTCGCTGCAAACATTTTACAACCACTCTGTGCTGTAATCGCATAATCAAGCCTCGAAGCATATTGACGAGAAAAATGGAACTGGACCTCTTTTCTATTCGATTCTCTCAGAACAAACGGACCAACTTAAATTAGTTTTTCATTCAACAGTAAATGCTCTGTTCGTTTTTTTACTTACCCCCAACATCGGATTAAAAGCATTTATTCCACTATCGAGCACCCCGAAGTGGCCAATTTTTTTTTACAACAGAAAACCCCTCCATTGCCATTTATCTCCGTCCGAGTTTCCCAGGAGACAACCCCCTCCACTTTCGAACCACGCCGTGGACCATGGAACGAGAACGTACCTCATCAGCAGGCGCGCGCTTGACGGCGCAGTCAACAGCGGAAATCAGAAATCATAAAAACAAACCGAAGTGCCCCAAATAAATTTCCACCGAGCCGAAATAACAGATGTTTGCCCATCACCGCTGACAAATGGCCTTGCGCTGCTAAATTGGTTAATAGATGATGGATGGAAGCCATCACCACCTTTAGTTCCCTCTTTCCGGGGATGCCTTTATCTGCTGCCGAGGCCACGTAAACAAGCGGTCAGTCAGCTTCTGGTCGGGCGAAAGGGCGGAGGCTGATTTGATGATCGACGAGATAAAAGCTTTTTCCTCGCACTTTGGTCCGACACCTCTCATCAGTTCGCTGTCAGCCGAAGCAAACGAACGAAGGAACCCTTGGCGGGGATGGGGGAAGAAGTGTGGCACTTTCCGGCTGGTAGTGAGGCGATGGCCATAATCATAATAATAGATCATTATATCGTTAGGGCGACGAATCACTTCCCGATGCGTGACGAAATGGATGATGGTGCCAAAAGGCCATTTTTACGACCAGGTCCAAATTGGATCAACGAAAAACAGCGCGTTTGATACGGTGCATAAACGATCCATCACCACTTCGGTTCGTTTGGTTTGTTAAAGTTTATTAGGCATTGATGGGGTCTGACTCGGAATTTCCAGCCCAAAATCTGAAACAAAGATGCTATTTACGATTATTGTGCTTGCTTATTCTGGGCAATGATGCGAAACAAGAAGCTCGGTGCTGAAAATTCAATTTCCGGTATGTTGCACATTGCCGTGCACCGCCGGCGCCATAAAGCGATATTATGATCAGTTTTATGCAAATCGTTCCTTACGAGCGACAGTCAGCAGCGACGAAGAAAGAAAGGCTTTCCACCATTGGCCATAGCCACACGCCGCCGCCACGAGCTCGTTACTTCTGTACAAAATAGTCACAAATGTGCAACTATCATCATGCACGGCTCCCCTGTACAGGCAGCGGACTGTGTTTTGCTTGTGCGATTTTCACTGCTAGCTGAGGCTAATAAAATCGCCCTATTTGTTTTTATTTTAATACGGCCGTTATGGTGATCAGATTTCATTTCCGCCCGTCAGCGGTTAATAAGAATTGAATATATTGTTGCAGGAAGAAACTTGCGAAGGAAGGTCACAAAATGAGCCGATGAGACGTGGTGAACGATCTTATTTGAGAATATTCCCAATAAGGGAAAGTATTCATTAATTGAAGTTATTCAATTGGGTTCTATCTGTGAAGGCAAAGCCAATTTTTGCTTGTGAGACGTGGGTTACGTTCTCAATATTATTCCATAAATTTTTGCACGCTTGAAAAATAATTAACTTTATGACCATGTCTCGTGGCTGTCGGATGCCAAGAGACTTGGAGCACTTGCAATAAATACTTGTTGAAAATAGGTTATTCTGGTAACATAATTTGATCACACCAATCAACAATGTCAATTAACTTATTATTAATAATAGTTCCGGACCTCCGATAATTGTTGTAAAGACAAGGTTAGGTCCCGGAACCTGCAGATCCGCACGTAATTTGCGCCCTACAGGACGCTGATCCTCCCAGAGGCGCTCTACGGACATGATAAAGATAAAGGCAACTACAGGGTGCGGAAAAATTATCCGCGTTCAATGTTTTAGTCATAACTTTATTCTTTCAATATTAAACAACAACATATTTATACAAAATGTAGATACATTGGCATGGTTTGTAATATTCACATCACGGACTCGAAATGCCCTTGGCTTCAACGCACGCCTTTTATCGTTTAGGGAAATTATCGACGTTGGACGATAGTTCCTTCACAGATATGGCATCCCAGGCTTTGGTTAGACTAGCTTTCAAATGATCCAATGATTTGTGTGGTTTAGTACAGGCTCTGGATTCAAGAGTAGACCAAACGGAATTGTCCATTGGATTAAAATAAGGAGAGTTTGAAGGACTTTCATCTTTAGTTAAATATCTCGGAAAAAGTCTGCTTCTGAGTTCCAGTGTTTATTTCGCTCCATGCGATGGATCTTGTTGTAATGTCCATTTAGTTTTACCGAAATGTACGCGTGCCCAAGGTGCCACTGTGTCGGTTAAAAGCTTTTGGTAAACAAATTGATTGATTTTTACACCCTTTTCAATTAATATTAAGGGGGTTTTACCGGTAGCCGTAATTCCCGCCCAAACCATCACCGATACTGGGTGATGTGATTGAGCTACATTCATAAGCTTAGAAGAGCCATTAGGCAAAAGCTGACGGTCATTTTGGTGGTTTATGAAATTGCTCCACAGTGAAAATTTTCTCATCGGTGAAAAAAATTGTGCGATGGCGTCCATCGATAAATTCTTTCAACAGAATCTTCGATTTTCGGTACCGAATTTGTTTCATCCTGTCATTTAGGCAATGATTTTTTTAAAAATTGTAACAACGTAGCTCTCCCCAGCTGGTCTCGAGGTACGATGCTGGCCTAACAAGCCAGTAGGTTTGAGTCTCGGCTCGGGAGAGACTGTTAGTGTCAGTAGGATCGTAGCGCTAGCCCCGCAATTGTCCTGTACACTCAACAGTTGGCTGCGAAGTCTGTGTATAGTAAACAGAAGGTCATGTTCCGAATCGGAATGTAGCTTTGCGTTGCTTTTTTAACAACGTAATCCTACAGATTTCGGGTAAATTTTTAATGATTTTGCCATTTTTCGAATTGACCTTCTCGAATCACGGTTGATCCGGTGGCAAATAATTATCCGTTTCCCAGGGGTTCTAGCGATTCTTTTGCTGCCTTTTCCTGAATGGTCTTCCAAATTTCCCAGCTCATTATATCGTTTTATAGCGTCTCTAATGGTTTGTATAGGCATTTTTAACATATTACCGATACTTACTGGACGCTTTCCTTGTTTATACAACTCGATCACCGCACTGCGTAATGGACTTGACTTTATTATGACACTCAAAGCACACTGTTATAGAGGAGATTTCGTGTTTTTGTTTACACATAGCCAAGGTTGAAAATTACATAGGTAAGCTCATTTCAACATTTGTCAAATCTTAGTTATTTACTGAAACAAAAAACACGAATAATTATTCCTCACCCTGTATAGTATTTAGCATCGACCGGACCGACGGCTTCGAGGCAGACCTCGCACGCGTTGGATGTGTGCTGCTGACGAGAATGCCCGAGCAGCGGATGTAAGGGCTGACTGGAGATAACAGTGCAGCCCTAGACCGAGCTTAATGGAGGCGTATTTTGGATTCGGCACAGGATGTCTATGATCTATCGCCATAAAAGTAAGAGTAACTGACGGGTGTCTACTTAAAAATGAGAATGGTTCCAATACTTTTCCTTAGGTGAACAAAACCTTACCTCATTCAGAAAATTGCCACACACTCCATTTCACTCTAACACGTTCAGTTGGGTTCAAAATGCCATCTAAGCTGGAACTGCGCGCCCGCAATTTTTCCAATCAAACGAGCATAGTGTAAAAAAGTACCGGTGGACCATTTTAAGAGTGAAAATTTATCGTATACCGTATTCTAGCTCCCATGGCAGGAATTTGGAAGAGAGCGGCTGTCCAACGAAGATAATGAATAAGAAAATGTTACGCTTACAAAACAACATGTCCAACAGCAAGGATTCGAAGGCCAGCGGGAAGCAGCAAAATGCTCCACTGTTCGAAGTCATACACCTGCAAGACTTCGAAGAAAGAGGGAATAGTGCGTTCAAAGAAAACTAGATCCTCTCACTGACGACTAAATTCAAACCGCGAGTTCCTTATGTCGGTGGATAACTCAAAGTACGGTGCACGGTGCCCCCACAGACCGTTATTACAAAAGAAATGCACCGGAGGATCTGAATACACCTTTCGATTCATTACGACGTCCTGAATCTCTGGTCAAAATTTCAAAATCATCGTACGGTACATTTTTGAGTAATGCCCTTTTGAAGGCCATACTGCCGGTAACCGCAAGTCAGTCCCATCTGTAATTTTGTCAATTTTAAGTAAGTATCGGATTTTAGCCTATTTTTAAGTGTAATTTTTAGATGTACCGATAAAAAATGAGTGGTTTGTTCAACAAAAGTGGAAATCAATACCAAGTCAAATTGTCCCATTATGAAAAGTAACCGCAAGTCAGTCCCAGAGATAAAATAATTGAAAGTCAGTCCCAATCGAAAAAAAAAAACATGCGTAATACAATAACATGGTTGGAGAGTGGAGAAGAGAAGTTTGATACGATTGTTTAGAGAACTTGCGACATACCTCCAAAGATTCGATTTTATTGGCCGCAGTAAGTGGAATCTGTGCTTTTGATCTTTGACACGCCTAGAAAATGGAGCTAACTTTGCCGTTTCTCGAAAAAAACGCGGCTTCACCATCTGATCTGATCAGATGTGACTGATCTGAGTCCTATCATACTTCCGGATCGAGTTCACGCACTCTAATCGACATTTATTACATGTTTTATTGATTGCCTTTATGACATGTGACTGGAGCCTCCTCTTTGCAGAGTCCTTATTTTGGATTTTTTTTCTTGGTTCGCTTCTTCGTGGATCTATCCGAAAAATCTTCAATATCAGAAAAACTACCATTAGAATCCACGGAATCGTTCCAAGATATCTGCGAAAATCGAACCTCGAACGGATTTTGATCATTTTGACATTTGTTTGTTGAACTACAGTTCCGGCGTCAGTTTCTCCATCCTTACTGAATGAGTCTTTTTCGGTTCCGTACAGCATGAGTCTTTCCAACGCCGATTTTTTTTAACTGTTCTCATGAACATATACTTCCGAACTGGGAAGGGTTGACGGCTTTTCACGGTAACGCATAGCAACACGTCAACACGCACTATAGCATCACCATGGCAATGTGAATGACTTGCGGTTCCTTTTCTCTTCGGTGTAGAATGTAGACGGCAAGTCAGTCCCACTCAAGGTTTATATCATGAAATCAATGATTTCAGTGGTTTATACAACGTAATTTGTGCAGGCTAGTATGCAAACTACAGGGTGGCCACTCAAAACCTGAAATTAAATTCCCGGTTTTTTTCCCGTTTCGTTTTTCCGTTCTAATATATTTTCCGGTTCATTGTACTTCTGAATTCTGTAGTTTTTCATAAGTTAAGGATTAAAACATCGTTTTGATTTACATCCTTCAAAAAAGTAACGGACATCATCTTCTCCGAGAGGAGATCTTGTCTAGAAGTATTTTACAACCAAAGCATATAACACTCATTACCGCACGCAAAAGTTGAAGTCTTGTACAATCATTGTGTCTTCCCGATTCGCACAAATGTTGCACAGAAACCGCACAATAAATGTGTGAAATGCATAACGCAACAGTTGTACTGCGAATACATTGACATAGAATGAAATCAGAATATGTATCATATACCGACACTTTACTTCTCACGTCGAGTGTATTAGTGACTGCTACTCATGGAGCAGTGCAAGCAGCAAACAACAACTTGTGAACTCACTAGATTTAAATAGCTATAATACTCGATCGATTTATCTCGATGGATTTGGTCATTAAAAAGTACTATTGAATGATTGAAAAATTGAATGAATGAAAAAAACGAAACAAAATTCTGTTCACAACATTTTGTAATCAACGCTAGCTTCACCGCAAAACTAGCAAAACCCTTCATTCCACAAAGTCACAAAAGAGTTGCCGATTTTTATGGCAACACTTGTAAATTGTGAATAATTATTATTTGTCATCCTTTGCACGCGTTTTTTTTCAAGCAACGAGAGAAATTTCTCTCTCGCTCGTAGAATTTCCATGTATGTGCGACAAGACTAGAACCGTCACATACAATTTGCAGGTTGCTCTTTCGCTTCTCTTTCGGTTCGGATTGCGACGCGCAAGGCGATATCTCGTTGCTTCACGAAATGAGCGAGACACCCGTGCTGTACATACTTGATACCAATGTTGTAAGTCTCACTCATACTGTCGGTGCGTGCTTGCTGCTATTCAGAGGAATGCATAAGGAAGAAAAAGTAGGTATCTCGAAAGCGTGTGTGCAAAAGATTTGAAAAGCGTAGCATATGTCTCGTCCTCAAGCAGAAAGGAAGAGAATGGTTTTGCTTCTCGCTCGCTTTGCAATGCTGCTTGATACCAGTTGAAACTGTTTAGGTGTAGTAGTTTGGAGCTGCCAAATACATTGGAGAACCGCTAGAGCATTAATTGCGTTATGCCCAACACGCAATCATTGTACTGGTTCCGAATTACATCAACAATTGCGCTGAAAACGCACAGTTTTGTACTGGTTTCGCACCATCCAACTTTTGCGTGCGGGAACTCCATGGCCAAATTGATTTTATAGGATCCGTTTCTACCTCAATCATATAAGAATCAATAGATAAGAGAATTATGTTAAACATTTCTTGCAAAACAAACCTAATTTTAATCAGACCAACCGGATTTTCAAAACACTTCAAACACTTCACTTCAGCAGCGCACGCATCTCCTTATCCATTAGTGTTGCTTCTTTTTGGGTGTTTGCGAGAATTTTTGTCTTTTTGGCTTATATCGCTTTAATAGCACTGGTCGTGGCTTTGTTCTTCCGGGTTTCTTTATCTTGATATGACTTACTCCTTCTATTTTGCCTTCATCAATTCAACATATCGGCTATGTGAATTGCGAGCGTAATGCATAATTGACTTGGTGATATCACTCTTGCTACTCCACCGGCATCATGTACTGCATCGTACCCCAAGCGCTGCGCTACAAGGTAGTTCAATCAAGGCGTCAAGGTCTTCGTCGAATGCAAAAGGCCTGCACTCGAAAAAAATGCACCATTTATAGCCGTGTAATTTTTTTGTCCGTGGGAAAAAATTGCTGAAAAGGTGGGTATAATTGTTTTGGTTTGTATTATTTACATATGCAAAATTTCAGTAGTTATTGAGATATCATCGAAACAAGAAGAAAATCGCTAGAGAATTTTGCGCGCTGTCATGGAAAATCCGACTGCGACCATTAGATGGATCGGAAGACAACTGGAATCACTCATACAACTGTGATAAAATCGTTTAAGGAGTACCAGAAAACCGAGCGGCAGGCTGGAGGTGGAAGAAAATCGTACCCAGCTGACCCTATGAAAGCCCGGAAGGTGTTGGGTTATTTCAACCGTAATCCGAACCTTTCGATTCGCGGCGCGGCACTGAAGGCAAAGTGTTCCGCCAGGTTCGTTCAGCAAACCATGAAACAAGTTGAGCTTCGTGTATTTAAGGTCCGGAAGGCACCGAACCGGCGTGATCAACAAAATACGGCGGCTAAATCCCGCGCAAGGAAACTGTATCGAGAGTGATTAACGAAACCGATGTGTGTGGTTATGGACAACCTACATCCAGGCAGACGCAAAGCAGACACCCGGGGCGGAAGTTCTACGTTTTCAAATCACTTTGGTCTCGATCACGTAGGTCTATAAGAGTTATCATCGATAATCGATCCTGTGCCAAATCCAGAACACGTTGCTATAACACTCGGTATTGGGCTTCTATTCTCCAATCGCCTCTAACATTCATTACGTGGTCATTAGACTGGGACACAGTTGTATGAGAAAAAAGCGTTGGTGTAATTTTTTCGCTCCCATGCACTTTTCGTGTTCCTTATGGGTCCTGTAACAACTGTGTAACTTTTCAGATCGATCAGTGGAACCCCTGATTTGCGCCCGATTTTTAAAGTTTCCATGCGATTTTATATGGGAAAATCCACTTTTTCAAAACTTATCCTCTAGAAATTTCCAGTTTGCTCCTAAAAATATACCAATACATGATGTTTATAGGAAATTTTCCTGGGGATAATTCTTCTGAAGACTGTAAGGCGCTACAAAATTTGTAGGAAAAGTTATTCGCTTTAAACTGATCGAATGTCTGACGAACGGATCAACATACACCTGCTTCTGTTTACCTTTTTTCGCTACTAGAACAGACGAATGTCTTCTTCTTCCTCACCTGTGTATACCTCATTGGTTCGTAGTGACCTGCTGGCCATGTATCTGCGCAAATTGTAGTTATGTATCTACCAAACTCCTTTCTGAAAGACACCTGGGTATGATCTATTAAATTGGCAAGTTGTCACACGACGTGGGTGTTTAGAAAGCTTATTTCCCTCTTTTAGGGGGAGTAATCAATCTACATTAAAACTTGATAGTTAATATTTTAAGCAAGCTCTCCGATAATGAAGATAACGTGAGCAAAATATCATACCTTCAAGCTTAATCCTACACGAAAATGTTTTCACTACGTAGGGGTGTTTAAAAAGCTGATTTCTCACTTTTAGGGGTATAAATCACACAACGAATACTATCAAAATATAGGGATTGGTATTCTAAGCCTTTTCTCCGAAGATACTATGAGCAGAATATCACGCTTTCAAGCTTAATTCTACGCGAAACTGTTTCTCATCACGTTGTCGAGTTTGCAACAGCGGCATGCTGCAGCAGTGTTGCTGGAAAAATTCAATGTTGAGCCGTTCGTCAGACATTCGATCAGTTTAAGGTGAATAACTTTTCTTACAAATTTTGTAGCGCCTTACAGTCTTCAGAAGAATTATTCCCAGGAAAATTTCCTAAAAATATCATGTATCGGTATATTTTTAGGAGCCAACTGGAAATTTCTAGAGGATAAGTTTTGAAAAAGTGGATTTTCCCATATAAAATCGTATGGAAACTTTAAAAATCGGGCGCAAATCAGGCGTTTCACCGATCGATCTGAAAAGTTACACCGTTGTTACAGGACCCATAAGGAACACGAAAAGTGCATGGAAGCTAATATTTATTTTTTGTCCCACCCTAGTGGTCATCCTT
Source organism: Wyeomyia smithii (assembly GCF_029784165.1). Classification (NCBI taxonomy): domain Eukaryota; kingdom Metazoa; phylum Arthropoda; class Insecta; order Diptera; family Culicidae; genus Wyeomyia; species Wyeomyia smithii. The sequence goes on along the minus strand of NC_073696.1, from coordinate 266,842,328 downwards.
GTCGACACACACATCTAACGCAGTGTTCTATTTGCTTGATTATTTTCGCCAATTTGTATGCCTGGTACATGTATGCATATTGTACTTCATGGTTCATGCGTCTGCTCCGAACACCAATTTCACGCCAAGGACTGACCGCAAGATTCTACGTTTAAAACACCAAGAACCGATCAACCTCTTCCAGTGTCCATGCTTCATGGCCATAGTGGGCCACCGGGAGAATCAGTGTTTTATGGAGAGCTAGTATTTTACGGGTTTGCAGGCAGCGGGACTTCAGCTGGTTACGCAATCCGTAGAAGGTCCTATTTGCGGCCGCTATTCACCTGTTTATCTCACGGCACGACGTCAATGTACCCAGGTAAATTAATTCGTCGACTACTTTGAATGCCCTTCTATTACCGCTGCAGCACCAACATCCGAAGGGCACTCTACAAGCCCTCATGTACTTCGTTTTGACAGCGTTTATGACAGGCTTTGTTCTTGTAGCTTCCCTCTTGCACGTCAGCCCTCCGTATGGCACCTTCCAAAGCGATGTTGAACAATAAGTTTATAAGCCCGCCACCCTGCTTTTAACGTCAAACGTCACGAAAGCATCCGACATCTCACTGGCACGAATCATCAAGGGTGGCACGAATCAGTTTAATTAGTTTTGTTGGAAAACCATGTTCGAGCATTATCTGTCATAACTCATTTCTCTTAACTGAGTCGTACGCTGCTCTAGAGTCTATGAGCATATGGTAAGTGTACAGGTTGAATTCTTGAAATTTATTAAAAATTTGTTGCAAGGTAAATATTTGATCCGTAGTGGAACGCTTCCTCCTTTGTGTAATGAAAGCCTCAATTTGATGCTTTGTCCACTATTTGGCCACATAGATGGCGCAGCGATTTAATTTTTTTTCTCTCACGGGTTCGAGCTTTACAATTGCCGACAATGTTGTACAACATGAAAATTTATAAAACTTTGTAGAAGACACAATGTTACTTTTTTTTATTTAATTCGGGAAATATACCAGTTTTGATGATTTTTTTTTCCTGCAAAAACTTGTAGGGGTACTGGGGGTAAGCCCAGTCCCCTAAGGGAAATGCTTCTTCAGTAGCACTTGATGGCGAATATTGTTATATTTCTTTCACAAAATCATTAAAAATTAAAACTTTTTCCCTCGACTTACAATGATGATTATCGGACTACGTCAGGTGGTTGCATTTAAAGTTCACTAGTCACTAATTTTAAATTTTTTTTTTTTTTTTATTATCATTGGACAATCTAAACAAATTGAAACAACATGAAAAAACTAGCCTAAACATCGAAATACACTTTAATGCTTACGTTTATAAGTTTGGTGATGGGAGGAATTTATTTTCACTGTCGGAGTAGTGTGGCGGTTTTAACTTGTGTTTCTGTTCAGTTAACTGTTATACCATCTTCAATCATCATTGTAAGTCGAGGGAAAAAGTTTTGTAAAATGCAAAGTTATTAATAAATTACTCCTTTGAACAGTTTCCCCTGATGAAGGCACCAATAAGTGCTGAAACGTTGGGACGAATGACAATAACTTCGTTCTAAATTCTGAGATGAATGACTGCTAAGCCGACATCCCAATTCTTGATACCATCTACAGTCGAACTCTCCCACCCAATTATATGTAACAATTGTGGCTGCCGAAAAATATTTTTAAAAAATTAGGCGACCATAATTTAATTACAATATATCATAAGAAGAATTTTCAGATAAAAATAAATGGTTAGAAAATTGGAAAGCCATTGGTATCCCGGATCAACTGCGACCGCAAGATTCCTAAGTTTTTTCAAATAAGTTTAGACATGTGAAATGTGATAAAATGTTTCAGACTGACGGATCTATTCTAGATGAGTCCACTGGCTTCGATGTCTTCCACGAAAATTTCCCCGCCTCCCACAAACTCGATGCTCCTGCTTCCGTGTACGTCGCAAAACTTGCTGCCATTCAGTACTCTCTCTTGGGATCATCGAAACCCTACCCATAGACCATTACTCATCTTCACAGACAGTCTCAGTGCCATTTCCAAAATACGCCGGTTTTTGAGTGCTTTACCAAATAAAAATTATCAGGTTACCTTAGCGTGGGTACCTTCTCATTGTTCTATTCCGGGCTGATTCTTTAGCTAAGGTGAGTACGATTGATGGCGATATTTATGATAGACCAATTGCTTATGATGAATTTTATAGTATTTTACATCAGAGAACACTCAATAGTTGGCAATCATCATAGAACTCAGATGAACTGGGACGGTGGCTACAATCCATTTCTCCTAAGGTACCGACGAAAACATGGTTCAAGGAGTTGGATGTAGGTCGAATCTTCAGCCGCGTGATGTCTAGACTTAAGTCCAATCACTACACGTTGAACACGCATCTCTTTCGTGTAGGGCTTGCAGAAAGTAATCATTTCTACCCAATAAGCTGCTCAAATTTTGTTCCGTATCAATATAACCTAATATCATACCAAATCGAATAATCAAATAACCTAATATCATACCAAATCGACTACAATTTTGCTTGAAAATTTTAGACAAACAACTTTATTGATAGCTTGTCCCTAAAAGTTACCCGCTTGCGAAATGGCTCCTAGCCATTAGTTTTACTCAAAGAACAGATTCTAATTTAACAAAGTATCTTCTTACTCATAATTTCCGATGGCAGCAATTTATCAACTAATAATGAGTTATTTATCGCCATAATTAGCCTTTATGGCCATAATCTTAAATTATATGCAATCGCAAACTCCACCAATCCGACTGAGACTCTTCTTTCTTCTGCGGTGACTCGATGGCTAGCCCAGAAAGGTGCACGGTTTGTGCGCGCGTTCTTCGTCGCCGAAATTGGCGATTTAAATTATAGAAAGGAAATTTTATTACATTTTAGTCCACACCATTCGGGATGAGCGGTTGGAAAAAAATAATGGATTTTTCATTTTCTGTTCACCGGCAAGGTACAACACATCCCGTCTCCAGGGCCAAGTGTAATGATTAACATTTATTTGCCTGAGGGGGTGACCAAGTTTTTTTTTCTGTCCTCTCCGCTCCTCGGTGTTTCAGTTTTTTTCTTCACGGGCAAACTCAGGCAATCTATATCGACATTATCGCATTTCGTTGCTCACTTTCGATGGGCCGACCATCGGCAGCAAGTGCGAGCCCCGGAAAATTGTCCTGCATTCATAATTTTACGATCGTAACAAAATTATTCAAATTCACGGAGCGGGATGAAGATAAGAGGGCAAATTTAGTCAATAATTTACGATCTACTTGCGAGTGGCGAGCGGGGAGGGTACTTTGATAGAGGCGCACAGTTTTCTCTTTGGGTTTTTTGTTTCTATAAAGAGATTTTCCATACATCATCCTAAATGAGGAGACAGCAGCACCAGCAGGGAATTTCCTGTGGATCAATAATAAAGTATGTGACTCAAGCTGGTAATTCATTCCGGAAAGGACGAATATTTTGCCGACAGTATTTCTTTCTTCAGCTGTGCAACTTAGGGACCACCGATGAAAAGATATCATTAATAAACGCGATTTCCTTGCGAGTGCCGTCTAGCTTTGCAGAAGCACATATGCCAGGCCATAGCGAAAAACTAGGCAGAAGTTTTCCTACTAATATTTATTAATCTTTCATCTTTTCTTCCCCATCTAAAGCCGTGTGTTAGCGGGGGGTAGTATGAGAAGATGCAGCAAATGAGTTCGACAAGTGCTTTCGGAACAGCAGTCGTCGTCAAAGCTGCTTTCGTCTATAAATAAACAAAAACAGCCCAGCGAGTAAATGAAAGTCTACTACTGCCAGGGAAGTTAGGAAATGTGTCTCTGGAGCGGCACTGGCGTTCGCGCGGGTGTAAGATCCTTTTCATCATTCATCTTACGATATATGGATTCACTTTCTTGGCGTCAGAATTCGGCTCCTTAGCGCCTGGTAGCGGTTGCTGAGGCTATTGTGAGCTACCGATAGGATATAGGGTAACGTTTTATCTGCCCAAGTATAAAGAAGCTTAGGGGGATTTTCCCATTCACTTGTATCATTATAGGAACTTTATTATGAATTTAGAAGCCTGCATTGTTACGGAAGAAGTATATTTTCGTTCTTTATTTTGAACTAACAAAATCATCTTTCGAGTTTTATCATTGACCTTATCTCAAGTTGTTAGAACAATTGAAAATTGAGGTTTTGTGGATTCATTGTTTTAGTTTTATTATTCGGACTACATAAATTATGGCAAATCTGTCACAAATATTCCGTGAACGTATCTCAAAGTTAAAAAAAGAAAAATATCTTTCATCGAATTCGTTAAAAAAATTTCAACAATTTTAAAGTAAAATTCTCTAGAAAATCAATGTAAAATGATTCCTAACATAAATCATAATTTATTGATAATTGTTTACAATTTTTTTTACTTACTTCACTGAAAAATTTACAAGAACTAATTTCATATTTGAGATACCATTTCTTTTCTCATTAACATCTTAGCCTAATTTTGATTTTACTTAGACCTGACTTCATTGCTAGTATTATACTTAAACCGAGAGTTATTTAAAAATGAAAATGTTCGAATAATGTTTTGCATTGAGATTTGAATTGACTCCAGAACGCCCCGTTCTAGTGAGACAGTAGAGGCTGGTAGCAAAAAAAAAGCAAGAGCGTCCATCATCCAGTCTCTCTCGCTCTCCCTCTCCGGGCGAAGGCAAACCATTGTAAACAAGAAATAACATGAAGCCACCAAACAAAACATAGGTTATGTATGAGGGGTTCCGCCAGCGGAATCTATCCCGAAACATTCCCACAACCGTACCAACCTGATACTTGGTCTGCTCGTCCCGTTTGACGTTGGCCGCGCGCCAGTTCAGCGTCAGCACCGAACAGTTCTTCGAGTTCCACACGAACAGCATATCGTCTTTGGTTTCCAGCAGATTTTGCGTCTTCTTGCGCTCATCCGGCAGGCAATCGCGAGCCACTTCGAAAATTTTCAACCCATTGAAACCGAAACTGTCCGTCGTGCTGGCTGCCATCGTTCACTTGCACTTTTTCTCGCGCACACTCTAAATCACAACACTAGATTGAAATTATTCCTGTTTGTAAACCACGATAAGATTATTCGATTTTCGAAATCACCAAACAGCGACTTTTGATTAGAAAACCAAAACAAATTGCCACCGCGATTTGAAGGCGAACGACAGTTAGCTTCAGAAGAGAAAGAGAGAACTGTCAAATGTGTGATTTTTGGAGTACGGTGAGTATAAGAGCGAAAGAGTGTGCTGCTCGCTTGAGTCAGCTGTTTTGTTATGATGACGTAGGGGTGCGCTGTTTGCAATCTACTCGGCTGACGTATGTGAATTTGTAAGGTTCTAAATGAGGTCTTATTTCGCCTAGCGAATAGGGAACCTGTATATGAGAGAAATGACAAGACACACACCGTTAAGGCAACTGTCAACATCAAAACGGGTAACGGCAATGCAAAATTATACAACTCGCCCGTTTTGATGTTGAAAGTTGCCTTAACGGTGAGTATCTCGGCGTCTCTCTGGTGTATAGGCTGACTAATAGCGAACGAGGATGAAATTTGCAATAATCATTATTATTTATTTTTTCCCTCAGATTGACGCACAGAAATTAAAAATAGGAAATAATTTGAAATTGGAGAAACTAGTAATTCTTAAATCGAATAATAAAGCTCAATCGAATAATTGTTGATCGCGATTAAATGTTCAAGCTGCAAGCTGTTACATTCTATTTTAAAAATGTTACACATTATAGTTTTAAATTTTTCATTTCAACCGCGAAAGAATCTCTGAAATTATTTCAGATTTTTATTATGTTCTGCAGAAAGTAGAGCGAAAAAATGCGTCGTTGAAAATGTTTTATATACATGGAAAACTTTTTGCTAGAGTTTTTTTTCTTTGAAAATGCTTTTTCAGAAGAGTTTTGGGTTGAGTTTCAGAAGAGTTTCAGTCATCTAAATTTTTTATCTAAGATACCTGATATTTTGAATTCAAAATTGTCTTTCATTTCTCTATCCAGAATATTTTACCCTAAGTGTCGTTATAACTTCAGCTGCCTTGAAATGAAAAAAAAGAACAACAATCCGTTTTTGGATAAAAATTCAAAGGTTTTGTAAAAATTCTAGTAGAAAGTTTTTTTACACAATATGTATTTTCAGATATCAATCAGTAGTAGTTTCCTACAACTGTCTGAGAAACTTTTCTGTACAAAAGCGATAGTGTTTAAAAATAAAGTAATCGCTACATTTTCGGTAAAAAATTCAGAATGGAGAAATAAAAGACAAATTTTTATTGTAGTTTAAGTAAGAAAAAAAATACTTTCAAATTTTTCGAGATATTTAGGCCGATACAAATTTCATTTTCATCCCCCTCCGCCCCTTCAAAAATGTTGAAAATTGAAAGGGGAAGAAAAAAAGTTCAAGCAGTTTTGTTAATATTATTGACTTTTATTGGCGTATATGCTGAATTTAGCAACAAACAGGTCCAATGAAAGTATCATCAAGAGGCAAGCCAAATGATCAATAATAATAATGTGATTTCAACACACTTTTGCATGCAAGTTACACACGTCGTAACTTGCACACAATTTTTTATTAAAGCTATTCCTCTTTTTTCTTCTCACTGTTATTTATTTTTTGCTCTCCCCTTAGCTAACTTTGATAATCGTGGACAAAAAAACTATTCAAAATTTGAATCAGCCTTATATAAAATTATTTTAAAGAGAATAGATTCAGATATGCATCCGTTTTCAAGGTATTTAGAATTCAAATTTAAGAATTTGCAAAGTAAGCATTAAATTTTATATTATTAGAAAGAAGAGTTGAACTTTCCCTGGAATTTGTTGATTTCGAATCTTCGTAAATTATTTAAAAAAATTTGGGATTCGGGATTTTGATTCAGGATTGAAAAGTCAAACCAATTTTCATTCAAAGTTAAGTTTTCGGGTTTTAATTTGACCAGTTTAGATTGTTTTCCAAAAACCATACACTTAACCTTGAAAATATAGTCATATTTTGATTTGCGTAGAAGGATAATAATATGTCAAATTGACGCCCGACTTTCAAATGATTGAAAATAAATTAGCAACGAACGGTCACAACGGTGTTAACATAACGATTAATAACAAAAACCAGAATGTAGGATTGAAAATTTCTTTATTGATTAATAAAAAAACGAGAAAAAATTGACGCAATTGTTAGAAGAAAAGAGCGCACTATTGCTTAAAGCGACGAGTTGAATTGTAGAGCAACATGTCAAAAGGGTCTATCTACTTTCATCGATTTTCTTGATTGACTTTTTATGTGTTTAATAGCTCAGCTAGAGTAACTATTCCCAACGTGGTTTTTATTTTAAAAGCTAGATTAGATTCTTCGCTATCAATGGTGTAAAGGACATATCATGAAACGTGTTAAATATGCCGTGGCGGTTGGAAGAAACCGATCGATCAGAGCAGATAGATCCTTTTGTAATGTTGCTCTACAATTGACGCAGACTATCTTTCCAGGGTTAAAACTGGATCTCGAGCTCGACTAGAAAATTTTTTAGTACACTCGACAAATTGAGGTTCCCCCGATATTTCAGCAAAGAAATATCGGTTGACAAAAGATAGTCACCTTCATTCTTGTTTACGTTCGTATCCAACATTCGTACGAAAGTTTGGATTCGAATGAGTTCGAAAATGCCATTCTTGTTTACGTACAAAGACCATACGAATCCATTCGTATCGCATACGAATGCGATACGTATACGAAAAAGGTGGATGTCTATGCAAAAACGGTTGATGTCTAGACTTAAGGGTTAAAAAGGTTTAAATGTCAGGAGAGAAATGTCAAGTGTGTCAAGCCGATTGAGCGAGGCTCCTGACGGCAAACAGTTTTTTTTATGAATGAAAATGAAATATGTTTTTATTATAATTTGCATAATAAAATGGTCTTTTTTGAGAAACATTTATAGTTAACGTATGCCTACAACACAAGACTATCGCGGTTACTTAAAATTTTCCTTTTATAAATAGAATTTGTTTGGCGAAATATGCAATTGGAACCAAATTTACAAACTCCGATGCAAAAACAATAAGCGGGTCATGGGCCTGCATAATGCATTAAAACTTGACTGTTTACGTTTTTTGAACGACTTGGACAGCATACTTGAGCAGTTTATTTTGCTAAATTTTGGTGAATATTGTAATAAGTGAAAGGGTGAACAGGTGTGAGCCGACAGATATGGATAGTGCTACGACAGAGTAATTTCACAGTAAGTGTTCTTTTGTTGCAGAATAGTTTTTCTTCATTCTCAAAAAAACTACTTTTTATAGGAGTCACACAGCACGACCAACTTGTGCTCGTTCCATTGTTATAAATTGGTCCACAAAAAGACGCTCGCCGATAAGGAAATTAGCCTGGCCTACAAGCGGCCTAAGCATCAGGTAAGTTTGATTCTAAAGAAAATTAACAACTGATATTTAATTAACTACACCCACTAGCCAAAACGCGTGTGTGTGTGAACGTTGTTTCTTTTTCTCGCGAATTTGTGGACCACTTTTTCTAAGAGTTTTTTTTTGTGTTAAATTTCAGAACCAGCCGACACTGAGCAACGTATCTTGAAGAACATCATCAATGGCAAACAGCAGCGACGGGACTTGCGTTAGGCCGCCCTGTGTCGTGCCAGTTTAGTACTATTGTTAAATCCTAGCGATCGGCCAGGACTAAGTAGGGCACTTCCCTAAAGGGTGAATTGTTAATACCATGCAGGAATTTTTGTCAGACCCTCTGTGAGTGACAGATAATGAAAAATAAATAATGCTTCGCCTACTATTCTGAGATCTTATTTTTGAATTAAATTCCTGCTACCTGTCCGGAGGTGGATTGAATTTTTGTTGTACACATCGACAATTTTTGTTGTCGAAAAATGAACAACCTGATCGACTATGTGACCGAGGAATAGTCGTATTTTAGTGCGGCTGATTGTCAAGATTGATTTGATTAAGGAACAGTATTTGCCACACAGTTTGCGATTAATATTACTGCGAAATGTGCTGGTGCAATTCATTACAAGTACCTCAGGCAAATGCAACGATGCTTCGATCAGGCACCATAATGGAATTAATCAAGATAATCGAAGGTGAGCTAACTTATGCCAAAATGTTTAGAAACTCAACAAGGCTTAAAGTGGAACTGCACACTGACTCGAAGTTATCAAATTAGTTAACCAATATTTGATCAAGAAAAAGTACTTCGTGGTGGTTGAGAGGACACAACTTCCAGTTTCTTGAAGACATGTATCACTGTGTAGGAATGACAATTTGTAGGCATTTTGTTATTTGAACAGTGTAACAACTGTTCCGATTTCCTAATTATTAGTACTACGAATGTACACTAAGGTCGCTTTTTACGCGGGGGATGCGTTCCAAATTTGTATGGGCCCGCGTGAAAAACGACTTTTTTGAGTTGCAAATATAACAAAGAAAACCGTCCGAAAACGTTAAAATCTCGTTTGAATATGATAGTGGCAAATCTAGAGACCAAAATGCATTATTTTAAATTTTGAGTATTTACACCAAAATTGTGAAAACTGATATATGATCACTCGTGGCCAAAAACGGAAAACGTGATTGGAATGAGGTCGATATCTTGTACCGTTTTTGAATAATGGAGGAAAGCAACCCGCGTGAAAAAAAAAACCGCGTAAAAAGCGACCTTACTGTATAGGGATACCATCTAGTCAGAGGTAGAAATCAGGACACCCTTTTTTCGGCACAAATTTGATCTAAGCTTAAGACCTCCTAGCTTGTCTCAAGGTACGATGTTGGCCTAACAAGCCAGTGGTCATAGCTTTAAAACCCACCCTGGGAGAGATTGTTATAATAAAATCGGAGCGTTAGTTCCGCAATTGTTCTGTATACTAATAATTGGCCGCAAAGTCTGTGTCCAACAAACAGAAAGATCAAGTTTCGACAGCGTAATATTAGTACCTACGTTTCTTTGATTTAACTGTTATAGATGTGAAGAGGCAGATAAATGAGTAGAATGATTGTAGAATGATAGTCTAAGAATCACAGTGTCGCAGTGAAAAAATATGACATAGGTGGTTCAATTCTGTTGAAACCGCGGGGCATTTCAAAGGCGTTGGACACGTTTCGTTGGATGTATTTCTAGACGGGACATTTTGTTGAAACACAGGATGCTTAATGATTTTAACATTTCTCTCGTCACATCGCACAGTGTTTTATTTTGCCGTTTTCATGCGATTAATTGAATAGCAATATAAATGTTGATCATAGCCATAATGTATGTTCGGATAAGTTTCAATGTATTCAAAAATGCATATTTCGTTCTAGAAAGATGAGTGATCAATCCACCCAAAAGTGAGATAGAGAATTTACTTTTTCATCAGATTGAGATAGACGAGTGGTGTCTTCGACAAACTTTTAGTTGATATCAAAACTAGACACTTTGCCGTTATAACTTTTTTCTTAGATTTCTCTTCTATTTTTTAAACCTTCTACAAAGTTTTAAGCCATCCAAAAATGCATGTCTATGCTAAGCATTGTTTTTTCTAATCACCTAAAATAAAAAAGTTATTTGACATATTTCGATATTTTTGGTGATACCTTCACGTGAGCCCTCTCCAAATTACGCAATTTTACGCAAGTGGCAGTTCCATACGATGAAATAAATATCTTCAGACTTTCCATTAAGGGCACAAACTTTCGTATGTAATAGTATGTAAGCAGCCTTTCAAAACTATTTGATGCCGATTTTTGTATACAAAAATATGAATATTAAAAAGGTTTGAGTTTTGAAGGTAGCACTAAACCATCTTGAGCTAAACATGCATGCATGCTTTCGTAAGGTTAGAAAAATTACTCTAGCTTGTACCTTATATACACTACCCGTCATAAGTTTAGAATCGCTTTACTGCGTATTGCAACATCCAGTTTGAATATTGCAACACCCCGAAAAGTTTAGCATCACTTGATATATGTATGTTTCGAACTTAGTTTAGCTCAATAATCACATATATATACATATATATATATATATATATATATATATATATATATATATATATATATATATATATATATATATATATATATATATATATATATATATATATATATATATATATATATATATATATATATATATATATATATATATATATATATATATCTACTATATAAAAATGGAATTCCGTAACGCTTGATCTTATTGATATTATTCCCTCCGTATCTGTGTTGTACAGTAATCATCATCATTTAAAATCGTTCTATATCAGAAAAATAAGCGGTGACGTAAGGATTTTTTAACCGGAAAATGTTCGCTGATGTTCAGGAAAGACATTTGGAGAAAAATAATTAGTATCTGATTACTACAATTTGAGATATTATTCACAAAACTACGTGAAACATGCAAAATTATGACTTTTCATGCTGAATTTGCCTCTAAATCAAAATTCAAAGCGATGACATGTGATTCCTATTTCATTGAAATGTTTGTTAATGTTCAGGAAAGACATTTGAGGAAAAATAATTAGTATCTGATTACTACAATTTAAGATATTATTCATAAAACTACGTGAAACATGCAAAAATATGACTTTTCAAGCTGAATTTGCCTCTAAATCGAAATTTAAAGCGATGACATGTGATTCTTTTTTCATTAAAATGTTTGTTACGTTCAGGAAAGACATTCGAGGAAAAATAATTAGTATCTGATTACTAAAACTTGAGATATTATTCACAAAACTACGTAAAACATGCAAAATTACCGAATTTACCTCTAAATCAAAATTCGAAATCGAAGCGATGACATGAGATTCTTTTTTCATTAAAATGTTTGTTAATGTTCAGTAAAGACATTTGAGGAAAAATAATTAATAGCTTATTACTAAAATTTGAGATATTATTCACAAAACTACGTAAAACATGCAAAATTGTGACTTTTTGTGCTAAATTTACCTCTAAACCAAAATTCAAAGCGATGACATGAGATCCTTTTTTCATTAAAATGTTTGTTAATGTTCAGGAGAGACATTTGAGAAAAAATAACACGTATCTTATTGCTAAAAGTTGACATATTACTCAAAAAATTACATATGTTCGAAGCATTTTTGAAGATGATTTTCTGCATGCAAAGAAACACCTTAAAATACTCTCTTTGATTTTTTTTTGAAAAACATATAATACATGTAAAACTTAGACTTTTTAAGCATAAGCTCAAATCGCATCTGAATCAAAATTCAAAACATGTGATTTCAATAAATTGTTCCAAATATTTTTTTGCAGAAAAATCCATGTTTTGAATCAGTGCGAGCCGAGCATAAAAAATTTACATTTCTGATGTACACTAAGGTCGCTTTATACAAGGTTTTTTTTACGCGGGTTTTTTTTACGCGGCTTTTTCTACGCAGATTCCGGAATTTACGCTGTTTTTTTTTACGTGGATTCCGGAATTTATGCGTTTTTTTAACGCGGATTCCGGAATTTACGCGGTTTTTTTACGAGGCACGTATCCCCCGCGTAAAAAGCGACTTTAGTGTATTCGTAGATTTGTGAATAGGAACACATTACGGGATTTGATTTACTTTTTTAACTTCACCCAAACTAGATCTTGGAACATTCAGCTGGAGAAAAGGTTTCATTTCATTGGTTTGAACATAGATTAGGAGGCGTCTTAAGCATTGAAAGTCATTTTTTATTTTCTACATAGTTTTGTGGATTAAAGCACAATTGTTAGTTATCAGAAAACCCTTACTTCTTCTCAGACGTGTTCCTTTGACACCAACAAACATTTTCGTTTTGAAAAAAATCACAAGCATCTCTTTAGATTTCATTATAGAGGAGAAATAATTAATAGTTAATTTCCAAAAAAAAAGGTTTACTGTAAACGATTGTCCAATAGCCCGAATATCACCCAGTATAGGTATATTCGAAACTGGGAAGACTCAACACAACATTTTCCAAAACGGCGGCTTCCGGCTTCAGAAAAATAACCTAAAGTGGTATTTGGCCAACCATTTCAATAATTCCGAAAGTGGTACTCCATACGTCGTTTGGTAATCCGATATGGCGACTTCCAGTTTATGTGTGTTCTGTTCTCAAAATATTGAAGTATTTAAAGTGATGATGAACTTATAAGATGTGAAATATTTTTTAAGTAAGTTGTGCTAAAGCAGTAATGAATTATAAAAAATGATTCTTGAATTTAAAACCTTTGATCCCGAGCATCGCCGGGAACGTTTAACTAGTATATATATATATATATATATATATATATATATATATATATATATATATATATATATATATATATATATATATATATATATATATATATTCTTCTGCGAAGTTACATAAAATTTTCTGAACTGTCGAAAACTGAAAAGCTCTAGCGTGTGTTCTTATTACACTGAGAAACTTTGCTTAAGACTGCAAATACGTTGGATAGAGTTTCAGAATACTGGTCCGTGTATTCCATGTAATAAATACATAGCAATTGTATTTTTACATGAAACCTATGAATATATTCAAACTGAAGTATCACAAAAACACATTTATCATAATTTGAAAAAATAAAGATTTTTTGATGGACAATTTTTTAAAAAAATCATGGTTTGCTAATACCTGCTAACAAATTTTGTGTAATATTTTCACTTAAGTGCTTCAAAAACTTTTGTACTCGGAAGAAAACGACGTAATAATTCAATTTCTATCGAGAAAAAATTTGTAAGAAATTATTTCGCGTGAACTCATAAAATTATCACAATAAAACGTGAAATTCAGACAAAGTTTATAAAAACTCGTAGATCTTTGAAACTTTAAGAGTTAGAAATTTTGTATATTCTGTAAATTGCATAGAATTTAGAGATCTACAACTTTTGGTCGTAGCCGACGTCTTCATTGGCCAGAGCAGTGGTATTTACGGAATCGTAATGATGAACTGAAGCCAAAAATCGAGCTCAGACATTTTGAATTCTAAGATGGAGACTTCCGGTGTCTGGAAAACAGCGGAAAATGACCTAATACCACCCAATATGGGTATTTTCGGAATCGTGATGATGCACTGAAGCCACAAATCGACCTCAGACATTTTGAATTCTAAGATGGCGACTTCCGGTGTCTGGAAAACAGCGGAAAATGACCTAATACCACCCAATATGGGTATTTTCGGAATCGTGATGATGCACTGAAGCCACAAATCGATCTCAGACACAGTTTGAATTGTAAGATGGCAACTTCCGGTTTCTGGAAAACAGCCAAAAATGGTCGATTTCCATCCAATATGAGTATCTCCGGAACCAGAATGATGCAGGGAGCTAAAAATTGACCTCAGACACCATTTAGAATTGTAAGATGGCAACTACTGGGAAACTGCCAAAAATGAACGAACACTTCTCAATATGGATATTTACGTAATTGAGATGATGCATAGAAGCCAAGCATTGACCCTGAACACCATTTTGAATTCGAAGATGACCACTCGCAGTTTCTGGAAAACAACGAAAATAACTGAATACCACGCAATATGGGTATTTCCGGAATCAGGTTGATGCAAGAACAGATAAAAATGACCGACGACCAAAAAAAAAGAAAATGACCAATATGGATATAGGGTAGGGAATATATTTTAAGCAGCTTTAGGAACCGCCTGTGTATTCAGACGAAATACTCGAAATGTGTTGGGTGAAACTCAAACAGTAGTAAATCAATCTGTTCGCTATCGTTTTCTCTATCAGAACTTGTTTTCAGATTGTGAAACTAAGTTAGCAAACTTTGACAATCGTGAATCAAAGTTACGAATCGAGGGTCACTATTCCAATCACCCCGAACCTATTTTAAGCAGTTTCCATCTGTTTTGCAGGTGTTTTTTTTCAGCACCTGAAGTGGCTCCTGAATGGCTGCAATATAGGTTGATTTGTTTCAATTGCAATCGTTCACAGATTTCTTTGTGATTAACGGTATTACTTATATTCGTAAGGCAGCTAGACAATCAAAGTTTTCGTTTCCATCATTGAAACTGTCGATATTGATCAAAATGCAGGAGTTTGAGGCCAGTTTTCTTCGACTGATTAAAATAGGCGCTACTGCTTAAGCCGTTCCTTACCCTAATCAAAATAAAGGTGATGTACAAAAGCCAAAAGTCTAGGACGTTGTCATTCCGATGAAACCAACCAATTCAAACGATTTGTCGTTCGACTTTGATCATATCCTATGGCTGATTCGTCGTGCATCTGCAGACTATTATTATTTCCTGTATGGACTTCCTCACTGCGACCAGAATCGTAGATCTATTGTGAGAGGACTATAGGGGCCGTTCAATAATTACGTAAGCATATTTTTTCACTTTCTCAACCCCCCTCCCTCCCTCGTAAGACATTGTAAGATTTTTTGATACTCCCCTCCCCCCTAGTAAGATATTACTGCCAGCAGATTTAGATTTGAACTTTAGTTTTATCATCCTGAAGCAAGTACAATACTTCGTTTCCCCTTCGGTCCTTATTCGAGTTAATAGTCCTTTTTAGGAATTTCACTGTCCACACCTTCATGAATATGGTTATTTGCACAGCAGCATTAACAATATTTTTCTTACGTAAGATAATCAATTTACCCCCCTCCCTCCCTTGTAAGATAACGTAAGAAAATTGCACACACCCCCTCCCCTCCTATTTGCGGCCCCATAAACAAATCGCAAGGAATCAATGGCTTTGAAATGTTTAGAATTATTGGTGCTATGACACTCATAATAACCCGGATTCCGCGGCAGATGTCACTTTGCGACGTTTTTCGCACTTACTTGAGTCCCGTAATAGGATTTTGTTCACTTCACTCTGGTTTCACCGTGAAGTGACTCCCGTAATAAGCACCATTAAATTGAACACAAAAAAGGGCGAGACGAAGTTTGCCGGGTCAGCTAGTAGTATATATTTAAAACAAGTACTGTTATGTGCTCCCGAAATCCTCTATGGCTATTGGTGAAATATCCATCGTCTACTTCATGAAATAAATTCGAGAATTCTATGAGGTACTATGAGATAAATCGGGGTGAAATTGATCACCCGCAAAATCCATACATTCTATTGGAAATGTGCTTTTTTTCTATATGTTCATGATATATGATGATTCCTGAACTGGAAAATATCAACCACAGTTAGTTTGGAAACGAAAATAACGATATTTCAGGTTAAAAATTATTCATTGTGGTTCCTAAGCTGCAGTTTGCTAAACTTGCGCTCATTTGATCACCGTTAGATCGATTTCAATTTGGTTTGTTGCAAAAGTTCAAAAACTAGCTCTGAAATGAAAATCTTTATAATTTTCTGCGAATTCATCCATATTACCACAGATAACAGATATCCAAGCTAACTTTGCTTCATTCGTAAAAAGACGCAACGGTTTTTTAGCATGTCGCAATACGCAGTATGGTGGCGCTAAGAACACTTAGTGGTCAATGATTCGATAAAATCGATAGTTTTACAGCTTTTATCGATATTATCGCAATGAGAATGGTTGCCGTTTTTAAATGTAGAAATTTTGAGCAGTCGTAATGTGTACATTATCGACTTATTTATTCAATCCCTCTGTATATTTGCGATAAATTTGTTTGTTTTAGTGTTGGTTTGAAAAAACAAATACATAAACCTCACAAAATCTATGTTATATCGTTGCATAAACAGCGACTGTATAATCTGTAAGAATTTTCATGCGTCTGTCAGCTTTGACCGTAAACCAGCGCTGCCATCACTAAAGTGGTTAAAGTCGCAAGTTGCAGGAAGATGTCGTTAGCATTCCAAACGAGTAAGAATTTGAAATCTTACACACGCTTTCTGGAGTTTTTTGTTCTAGCTTGGATGTCTGTTATCTGTGATATTACTTTGATGGTATGAAATAATCATTGTTGAAAAATATATTTTGAACTTTTATCAAACTTTACTCACTTCTCCAAATTTAACGTAATTAACCCTTAATTTAGATTACTTTAAGTAAATTCAATACTATTTTTGATATTTGGAAACTTGTTTGATTAAATTTGATTGAGTTTTGACTGAGTTAGAAGAATTTTTCGAAAATTTGTGAAACAGCACTGGGCATGCAAGAGTTAACTTTGACAGGTATGTGGATTTTTCAAAAGTTACATTTTATGACACGTAAACATTGCCTAGTGTTGTAAGATTAGTATCGTGTGATTAGAATTTTTATTCCGAATTTTCAGGTGATCAATTACACCCCACTGATCAATTTCACCCCATTCCACGGTACTTATGATAAAGCGCTTATTGAAAAATGATCAAAAATAATAATAAGTAGGGTATCGGCTCTATTGTCGTCAGGTTTGTCCAATTATCGTCCGGGGGGTTAATGAAGTCATAGAGAACTTACCTTTTGCAGAAAGACGTTCTGCATTTTGATGAGCCATCATGCAAGAAACTGACGCTCTAGGACATCATTTACCCCCCCTGACGCTAATAGATAAAACCTGTCGATAATAGAACGGATATCCTATCTAGCTTTTTTATCTTTATGGTTAGTAGAACAAGTTGTTCTACGATTTTATAGCTGCTTGATTTATTAACAACTTAAAAGAAAGGGTTCCTCTATCTTTGAAAATAACTGATTTAAATTCAAAAAACTAATTTTTCGCTCTTACTGCTTTTATTTAAATTGTTACATTAAAACTATCTTTGAACGACTTCTAGGGCTTTTTGAGAGAAACAATTTGCAATGCTGACATCGTGAATATTTAATTAAACCTAATAATAGGGTGCCCAATAAAAACGGCTTTATTCGCAGTATTTTATTTTCAAACATCCATAATTTTTTAACCAATTAATGGCGTCGAGTCCACCTGTGCACTGCACAGGTACACTATTCCCTAATATCCGAGCATATGCAATTATCGAAATATAATAACCTATAAAAACAAGTAAGCATACTAGCGACACCCTTTAATTCAAAGCATCAATCACTTAGGTTTGATTTGCTTCTTTAATTTAAGGAAAAAGAACTTAAATAAATGTTCGGTGCACATGTGACGAAATCAACCACGCGACGCCTCTGGAACCAGTTGATTGATTTTTTATCTTTTTAGATCTAAATAGGCTTTTTTTCTAGTTTTTCGATCACAAATATGAATACTTTCGTTAAACTTGTTGTTAAAAAAAATTATTGCTGGGAAAAAACTCGAACTTGCGATTGCGTTCTAATGTCAATCACCTTTATTAAATAATTTACGCTCCCGGAAGATAAACCAAAGTGCTTCACGTCAGAACCATAACTAGATATATATAACAATCGATTATGAAAATAATTAAAATTAATTCATTATTATTATTGATAAAATTAAATTAAATTATACGGCATTTGTATTTTGATCAACACTAAACGGAACCAGCTCTCTGAATTGAAGCACGCGGTTTTGTGAAGCATCCGAGGGAATTGGTTCCTTTGTTGTATTCTTAGTCTCCTACGAAAACAAGAACATGAAACAGTTATGCTAATAATGTAATAAACAAAAAAAAACCTTAATTTAAAACCGTTAAAAACAGCTTACCCAGCAAAGTTATCTCTCATAGCAAGTATAAATATTTGTCGGAAGGAGAATCGTGATTCGATTTGACTTTAAGTAATTTCCAGTAGCTCCTGATCGATTATTCCTGCATATCAATAAAATTAAACATTATTAGTTTCCAACACTTTTAATCGAACTAATTACCTAGTATACACATCGGCATCTATATCACTTAAGTAATGTTAAATTGATTATCCTATATCATGTTACCCAGTCAACTATCTGCGCCAATCAGAATCTACTTGGTGGTTGACTTTTTGCTGTTCCCGACGATCCAAATTTTCGGCAGATTATTGATAATTAGTACATTTATGGTAGCGACTTATAAATTTTTTATCGCCATTCTCCCAGAACTAACGGCAAACCTCAATAAATTTCTATCGGCTGTGCTCAATTTCCAACATTTTTTAAATTAATTACCGCATGGTTTCTTAGCACTGAACATTTCACTAGAACAATAATGTCCAACTTATTCGATTTTTTCACACAAAACAACCAAAGCATCCCGCGGCGACAGCGATTTGTACAAACATTTGCAACTTGCAAAAAACAAGAAAAAAGTACCGGCGCCGTCGATTTGTAGAGAGATACGTATAGCGATTCATTTAGATTTTAAAAAATCCATTGTCACAAATGTTTTTCTTGAAAATGTTACACAAACTTCGCTAAACTAGAAATTTTCTTCGGCCATTTTTCAAAAAAAAAACCTTACACAAAACAGCAGGAAAACGAGAAACAAACCCGCGACGACGGCGATTCGTACATTCGTTTCCGCAACTTTCGACTAACGGTGTTCCGTTTCTGAAACTGAAGATTTTAAAAATCGATTGTCACAAATCCTGGATGTTTTTCTGGATGTTGCACACACTTCACGAAACAACAAATTTTCTTCAACTTATTCAATTTTTTTCAAAGAACCAACACCAAGCAGCGAAACAACGAGGAAAAACTACCGGCGCTGGCGATTCTCGCAGCGATTCGCAACTTTCGACTGACTTTGATGTTTCGTTCCGTTACCAAAATGAATTTTAGAAAATCGATAACGTTTATTTATTAAACAATCCACTAAATAAATTTTCTTCGGCTCATTCGATTTTTCCAGTTAACTAACACAAAACAGCAAAAAAAAAAATAGAGAAAAACCTACCGGCGCCGGCGATTTTTAAAAAGATTCGTATAGCGATCCACAATTTCTGACTAACGTTGCTGCTCCGTTTGCAAAACTGGAAACTGTTTTAAAAATCCATGTCACATATGTTTTTCTTGAAAATGTTGCACACATTTCGCATAGCTAGAAATTTTTTTCAGCCAAATGATTTTTCAAAAACACAAAACGAGAAAAACCCGTGGCGACGGCGATTCGTACAGCCATCCGCAACTTTCGACTGGCGGTATTCCGTTCCCAAAACTGGAAAATTTTTAGAAATCGATTACCGCAAATGTTGCACACACTTCACAAAACAAATTTTCTTCGGCTTATACGATTTTTCAAAAAATAAAACTTGCACAAAACAGCAGAAAAACGAGAAAAAACTACCGGCGCCGGCGATTCGTACAGCGATTCGTACAGCGATTCGCAACTTTTGACTGACGTTTGCGAACGAGAGCAAAACGAATACGGATACGCATACGTACGTAAACAAGAATGGCACGTTCGTACGAAAGCAACGATGTTCGAAAGCTCGAATTGGTTAGAACGAATCGGATTCGTATGTGTTCGTACCGCATTCGTACGCCGCTGCTGCTTTCGTACGAAAGCGATACGGCCGTAAACAAGAATAAGGGTGAGTATTTTGTCGAGACTTCACTAAAAAGCCAAGCTTGACGAATCACGTCTAATTTTCTTGCCGAATTTATCGTTCAACACTGTTGATGTGGAGGTCAGCAAAAACATTACTGATATTTCGGCACGAACTTTGCTTGCTGCCAAGATTTGGTAACACAGCTGTAATTCTTATGAACGAGTTGGCCGCCATTTTTCTTTGTACAAATTTATGCAAACGTGTTACGTACGAACACAAGGGAAGCAGAAGAAAGTTTTACTATATTAGTGCAAACTACATACACACTTGAAAATTTTTGCCGGGTCTCGGTAATTTATTGCCAAAAAGTAAAGTGACCAGATAGCTAGGGTTTGAGCGCGGGACATAAATTCAATTTTTAGACGAGGGGGGGGGGGGTTGTGTGGTTTGGTTTTAATACTTTTCTTCGAAATGATCAAAAATTACACATGCATAGAAGGGTGGCAGTGACTTGACTTGTATGGGAAAATTTTGTCTTGTATGAGAAAAAATGACGCTTGAATTTCGTTTTGTAGTAAGGTTCAAAAGTTTCGTATACTTGCACAATGTTCTCATACAAAAGTTCAACTCAATTGGACTTCGAAAAGTTATGCCTCGAAGCGGTCCAAGTTTCCCTATTTTGACTGATGAAGCTCATAAAACGTTTATTTCGATATCGGACTGGACTGAGACAGTTGTCGCTATCGATTCTTTTGATGTCAAATGTTTTAAAAATGCATAAAACGTCAAGATTCGGTGTTATCTAAAAAATCGAAAAAATCAACTTTTTGGGTTTTATTTTGAAGAAAAATGAAAAATAAGTGAATGAAGAAATAAAAAATTCGAGACCGCCAACCGTTCCAGTGAAAACATGTGATATTTGGTGGTCCGATTTTCTTTAAACCACGGGACTTTGCAAAGGTGCGCATTACACTTTAGATGAACGCGGGACATTTCGCGGGACGATTTTCTACGCGGGACTGTCCCGCGAAAAGCGGGACGTCTGGTCACTTTACCAAAAAGGCACCACCGAGCGCTCGGTTAAACAAATAATGACAGCTCGGTGATATTTTGTGCCGAAACTTCAGTTTAGGTGAACCGAGATTTACGAAAAAATGTGACAGCTGTCATTTTTTTAACCGAGCACTCAGTGGTGCCGTTCTCGGCAATAAATTGCCGAGACTCGGCAAAAAATCTAAGTGTGCAGATGTTTACAAGCCGAAAGCCGAAAAAATGAAGTGCAGCTACGTTAGCAGAGGTAGGAATAGAAAGAGTGTAGTTTAAAATCGTGCAAACGTCTCTGGGGTGAACAAGCATGAAACAAAAAAAAAGCACCTTGAAGTAAAATGGACGCGGTTCAAACAAAAAAAAAAACTGCAAGAAGAGGATGTGAGACTCTTGAGTATTAAACATTAAATACTCAAAACGAATAAATTTCTTTACTTATTAAAACTCATCGAGCTTATAATTTATCTTTGAAAAAAAAAAAAAAACACTGAATTCTTAGCGGAAACATTGTCTGCGATTGGATTCTGCTGGCAAATCGCCTCTTTACTCTGCCAAAACACTCAGTTTACCAGTTAACCGAGGGGTCGTTAGACTAGTTTGCCGCCTACGGGTAAGATTTGCCGGGAGCGCGGTCAAATGCGTGCCGAGATTCTCGACGTAAAACGACATGCTGGTTTCCCGAGATTCTCGGCAAAACAGATTCAGCCGAGATGGTTTCCGAGTAGTCACACAAAATAATGCCGAGAGTTGGCAAAATTTTTTAAGTGTGGATAAGTCACCATCTAGGAATTCGAAATGTTTTCATTCACATCGGTCAGATCAAAACATTTGGATATCATCCCGGTTCCGGAAATACTCATAATGGATGGTTTTTAACCATTTCAAGATGTTTTTCAGAAATTGGAAGCATCATTTTGTATTTCAAATTTCATTTCTAATCTTTTCGATTTTCATTTCATTTATTTATTTTGTTTTCGCCATCACGGTTAGAGTTTGACTGATAGAGCTGTCAATTTTTTTTCTGCTGACTCATGGGTTACTATGATTGATGTTGATTGAGGATTGATTATAGATAGTTTCGTCGGTGCATGTGAGGGTAAACCTTTGGGAAATCGGCAATTTTTGACCCTTTTTTTACAGCGAACGTTACCTTATACAATGCATTTTTATATACGGTATCTGCTTTATCCTTTTTCTGCTGGTCGAGCAGCACGGTATCGCCTACCGTAATTTCAGATATCTGGGTATGACGATCTTCTCGTGCGTTGCGATCAAACTTTGCAATTCGACCACGTTCACGAAGTTCTCCATCATCCTTATGCCTAATCTCTGTACGCACATTCGGTAGAAAACTACTTGCATGAACATCAATTCCGCTGGCGGAACCTTCGTCACGTGATGTGGCCATGTATTGTACGCAGTAATGTAATCAGCAAGAGCTTCCTTCCAATAGTGCTTTCTCAACTTTGTGCCTTGTGCCAATTTTACGTTGGGTTTAGAGTTTTCTCCAAGTTTTCTTGAGCCACATATTCAGTTTCTCACTGTTGAACGGTGGGCCATTATCAGCCTTCAGCGTCTTAGGTATGTAATACGTGTTGAAGACTTGTTTTGGAACTCTCTTGACTGCCGCTGTGTCCGTTTTCCATAAAGATAGCGACCAGAAAACGTCAGTAGTTATCCGTTAAAACCAATGCCTTTCAGTTGTGTAGGTCCGAGCTGATGCAAAATACATAGTACTAAGGCATATACATAGTACTAATGATTTGTTGGCAGCTCTGTCATTACTATCGGTGGTAGACGACTATTATATGCCTTAACTAGCCTAGCCTCAATTTGTGTTTCATTGTGGACATGCCAGGGTGACTTCGGTGCGCCAGATGCAAAACCCACGGTTGCAGTGCTAAAAGTAGCACCATTTTCTCCTCCTTCATATAAACATACTCTTGTAGATACAGTTTCTTTCAAAAATGGATGATATCTTACAATCTCTTAAGCTCGCAATCCTTCACTAATTCTTTCTTCACCTGTCCGCTAGTCAAAATCAATAGTTGGTTACTGATCGTGCTAGGGTTCGCAATAACCGAACACAGTTCGTAGGCTTCCGCATCCGTTCCATATCAAGGATCATCTATTCCAAAGCGGCATCCGCTATATTTTCACAATCAGCTACATGCTCGAGATCGTAACAAATATGATTCGTCCGAAGAAGCCAGCCTTCTGCTCTGGACATTATTCTTTTACCTACATTTTTACAACCTTTGTTCCTCATGAACATCAAAGCTTCACTATCTGAGTGTAGTATGCGAAACGTTCCATCGACCAGACAATGACGAGTGCCTTGCGATGCAATTGAGGATATCGGCTCTAGGAACCCGTTAAACTTTTAAACTTTCCGATCCACCTGGACCAGGATTGCTCTAAAGCCCCATGGCGAGGCATCCTCTATTGACCAAGCGCATCTCTGCTTTGTTTTTAAGATTAAAGTCGCGAAGCGGTTTCATTTCAAGCTTTTTAAGGAAGGGTTCGTCAGCATTCCCAAAAAACTGCGAGCTACCGGAATATCCTTTGGGCTTTTGAACAGCTTGGTGTCGGAGGTCTCATAGCCTGTCGGGGTAGAGTTCCCGACCCATCAACCGTAAACCCAAGAAAATCTAACAAAAAAATCTGATCAAATTGTTCTTCAAAAGAACACTTTTGACGTTACCAACAATTGTTTTTAGTTATTTAAGAGTGCACCCAAAAATTAAAATATCGCCCAGATAAACGACTTTGTTTTCATATTCTTCTGCTAGGGTTTCCGTTATCCTTTGTAATATCTCCGGCGCACATGACAGACTGAATACTAATCGTTTGAAACGCATGAGTCCATTTGCAGTCATACATGTGGTAAAATGTCTAACTTCTTCATGAAGCTCGACATGAAAATAGGCGTCCTTCAAATTCAGTTTGGTAAAGAACAACTTTCTCCGTCCGCACAAAAGACGATCTCCATATAAAGGAGTGGCCAAACTTACTAAAATGCGAATTCCATATGAAGGTTTTGAACACAGGATTTTTTGGTCTATATTTTCATAATTTATCAATGAAATCTTGATACACGTCTCCAAAGGTAACTCTTTCAATAATGAAGGAAAACAGTTTTTCTGAACTTTTTAGACTATACAAAATTCTACTAAAACTGTTATGGTATGTTTGCATACAGTTAAGAGCTGTTTATATTAGCTTCCTAAAACTCCTTTGTGCCCTTTGGAACCAATACCCGAGGTGACATGTAAGATAAAACATCCTACTCTTCATTAGCTCTTTCGATGATCCCTCTGACCTGCATGTTGTAAAGCCTGACATTCATTCAGCATTCTCAAAAACTTTCGGTATGTTGTATGTTATATTTTTTTTCGGGGCCACAGATAGATATACCAGTGAAATTCGTTCAAGAAGTGTTGGCAGTTTATTTAGGTACAATAAAATAGCTTCCAGTAGATTAGCTTGTTGCTAAACTCAGCGCAGGATTTCTTCTCTTTTTTTTAATTCTCTACTTGGCTTGGAGCTTGGCCAGAGCTTAGTGTAAGATTTAATCTTCTTCACTTGGCTTGGATCAAAATTCACTGCAAGTTACCCCCCCCTCCCACTCTTTTTTTGGCTCGAAGTTAAAACTTAATGCTAGGTTTGATATTATTTTCACTTGGATTGGAGCTTAAATTATATACTAACTTATATATATATAGAATTGGTTGACTGGCAACCGTGATTTTGTTCTTTCGGAGCAGCGTTGCTAATGTGGAGAAAATAACATTGAAATTGTAATATTTATACGCACTTTCACTATATATTCAGCTATAATTGAGGAAGTTCATATCATGGCAGGATCGCCAAAGTGCTATCCTAGGATTCCTTGAGGGTTTCTAATCTATAATTATGAATAGTTAACCACACGTCTTGCAGCAAGCACTGTATTCTCCTAACGCTCTTCTATATGCGTTACGTACTATATGAATGCGCTCTGTCTCCCTCAACGCTCAAAGTCAGTTCCAATTGAAAATCATCATGCGATAGGGACGCTGTCAGCCTTCGTTTTGTATGCGATATATGTTTTGGTTCCATCAAACCTACCGTGGTACTCCAGTGTCATATGTTTTTGGGGCCATGAAAAAAAGATGACGCCTTTTTGTAGGCCTGCTTTTAATTGAAAATCAATGCAAGAGCATTAGAGTAGTTTTTATGTGACTCACAAAGTGCTCGCGAAGGTTAACCGCGTCACTGGCGCCTAACAATTTTCAAATGGGTTGGTTGTAAATCATTTTATAAATTATTAGAAAAGCCAAAAAATATTTATAGTTTTCCTTCGATTTTTTAATGAAGAATGAAAAACTACTCGAAGTCCAGTGACTGACAGTTCGCCCATGTACAAATTGTTATCCAAAAAATTTCGAGCAGTTTTTTATTTTTCATATAAAAATCGAAGGACAACGATGAAAAAAATTAAAAATCTCGTTTTGCTCAAAAAATTACACTCTTTCAGCTGTTACATAAAAATCAGAACACCAAGTAAAACTTTACAACCCAATTAAAAATGACTTTGTCAGGCCCTGGTCTGTAGTGGAGTACCGGCCTTGAGCATCTTTCTGATTCCGGCAGTACCCACATTGGATAGTATTTGGCCATTTTTGGCTGTATTTGGGAAACCGGAAGCCACTTTTTCGGATTTAAACATGGTGCTTTGGGACGGATTCTAGTATCTGGGTATCTTCCCGAAAACACTCATATTGAATAGTATTTGGCCGTTCTACAGTTAATAAAATCAACTACTTTACAGAATTTCATATTGATTAAGGGCGCTACCCTTTTATCTATATATTTAACCTATTTTATCTTACCAAAGATAACTAGAACAAGATACATAAATTCACATAAAATTGTCACTACAGCAACTGTCCGCTAACTGGGCTACGAGCACTTCCCAGTTATTGAAATCAGCTCGCTAACTGGGATATCATCTCAACGCCGAGGGGGAGTTCGATGGATAACGCTGCTTCGCGACAACTTCATGAAAGGCTTTCGTTCTCAAGTTGATCACCAAATAGAGAAGCCGCAACTACAAACTTATCTCTCAAATAAAGCTATATTATTGTTTTCGTATTTTAAATATGCTCGATTAGAAAAATTTTAATTTTTTAGTTTTCGTTCCCAATCCACATGCCTCCCGTGCGTTTAGATATTTGACGTTTGTTGTCTTTTTAACTGGGAATCCTCCCAGTTAGCGAGCGCCTAGTTAAAAAGAAGACCAGTTGAAGCGTGCCCAGTTAGCGAACAGTTGCTGTATTAGCAAAACCGATTTATCGTGCATCGTCCGTCATCGATCGGTAAGCTGATCAAGATTGTATATGAAAAAGGTGTGGCAGTTTGGTCAGCTCGACGCTTAAGATAACATGCAGATCAATGATATTGTCATTTTTTGCACTTAATGCTATTGCCATATATTTTGCACTTCAAAGTACGAAAGAAACGTGTGAAATTGACTGTCAGAGTGGGGGTTTTATATTGAGAGGTCATATTTATTTTCAGGTCCCATTCTACCAAAACTTAAAGTTTGATATGTCGCAAGCCAGGTTTCAGAACCATTGTGCGTATGGTCAGTAGGGTGGGACAAAAAATAATGGTTAGCTCCCATGCACTTTTCGTGTTCCTTATGGGTCCGATAACAACTGTGTAACTGTTCAGATCGATCAGTGAAACGCCCGATTTGCGCCCGATTTTTAAAGTTTCCCCCAAACTGATTGAATGTCTGACGGACGGCTCACCATTGAAATTTTCCAGCAACACTGCTACAGCATGCTGCTATTGCAAACTTGCTTAAGTATGAGAAATAATTTTGCGTGGAATCAATTTTCAAAGTGTGATTTTTGCTCAAAGTATCTTCGGGGAAGCCTCCACGATAAATTTAAGCGATATCATTTCTTATCATTCGGTTGAATTTGTAACAGCAGCATGCTGCAGCAGTATTGCTAGTAAAATTCAATGGTGAGCCGTTCGTCAATATTCATTCAGTCTAGGGTGAATATATTTTTTCACAAGCAAAGTAGCGGTCTTCAGAAGAGTTTTTCCCAGGAGCTAACTGGACATCTCTATAGAAAAAGTTTTGAAAAAGTGGTTTATTTCCCATATAAAATCGTATGGAAGTTTAAAAATCGGGCGCAAATCAGGCGTTTCACCGATCGGTCTGAAAAATTACACAGTTGTTATAGGACCCATAAGGAACATAAAAAGTGGATGGGAGCGAAAAAATAATACCATCGCTTTTTTCCCATATCACCGTGTCCCAGTCTAATGGTCAGGTTCACCGGGACACCCGATTTTTGCTTTACATAATAACCTCGGCAAGAGTGGAAAACTTGGCTGTAGAGTGTGCTCATCAGGAAGTTCTTATGGTACGCTTAATTTTAAATGATGCGCCGATAATTCTTGATTCTTCCGGAAAGTTTCATGTTTGAGAGCTAAGCATTCGTACACATTATTATCATTTTTCGAACTGCAGCACCGTACAGTCGTCCACATGGATACTGAAAAAATTGTTTCACCTTTCAGCAGTCATACCTCATCAGTTGATTTTGACGTTAAGTATACATTATATTAACAGTGCATAAATTAGTTCGACTTTTGCTCACACGCAGCGACAATCATGTCCGATGAATTCTGCAAGAGTCAGGTATCTTGTTCTAGTCATCTTTGATTTAAAATAAATTTGAATTGGTTTTGGATTTAATTTGATTTAGATTTGCTGGCTGTTTTTGGCTTTTCGATCTCTGTTCGTTTCAGTTCAGTTGAATTAATCCATCAAACCACAACAATACGATTCTTGGCAGACTCAAAAATAAAACACACACAAATAAACCTATCACCACCGAAACTAACTATTCGAAATGGGCATCAAATATTCCGCTCACATCCGTCCGCCAATTTTTCCTCCTTCCGGAGGCTCATTTATCAAACAGCCAGCAGCCGAAGGAAAAGTGTCACTTTCGTTCGTGTTTAATAAAACATATCCATTCCGATTCACCCCCCCACCGTGCTGATATGTTGCCCCTCTAATCTATCAACTGGCGGGTGATAACGGTGGCAGGCTGGGGTAACGTTCCCTGCCTGTCATCTCTCATATTTTATTCGACTTCGTTAGCGGATGACGACTGTCTATGGCGAATGGCTTTTCCAGTTCGAGTTCGAAACCATCAGCCAGCCATCAAGAATCCGGGGAGAAATGTTTGTAAAATCTTTATTCTCATCCTGAATTGGCAATAAAGGTGCATTTCGGCGTCGTGCTCGTGACGTATGGCTGGAAGACAAAAGTTACGTAACCTTCTTATACGGTGGCATTTCCGCTTGCCTTCTGTTACGAAACCCATCCCCCTGCGATGCCAATGTTTACTCAATGATTCCTCGTCAGGCTGTTGTCTATTCTGGGTGCCGGAGACAGCAGGGAAGTGAAAAGCATTTCAGGTATGTTGGAATTGATTTCGGCGATACATAAATCATGATTTTGGACTGCGGAACACCCGGAACGGCTCTATTTATGAATATGGATTGCAAACGGGCGCATGAAGTGCTTTTTGTTATTTTGTGTTTCGTCTTGGTGAATGTGTATGTTTATGAAATATTTATATAGATACTCTATAATGGCATTGCTCGCGTTTCTTGAGCATGGCAAGATTAACCAGAATTGAACACATTTAGGTGAATGTTTGATCCCTCCGCCAAGTTTCGAAAGTTTGGCCTTGCTCGCATGTCAGTCAATCAGAATAGTTAAACTTTGGTTGGAGGTTGCTGCTTTATTCAATAACATCGCCATCGCACCAACGGAAACAAAGTACAAATCGTTATCCTTCCGAATAACTTCATCCAATCAGTACCAACAATTTAAGCTTACCGTTTGCCGAAATTTGCACCGAGCTCCTGTTTGTTCAGCTGCTTGCTCGCGCCCTCGGGGCAAAGTGTGTGCTGCTTTCTTCGTACCGACCGAGAATTACGGTAAACTCGAAATCGAGATTAATTTTCATCCAAAGATGCTCCGGCTCACATACGTCAGTCTGGTCTGGAATGCACCAGACCCATTTTCCATGCGAGCTGAAGAAGCAGAAGAAGAATGAACGAAAACCCAGCTGAACTGAATCGTAACGTTTTACCTGATGCTCGGGTACGTCTTCATCGTTCCTCTCGTTTCTTGGGTCGGTCGTCTTACGGCCAGGCCGGGTGCAGGAATGTACCGATTGTGATTTTATGTAATTAGAAAATTAATCTTAAATGAAAACAGCACCGCCACCGTCACCGCACATCAGATCTTACTTTCGCTTCTGGCGTACTCGGAAATTGGGACCAGAAATGACACACGGTCTTCATCCGGGCGAACTTGTTCTCTCTCGCTCCTCTGCATTGGCCGCCTGCGAACATTGGCTCACGGTTCGTGCGCAATCTTCTGGAAGACAGATTCGATGCTTGTTATTAAAAGTAAAATATTTGTGTTTGATTTTTCGGAAGTTCCTACCGGTGATGGTTCGTGTGTCTTAATTCGGAACAGTGTCCCGTAAAGCAAGTTAGACAGGCTGAAGTCAGTTACAATAGAACGACCGTACAAACGAAATAGGTTTACCACCAGAAGCGATTACACAATTGCCGCTCAATCAAAACCTGAAGGTATTCCAATTAATCAAGTCCTGCTTCAGCTCGAATAAAATCCTTTTGTTGACACTTGAAACCCACGTCAGAAACATCTCAGCCACACCTATAGTCGAAAATTATCCTTAAGGAATCGTCTTCGTGTGCCTTCGAGAGCATCCGTAGCATCGTCCTATAATACATGCTCTCGGTATGGAAAATGAAATTCGATATAATTTATGTCTCTCCACACTCGGGCACGTGAGAGGGCCTTCAATGAACCGGGCATACACCACCACGGAAAAGACAAACTATGTATTTATCGATGGCAGGTGCACAGGGATGGGGCGGGTTTTGGTTGCGGCGGATGACGGCACCTGGCAAGTGTTTGGTGTTAATAAATTTGCCTCGAATTTCTCGGGCAGCGTCCCGCCTGTGTTCAGGCAAAGTCAATCTTGAGGAAGTGGAGCTTTCGACTTTTGCCTGCTTTCTTACGTTACCAACCAAAGCCAAACGAGGGGCCAGTAAACGCTGTAAGTGATTTAAAATTCGGCATTTTTCAACATTTGTTACTATTTTTGATTCTTATATTTATCTTCTTTTAATTTTCTACTTCATTTTTCATGCTATAATGTTAATAATTTTCGTTCTTCACTTACGGTCTTCCAATTTTATCTTATATTTCTATAACAATGAAGACATTTAGATATCTGTCAAAAAATTTTTTATTCTTTTTCCATCATCATTCATTTATCTCTATTTCCTAAACTCATGATTTCTTGTCAACTTCTCATTCTTATTTCATGTCAATTTCTCATTCTCTTCTGACCAAA
This sequence comes from Wyeomyia smithii, assembly GCF_029784165.1. Taxonomy (NCBI): domain Eukaryota; kingdom Metazoa; phylum Arthropoda; class Insecta; order Diptera; family Culicidae; genus Wyeomyia; species Wyeomyia smithii. The sequence goes on along the minus strand of NC_073696.1, from coordinate 266,811,474 downwards.
TTCCTGCTTTCAACCTAAATTTTTCATTCTGTTCTCAGCATCATGTTCTCTTCTTCTTCTATTTTAATTTCTTCTCATTATCTTCTCAATCTTTCCTAATTTTTCCTTCATTTTCTTCTTACTAAATCATTCTTCTCGTCTCGTACTTTTTTTTTAAATTTTGCTCATTTTGTTTTGTTTGATAACTTTTTCTTATTCTCTTCTTATTCTTACTCAATAAATTCTTGTTTTCTTCTCATTTCCTTATTGTTTTCTTCTCATTCTTTTCACATTGTTTACCATCCTTTCCTCATAATATTCACATTCTGTCTCGATTTCTCCTCATTCTCTGCTAATCCTAGTGAAATTCTTTCCTAAGTTTTCATTCATTGCTTCTCATTCTTTTCATTCTTTTCTCATTTTTTTCCTCATTTTCTCCTCGTTTTCATTTTTTTGTCCTTATTTGCTTCTCATTAACTTGTTTGACTCTTCTCATTCTCTTCTCATTCTCTACTCTTTCATTCTTTCATTTTCTTGCCATTTTTAATCATTTTTCTTTTCTCATATCGCTCATTTGTAATTCCATTCTTTTTACTTTCTACTAATTTTTTTTCCTCATTTTTTCCTTATTTTCTTCTCATTTTTTTTTCATTTTTTATTCATTTCCTTCTCATATCCTTCTCATTTCCTTCTCATTATCTTCTCATTTTTTGTTCATTCTATTCTCATTCCTGATTTCTTCCTATTTTCTTCTCATTTTCTTGACGTTTGCTTTTGCTTTCTCTTCCTTTTTTTATTTTGTCTCATTTTTATCTCATTCCATTCTTCTCTCCTCGTTTTCTTCGTTTTTTTTTCTTCTCGTTTTCTCTCCATTTTCTCCCCATTTTCTTCTCATTTTCTTCTCACTATCTTCTCAGTTTCTTCCTATTTATCTCACCTTTTTTTCTCATTTCCTTCTCATTATCTTCTCATGTGCTATTCATGTGCTTCTCAAGTGCTTCTCATGTGCTTCTTATTTTCTTCTCATTTTCCACTTGTTTTCTTATCATTGTGTTTACATTTTCTTTCCATTCTTTTGTCATACTCTATTTTGTATAATTTTCTTCTCATTTTCTTCTCATTTTCTTCTCATTTTCTTCTAATCTTCTTTTAATTTTATTTTCATTTTCTTCTTATTTTCTTCTCAGTCTCTTCTCATTTTCTTGTCATTTTCTTCTCGTTTTATTTTCTTGTCATTTTCTTCTCCTTTTTCCATTTTCATCTCATTTGATCCTCATTTTCTTTTTGTTTTCTTCTCTTTTTTTATTTTCTTCTCATATTTTTCTTATTATTATTTCTCATTAGCTTCTTATTTTGTCATATTTTTTTTCTCATTTTTTTCTCATTTTCCGTTTATTTTCGTCTCATTGTGTTCACATTCTCTTCTTGTCATCATTTTCTTCTTGTCAATTCCTTGTCATTTTCTTTTCATTTTCTTTTATTATGGTCACATTTCCTTTTCGTTATCTTCTACTTTTTGTTATTCTTTTCGCACTTTCTGATCATTCTCTTATTCATTTCTTCATTCTTTCCTCATTATTTTCTCATTTTTTTCAAATTTTCCCCTCATTTTCTTCTCAATATCTTCTCAATTTCTTCTCATGTTCTTATTATTTTCTTCTCATTTTCTCAATTTTTTTTCTCATTTTCTTCTCATTATCTTCTCATATGCTATTCATGTGCTTCTCATGTGCTTCTCATTTTCCGCTTGTTTCTTCTCATTGTTTCGTCTTCTTCATTTTCGTTCCATTCCGTTTCGTCATTTTCATCTCATCTGCTTCTCTTTTTCTTTTCGTTTTCTTTTTATTTCTTCTCGTTTTCTTCTAACTTTCTTCTCATTTTGTCATTTTCTTCTCATTTTCTCCTCATTTTCTTTTTTTCTTCTCTTGTTTCATTTTCTTCTCATATTCTGCTCATTATTCCTGCTCATTATCGCCTTATTTTCGTCATATTTTTTTCTTGTTTTATCTTATTTTCTGCTTATTTTCTTCTCATTTTTTCTCATTTTTTTCTCATTCTCATTCATTTTATTTTCATTTTATTCTGAATCTAGTTTCATTCCCAGTTATTTTTTTCTTTTTCTCTCATTGTTTCCTGATTTTCTTCGCATTTTCTCCTTATCATTTTCCAATTCAATTTGTTGTCATTTTCTCCTCATTTTCTTCTAATTTTTCACATTTCCTTTTCGTTATCTTCTCCTTTTTGTAATTCTATTCTCAGTTTCTGCTCATTCTCTTCTTCATTTCTTCATTTTTTTTCATATTCTTCAAATTTTCCCCTCATTTTCTTCTATCTTTTTTCCATTTTATTTTCGTTGTTTTCTCATTTTCTTCTCATTTTTTCTTGTCATTTTCCTCATTTTGGTTTTATTTTCTTCTTATTCTTTCCTCATGCATTGTCTTTTGATTTTACTCTAATTTTGCTCTCCTTTACTTCTCCTTTTTTTTGTTTTCATTCTCTTCTTATTTTACTCATTTATATCTCGTTTACTTCTTGTTTTCTAGTTTTCTAATTTCAATTTTCTTCTCATTGTTTTTCATCCTCTTCTCATTATCTCCTCGTATTCTACTTTGTCCATCCTCATTCGTTTTTCATTTCCTGTGTTTGTATTTTATTTTTCACTTTTTTCTCATTCGTATTTCATTTTATGCTCAATTTTACTTGGTTTACTTTCGGTTTCTTCTCGTGTTCTTTTTATTTACTTTTCATTTTCTTCTCAGTTTATAATCACTTGCTTCTTTTTATTCATTTCATTTTCTCTTCCCATTTTCTTCTAATCTTATTCTCATTTTCTTCTCATGCTCTCCCCATTTTCTTTGCTTTCGCTTCTCATTCTCTTTTTATTCTGTTCTTAATTTTTATCAATTCTCTCTCCTTTTCTTTTTATTTGTTCCTTATTTACATTTTGTTATATTTTCATTTTTTATTGTCCTCTTCTTCTCATTCTTTACTGAGTTTGTTCTCATTCGTATCTTTTATTCTTCTTATTTTCTCTAAATTTTTTTCTCGATTTATTTCCATTTTCTTCTTTTCTTTTCCTAGTTTAATTTTCCGCTCTCCTACTTCTTATTCTTCTCATATTTTCCAATCGCATTTTCTTCTTTTCCGTGTCTTATATTCCGTTCACATAGTTATTATTGTCTGCAATTTTTCTTCCTCATAGTTCTCTCCCCTATTTTCTCGATTTCTTCGCGTTTACTTGTTTTTTGTTCTGCTTTTCTCAGTTTTCTAGAATGAATTCTGCGTACGATTGTTGTTCTTTTGTCACCTTTTGCTGTTCTTTGCTCATGTGATTTTTTATCATTGACGTGTCCTTTTTTAATGTCATGCTTTAGGAAATTGCATATCTTCTTCTCCCTATTATCTTCACATTGTCATTTCGTTTGTTCACATTTCCAGCGTTTCTAATCATTTTTAAATTTTTCACATAATTGATATTCTGGACATTTTCTACCTTTTTATCATCTTTGACATTTTTGACGTTTTTGAAATTTTTGACATATTTGACATATTTAACATTTTTGTCATTTTGAAATTTTTTTGAGATTTTTAAATTTTTGACGTTTTTGACATTTTTGACATTTTTTCAATTTTAAACATTTTTGACATTTTTAAAATTTTTGACATTTTTGACATTTATAGCATTTTCATCATAAATACAACCAACCAAAATTGGGCTCAAATTGTATCGCCCCTCGGTTCTCCGCTGGGACGTACGCATCGGCAGCAGCGGTATCTTCTTTTAGCCGCGTGTCTAATCAAGCCTCTTCGGTGCTGTTTACCGCGGGGTAGTTCGACGCTATTGCCCCGATGCTGCGATGGATGGGAGAATCCTTCCACCATCATCAAGCGGCATCTATCAGGAGGAACTTCAGGAGTGTTTTGTTTGCGGAAGAACTGCGCTGCTTGGTGTCGTACCATGGCTGCCGTGTGCGATGTGTTAGTTTGCGGAAAGTTTGACGATAGTTTGCTTGCGAGCCGGAGCAGGTTCTGTTTACTCTGGGCCTTCCCTCCTTCCGCGCGCGAGGGAGTTTTGTGTACGTTTAATATGAAAATATTTCCGAAAATAATAGTAATAATAATGAACCCCAAATGTGGCGGGTGCTTCGTGGGTCGGCGGGCGAGGAACCTAGGGGGCAAATGAGTTTGAGAATTTATAGAATATTTAGATTACTTCTTTATCATTGGAGAAGATGTGTGGTAGCGTCGCCGTTTGGCACTTGGAGAAGTGCCAATTTCGGAACGATACGATGCGGCCGCAGCCGACAAGTGCCTGCGTGTCTGGTTTTGCGAGATTTGATTTATTTGACTGGCGGAGATGCCTAGGATATTTGTTTAATGAAAATACAAACAACGTGCGTCTGCTCTAATTAGGCACTGGTGTGGAATTTCAGTTTTGTGGGTTGGGTTAGATAAAATTGATTAAAAGTTTAAAATAAATAAAAATAGGTTTCAAGAGAACGTTCGTAACCGCAGTCCGCTAGCAATCCCGAAATACTTTTTTCTGTTTTGTTACCAGTGTACAATTACATGGACTTTGCTTGAGGCAGTAATCAATATAGTCTATTGCAATTTATAGACGCACTGTCCTAACTAATCTCAAACTTTTAATTTGATGCTGGAAGAAACATAAACAACTGTAATAATATAATGTGGTTTCGGTTTTGGCTGATAGGTGAGAAGAAATAGATGCCGGGAGATTGGAGCCCCTTAGGTACACTTTATTTGGATCAGTTGCAAGGATAGTGTAGAAGTTGACCCGTTCCCGTGTCACCTGTTCCTGCTCCGGAATGTACGGTACAGAATTGGCGGCAGTGGGTCCAGTTTGGATTTTCTGTTCTCCTTGGGTTATTTATCATTCAAATAAGTCATACAGCAGTATTTTAGACTGAACCTGTTTCATCGTCATATACTTTCAACAGATTAAAAAAATATTTTTTTTGAAAATCCTGCAACCACTGCACCACGAAGATGTTGTTGGTGGACATCAGGGCGAGGCCAGTTCGCAAGTCGATTGCACCTACACGTCCGGGGCGAAGAGTGAATTTATACGGCACACCAACTTTTCACATATCTTCTCAAACCGCAGCCACATCATGGGTTGCCGTTGATGGTTGTTTATGGATTTTCGGCTGCACTTCCAGTAGTGTGGCGACCAACCTCGAAGTCTGCTTTCAAGGATTTATCGGCAACACTCACTCGTATGCCACGGTAGAAGACGTTCCCGTTGTCTTATGGGGGGTAAAGTAAATCCTGTTTCACGTCCGTCCTCCATTCGTCGTTTGGGAAATATCTTCTCGCACTTTAGCCCATAGGAAAGTTTCCTTAAGTGGCGGTTTCATTCCTGAGCGAGTGGGACTACAAATCAATGGTTTGGTTTCCAAACAAGACTGATTTACTTGTTCCACAATAGTTGCAGTTAATAGCTGGGTGGTGGAGAATATGTACCTTTCTACTTATTATTGTGTGACTGCACATGAAGAAAAATCTTCTAACTTTAAATTCTAATAAGGTTGGATCAATTGCAATTAATAACATCTTTATTACAAAATAATAACTAGACAACCATTAACCCGTTCAAAAGGGCACAAAAAAGGCAGCTGTAAATTGAATGTTATTCGTCAACGCTAATTTCAAGTTATAACTATGTAATGAAAACATATTTTATTCACTCATACCAAGAGAGAAGCACTTTTTTTGTAAACAGATGGATGGATGATGGAAACATATCTTACAATTATTAACATATTCCCAGCCATAATTGGACTTGATCAATGTTTCTACACTGTAATAAATTGTGATTTATTTATCTTTCTTCTTATATAACATCCATCCCTGTTCTTTATTTGTGTTTATTAATTTTACAGTCCGGCGGGTTTTCTTGAGCGGTCCTATTCCTCATCTATTTTAGGTGGATTAATCACAAAATAGCAACTTCTATAGAATGGAAAATAATTATTGAAATTAACGCAGACGCTACGGCTCTAAAATCAATTTTTTTGGGTCAAAATAATTTCTATCACGTTTTTGCAGCTTCGAAAACAGGTTGCACAAAGGTCGTTTCAAAGTTCTTTACTAAACAAAACCAAGGATTTTGTCAATTAACATGGACAAGCCAGTATTAACAGGTAAGTGCAAATCAGAGATTTGTTGTTTGATCGATGTGCAAACGCAGATTGGTTTTCTTTATTGTTTATTTCTACATAGCGATAGTTTGTTTTCAGAACGCCCATTTATGAGCACAGTTGAACCGTGACTTGCACAGAATATATACATCTGTCTAATAGTAAAGTTTGTACCGATGTTATGATCAACTGATTCCATTCATCAATTATAGTTTTATGAATAAATAATTTGTTTATTCCATTACACTAATTGCTATTACGACACATAGCATACCGTTGGACTGAACCACGATTCACAATGCACGTTTACCTGGACATTAACGCTCAAGGCAAAGGTTGCCCAATAAAGCTCCTCCCCGGCTGTCTGGGCGCAACGGTGTTCAATCATTGTGCAAAGACGTCAATGAAGAGGAAATAAATTACATGCTTTATTATACATTCAGACGGAGGTAGACATGATTTACTACACAGAGTACTGCAAACACCCCAACCATAGTAATTGCACTAATCACATTCCGTTCACTACCACTAAGGATAACATCGTTGCAGCGATCCTCACGGTTGCAAGCCACGCACTCACGCGTTCCTTGAAAGCTTGCGTGTCTCAGGTCGCAAAACTCGATCGAACTCACTGTTGCGTAGACGCACCCGCGTATAAACAAAAAGGTCCTATCCGACAAAGAAGTTGCCTTCACGTGAACACACTGAAACTCCTCTCGATTTAACACCTGGGTTTTTACTAGAGTCGGCATAAAACTGGCTAGCGACTCGTTGGTTCTGTGGACGATTTCGGCCGTGCAGGGCATTGTTTCAATTTCTTCCCCACTTCGGTTGCAGCTGATCATTCCTATGCAAAAGTGACACTCCAATCCGACAACGATGTCACCTGATAACGATTGAAAAACACGTTCGATTACAGCAACCAACAACAATAACAAGCAACAACGGAATTAACCTTTAAAACTCACCTTGATCGATTAAGGCTACGATCGCGCTCAAAGTTACAGCCTGCCACAGCCGGCGTGACGTCATTGCGTGTTTCGTCGTTACCGATCGAAAGATAAAAAAGTAAACTGCAATCAGCAATTTACGATGTAGCGCAGTAAGCGATCACTGACATACTGATCCTCTCGACCGGATCCATTCAACCCAACTTCTCGCCGCCGATCGTGGGTCAAGTATCTGTAAGCTTGAACACTATCTCACCTTTTGCTCGGCTACCCTACTGCTAGCCGTTCTTGTCGTCAGATGACGACCTCAGGTGAGTGTTATGCAAAACAACCACGAAAATGCTGAAATGTCAATCTATCATCGTACTGTTAATAATTTTGAATATTACTTTTAGATGAAATTTTCAACTGTGTGATTCTTATAAACAATAGATAAATAGGAAATAATGCACCCACCTTTCGATTCATCATCTTGACCAACGATTTAATTACGAACCGTTAGCGCATACTGCAATGATCGAACGGTTTTCATCAAACCTAGATTTCCACGCTTCCCGCCGCGCTGAAATTGAGTGACGTGTCGCGAGGAATACATAAATTGTGCATTTGCTGCCCGATAGGCACGCAGCTTATGAATGGGAACCTGATCTCGTGACGATATCCGACCGTAATTGTCGCTCCACTGGGCATTCAGTCAGTGTCAATTTTCCTAGCAAAGGCGTCGGGGAACAAAACGCTACGCGTGCGACGCACGGGAAGCTTGTGTTTAATTGACTGCTCGACTGTGCCAATGTTCTCGAATCAAAATCAGTAGCCGATCCAATTCTGCCACTCACCGGTAAAAGTGAAATAATTTCCAGCGTGTTGACATGGGTACGATCGTTTACGGCCAATTACTTCTTGGTTCGATAATAATTCCCCGGAGGCAGATAACTTCGCGTGTCGGCTGTGGCGCAAGTTACTTATCACTGCGTTTTCCTCATATTTGCTTCACCGATTGCATGCGATTGGTTAAGGTGGCTCGAAACGCCATCCGCTGATAGCAGGCCACTGAACTGGTTTAGTCGATTTATTGAATGCTGGCAGGGTTGCCAAAAAGTTGGTTCTGAGATCTGACAGAATGCAATTCAAAAAATTGACCAAACGCATCAAAGTAATACATTTCGGTACGTTATTGAATATCTTGAGTAATTTAAAGTTTGACTGTCTATCTTCAAGGTGATGGCAACCTTGCTGGTTGCGGCTAGTTCTTGAGTTAATACAACATGTTGTTGCTCATTTCCTTCTTACCTCGCAGTTGACAAGTCGGCGTCAACTGTATTGCTAGTTTCGTTAGATTCGTGTGTGAACAGTGTCTGACTGACGAGAAACATATAACAATGCAAAATGAAATAGTTGTAATACAATACTGTTGTATACTGCCGGTACCCAGATAACTGTCCCATAATGAAAAACAACATGTTGAGAAAACGGCGATTCAATATAATCCGTGAATTTTCGGATTTCCAGCAATTAAATCCAGAACCAATGACCATAACGGTTGCATGGCACATCAAGTTTATCGGTGAGAACAAAAAACCATGGATGGAATTGGTTTTACGTTATATAACTTGAAAAAAAAAGACAAAATGGGACAAAATATGCGGGTACATTTCAAAAGTACTCGCATATTTTGTCCCATCACATATAAATTCTACCAGCAACCGGCAGTATCATTGGCAACGTGGATTGTACTACAGAAAAACATTATTAGTCTAGTTAATTAAATGGCATATTTCTATACGCCAAAAATAATCCGATATATACTAATCTGAGGCAAAATTATAGGTTTACAGTTTGTACCACTATGCAGTGGGACTGTAATGCGGGTACTTTCAATATGGGACAAAAACAACTTGGTATTTTTTCCATATTTTTCCATACAAAAGTATCAATTTTAATTTTTTCTTAGAAAATATGATAACAATTAAGTCGATTCCAGCTGATAACTCGAAAGTGACCAAAATCAGTATGGGACAGTTATGCGGGTACTGGCAGTATAGTATAGTTGTATAGTATAGTTGTATAGTAATAGTTGTGATAATTTGTGTAGTTTTACGTTGATTTTATCCCAAGTTTTGCCACTTTGGCTCATCAGTCTATCAACATGTATCCATACTTTAACTTTGTGATAAAATATTAATTTTATATTTATGTTTGCTCAATGAAAAAATCATTCGATGGTTGGTTAAAATTTCGGCTGAGCAGTCTTGAATAAGCAGAACGATCTACTTATTCAAGACTGCTCAGCCGAAATTATAACCAACCATCGTACAATTCCCAACAGTCGAACTCACATACAACAATCATGGCTGAAAAAAATCATTCCAAAAAATTAGTCGTTGTTCTATTGTGAAGAAATCAAACAAGAAGTGAAATTAACCGTTGACTGCTCCGATTGTCAGACATCAATGACCATTGAGTACAGTGCCTTTGTACACATGAAAAAGCGCCGCGAAAAAGGCTGAAAAAATCGATTTAACAGTTCAACGTTCAACTGAATCGATCCTTAAGATTGATCTCTTCCTGAAGATCACCCAATCCCACCATACTCTTATGATTCACTATCAACAGTAACCAAACGGCTTCCAAGTCTTCCAATAGTCTTTTTCATGCCGGTCTCAATCAGTATTTTAACCACTACTGAACTTCGCATTGACGGGCGACTGGGGAGTGAGCTTCCATGTCTTCCAGAATATATGACCTTGAAACTTTTCCGTAATTTTCGTAATGCAATAAAAAAATGGTGGGGATATTTATCACATTATAAAAATCTTGTATCTTTTAGCTACCCAACGGCATATATATAGAAGAAATCGGTGCAGTTGCTTGTGAGCAATTAGCATTCATCCATTCCGCCAAGTAAAAACGTTACATGCTCATTTTATTTTTACAGAATGTATCCCAGTACAATAGAAAACGTAGTCCCACATCAAAAATAAATCAACTCTAATTTTCTTAAACTCGAAATTTGAATTTTTTTTTTGTTAATTAGATCTTTTGTTCCTAGAGATTCCTGAGCTTTAAATAAATTGCATACTGATGAGGTTGAATTTTCTAGATTTTTTTCAAATTCTGTAGAACAAAAGCGAAAAAAATAGGGCTCGAACTGGAAGGAAATAAAAGATTATAGCTTTTCAACAGTTCATGCAAATTTTGGTGCCCGTTGCCGCCTCGGAAGTACATCAAAAGACCGCAGAGTAATGAGCTCGCCGGGTTCGTCGTTTCTTTGTTTAAAGTATCTGAAGGCTTGACTTGTAAGGTGACCAAGACCTCTACTGCCCATAAAAGCATATGGTCCCATATGGAAATGCTCACAATTGAGAAAATTGCAAATGAAGTTCTAATTTTGGATTTAAGGTAAATAACTATGATTTAACTAAAAGTATGTTTTATTCAACTGTAACTTCATGAGGTGGCACATTGAATATTTCCATGAGTTCTAAGAACTTTTGCATCAATTCCAGGCTTGGAAGTAAATGATGGGACTCTTTTGCCTTTATTTTCTCTCTATGCACAAAAAATAAAAGCATATCAGTCTCCACGCATTCTAAGATGGCCAAGGTATTTATCATTATTCCTTATTGTATCTGTCATGTGAACAGTTTATTTCACTACAACATTTTCGAATCATACGGATTGCAATATAGCGATTTGGTTTCAACGGATTGCAACATGAATCAGTGCATGTTTTTATCACTGAGCAACCCCAGCTGATAGACGAAAGCTCGTTTTTCATAGAGTAAACAATGAAATTCCTAAAAAGCCCACGAGAAATTGATGCAGACTGTAAGGTCACACTCCTGAACACTTTAATTCCACACATCCCAGGTGCCAAGAAGGATTTCTAGAAACAGTTTCCAGAAAAACTTCACTTTATCTTTCGATTTTTTTAGAAAATAGACATAAGTTTTAATCAGTTCATATGTCTCTAGTTTATTTTAAATTGAACTTTGCAAACATAAACTGTGTTTTAATTTGTTCAAGTCAATGATATTTTGATGTGAACACTTTTTTTTTAACTGATAACAAGTGTGAAATGTTGTTTTTAAAGTCAATTGAATGTATACTTAGGATGGGACTAGTAAGCCTTTATTTTTCATATGGGACAAGCAAGGTTTGATATTTTTCCAGTAATTTTCAGAACAAACTTCAAAATTTAATCAAGCCATATAAAAATTTGAATAAAATTAGATACATTGACAGCATAAACTTGAATTTGCCAAAAAGTCATTAGGACTCTTATGCTTTTATGGGCAGTCTAGCTGCCGATGAATTTTAATATTTTTGTATAATCAGTGCATACTATTTTTATGGTGAGTTTCTGACGTACAACTACGTCTCTCAGACAGTTCGGTTACATTGGGATGTAAAAAAAAACCTGGGGTGGCATTGCGCAGCTCGATTCGAACGATTTTCTCTATTTTCGAGCAGGTCACATACTGCCAGTTATGCTTTAAGCTTAAAAGGAGCTATCATTGTCATTTGTCCTGCGGCTCATCTAACCAGCAAAGTCGAAAAAAATACGAAAAACGAAACATAGCGTCCCCCAGCGATCATTTAGTTTTGTTCGAGTTGCTCGAAATGAAATGCGCAATGTCACCCCTGAGTGAAAAGAGGAAAAATATGTCCAAATTCAATTGCTTATAAGTCGGTTAGTTTTTAATGGATTTTTATCGTTCTATCAGCAATCGATTGAAAAATGATCTATGCATTCGCCCAAAAGTTTTCCAGATCTACGGATTTTTCCGTAGATCTACGGATTTGTTTCACTTCTACGGATGTACAGTAGACAGCTAATTCCGCGAAATAATGTAGAATCTACGGAATTTCACGAAATGCTTCTTGCGTTTCTGCTTTAGGTTGTATAAGCAGGAAGCAGGTACCGCGGTAGGTGTAGCGGCTCTTACTTTTGTAAACAATAGGAGGATTGTAAGCAAAACCATGACCGCAAGGTTGGCGTAAAACTACCAAGAGCTGTTCGTTGTAAAATTTGCATTGTTGCATTCGAAAGTGATCGCGAATTCTTTGAATGATAGACGCCAAGATGACGTTAGATTTCAAAACTCTTTGACCATATTCCAGGAGCCGGAGGTCAACATATTGAATTTCGAAATGATCGTAAATTGATCCAGATTTGGAGTCTTTCCGGTGTCATCACATTATTTTCAGTGCTATTTTTAGTATTAAATAAACGTTTTGGTATAGGCACTCTCGAATGCAACAAATAACTTTATGTAGTTCTTTGTCAATTTTGCGGTAGTGGCTTTACATGCACCTCTTCTTTATTCTTCTTTTTCAAGAGGAAAAAGTTTTATTTTTTTTTAATTTGCTTAAACATAATCTTTTTGATAAGTTCATAAACAGCACAAGGCTTTAATACTTAAGATTACTGTGAAACGTACTCAGTGATTCAAAAGAACATCCAAGAGGGAGACAGGTTGAGATAGAGAGTAACTTAAATCAATAACTATCATGTACCAAATCGCGATAAGAAAAACAATGATTTGGCCCGCTCACGTTACTCACTCTCAATACGGGTTGCGCTGTAGTAGATATATGAGTGTGGGAGAACATTGAAGAGAAAAAACAATTTAAAAGATTAAGTGTTTCCCTGCTTTCATAAGCGATACCGCTTACCGTGCAACGCACGTGCTGATTTAATCAACCGTTGTGCAGTTTAACCAATGGTAAAATCGAGAAAAACTCAAAAGCAAAGCCTTGGTGCTAACGTATGCGCTTAAAAAATGGACTTTTTTCGGATGGGGGTAAAAAAATAACTAAGCTAGATAATTGAGATTGATAACTTTCCCATGGAAGGTAATCATGTTAGCCTACTTGCAAAAAAATTTTATGTTCTTGCGTGCGGCCTTCCGGCAGTTAACCGAAACATTTGCCATGGTGGACGAAAACTTGCGTGTATCTCCTCAGTTTTCACCACAAAACTGTTGGAATAGATCTTACGCTTCAGGGTTGACCAGAAATCCTCTATGGGACGTAACTTGGGAACGTTGGGCGGGTTCGCCAACTTGGGTTCCACTTCGATATTCAACCACTCCATCTCCTCCAACGATCGCTGGGCCACGATTGGCCGACGCCAAATCCGGCCAAAACACCGCGTCTTCGGCCTTATGGTATTTCTTAATGAACGCAACTTCTGGCAGACACTTCGTATTACAATTTTCCCCGTTCAATACCAGTCCGGAGCGAAAGAAGAGCTACTTTGACATCCCCTTATCGCTGATTTCCAGCCACAGCAGCACCTTCTTGGGAAACCTAATGTGTGAGATAAACTTCACCTCGGTGCTCACTTATTTCGTGGGGAAAATGAAATTCAAAGTGCCCTGCCAGTTGTTGCCATCCAGGGTGAGACAGGTCTCGTTGTCCTTCTGAGTCGTTGCCTGCAGCTCCGAGACTAGTGGGCGGGACTGCTGCCTTCTGAAATGTATGTCCGTGTTCGCCAGGTACTTCTCCACTGTTTGGCCGGTTGCTTGCTGAGCGCAAGCAGCGATGTAGTCACTTTTCCTTCGGTCTTCCTCTTCAGCATCCTTTGGAGCTTCTTGTCGTTAAGGGTCGTCGGCCATCCGGAAACGGGCTTTTATTCTGAGCTCTGAATGTTGTCTAATAGTGCCAAGATGTTGTAAATGCCGAAACGGGCGTATCCGGTGTGCACAAACTGTCGCACGATATTCTTTTTCGACGCTACTTCTGAACGGAGTAGCTTCACTGTTTTTGCCATCACGTTAAGAGTTCGACGGATAGAGCTGTCAATTTTTTTGCTGACTCATGGGTTAGTATGCTTGATGCTGCATGCGTAGTTTCGTCAGTGCGTGTAGAGGTAAATCCATGAAAAATCGTCAAATTTTGTGCTTTTTTTAACGCAAACGTTATTTTCCCATTATTGATACTATTTATCATTCTCCACGTTAAAAAAACCCTGGTTGAATCTTCTTGCTTTCGTTATAGCATAGACCTAACACTCGTGAATCATAATCACCTACTTTGTGCCAAAGGATGTCGCACTGTTAAGGCTGTCATTAGCGAGAGCTTGGAAGAACCAACAGACATAATTGATTATGATGATGATGATGTGGTCGCAGCAAAACTCTTCGGAACTTGTTAGTAGATAAAAAGACTACAAACACAGTTTAAAACAATGACTACTGACAATTGTCAAAAGAATTTAGTAACATTAAACAAATTTTAAGCGTTCTATTATTTTTCTAACCACCAGTTGCCGGTTAATTTTGATATTTTTGTACTCTTTTTGTTCGCTATTTTGATGGCGAATTTTTTTATTAAATGATAATATTTTCTTAGCTTGTCTAGACATAATCTATTTCAAAAAAATCATAAAACGCACAAGACTGGATTAAATTTAATACTTGAAGCTGCTATGAAACGTACTGTACGTACTCAAAAATGTGAATTTTAACTTAAAACAATAACTATCATATAACAAAGCGGGATCATAAAAGCAATGGTTTGGCACACTCACGTCTCTCACTTTCAATACAGGTTGCGTTGTACTAGAGACATGCGTGGAGAATATTGAAGAGAGAGAATAGGAGAGAAAACGTAAAAGATGAAATGTTTTGCTGCTATTTTGAGCGATACCGCTTACCGTGAACGCATGTGCTATTTAAATTAACCGTTGCGTAGTTTAGTCAATGGTCAATACAAGAAAACATGATCAATATTACGCCAAATAACCTGGAAATACGCAAAAATACCAACGACCATATTTGATTTGAACGAAACTTTGCACACGTATTTGGCTTTGCAAATTGAGCATTTTTCATAGAGATCCATGAGTTATTTTATAAAAGGTCGTTTGCAATTTGGCTTAGGTTTTATTCAAAGCATTGTAGTCAGAAACCGTTGCACAGTGGTCCAGTAAGGCCAAAAGTGAAACTTAATTTCATGGCGCCTCTCGCCTTTATCCTAGCTTAAAAGTGTCTTCGGTACAATTGTTTGTATGAATGACCCGCATAATCGCAAATCGTCAAAAAATATGAAAAGTTTACTATAGAGTCAGAATTCGTGAAACGGATCACTAAAAATCGCGATGTCTATTTTTTTCAAACAAGTGTTAAAAACTTCAAAAGTTTCACTCGGGAAGTTGGTTTTTCAATTTTTATTGAATTTGAGTAAGTTTTCAAGTTGTTATTGTCATTTGTAATTTAGGTCAAAATTGTTTTTAAACAGACATAGCTTCAAAAATATTGCATCGAATTTGATGAAATTTTCACAGCAGATGCATCCTAAGTTGTTGTTTACGAAAATATTTTTTTGAAGAAAATTTTTTTTTTCAATAGTAACTATTTAAAACAATATGTTGAAAATCTATGTTCTGGGACACTGAAAAATCTAAAAAATTTTAGTGATCTGTTTCACGAATTCTGACCCTATACTAAAAATAAAAAATCACAAGAAGGTTGTATGCAAAGCCACGACCGCAAGGTTGAAGTAGAATACTTTTACAAGAAAGATAACCTGGCTGCTTGCAAGTCAGTCATTTTTTCTAGTAAATAAACGTTGAGCGTTCATTGGCAGTATTGTAATTTCTTTTTGTCTGATATTTTGAATGAAGTTCATCGGATATTTTTATATTTTGTGCAAATGAGAAGTTGAAGTGCTGCCGAATTGTAATATGCACATTTAATACGACATCATAAAACGGGAACGGAACAAAGGCTACGGTTATGCAGAACGCGAATGCCGGCGCGATGCGATTCGCCTTACCGTGGTGAAATGTACAGGCCTTTTTAAGGCGCAGTAGAGCTATACATTTCAACAGATTTCGTCTTGCCGAATCGCATCGCGCCGTTATTTGCGTTCTGCATGACCGTAGCCAAACACTAAGCGACGCAAACACGTAATAATAATCAGAGTATGCATGTAGATGAAGATAATTAACTTTGGATTATAGCGCAAAACGAGAAAATATTAACTCTTCAAATAATCATTTGTGTTCTTCAAATTTCAGTTGTTCAATTTAATATCCGATGAAATGTTTGTTTATTATCTGATGAAGCTCTTATATAGGCCAAATGATGCCTTCCCAATTTACTAGGTCCATAACTCTGCCGACCGTGCTTGGGAAAGCGCGGTAAAACGACCAATCAGAGGTCGAATTTTGTGTTTTGACAAGGCTTAAGAGTTTTCAATAGTACAATAGTTCGAATGATAAAATTGCAATTTCATGCATTTGGTAGGAATCTTAGAAGATTTTCTAATCGATTGCTGCAAAAACGAAGGAAATCCATCGAAAACTAACCGATTTATTAGCATTTGAAATTTTTCTCACTTTTTTCAGTTTTAGATTTTCATTTTACATCCCTATGTAGCCGAACTTTCTGAGAGAAGTATTGTAATTCAAAATTAAATCTTCATTTATTCATTTGTTGTCCTTATAAGGACAATTGTTCAATTTATCATTGATAGTGAGGACTAAGGCGCACGGTCAACACAATGAGAAAGGTGTTTTCACATTGAAAACTAGATACGGCTTTACTGGAGGAAGTGTTGGCAAAAGCATCTACCTCTGTAATATTACCGACAATAATATTCTTCTGAACAAAATGATACAACTTTCCCATTAGGCCTCTGCCATAATAGACGCGAACCGATTCTCTCAGCTGTTGGTTAATGTACAGCCATCAGTAGAGCTGTACATCAACCTACGGCCGAGCGAATCGGTTCGCGCCGCTTTTCGCGTCTACTATGGCAGAGGCCTTAGAGAAAGTTGCTGGCTGATGTATTCACTTCATGCAAACCTGCTGCTGATGCTTCCCGCTACCACACTGAAACAGCATTTTAGTGAAGGGAGTGTCGTTGCATCGGCTGACCCTGCTACTATCGATGCTGATATACCCGCTGCAACAGCTACGCCATGCATAGCCATGCCACAGTAGTGGCCGCTATACGCTGGCCCAACTGCTGAGCAACTGTAACGCTATCCGTAGCCATGCCACAGTTGTGGCCGCCATTGGTATCCGCTGTACCTGCATCTGCTGGCCCTGCTGCTATCGATGGTGAGATCCGCTGAAACTGCTACGCTTATTCGCCGCCATGCCACAGTTGTGGCCGCTCGATGGTACCCACTGCTCGCTCCCGCTGCTGCTAAGGGAGGACTGCTGTCGTCGCTGTTCAGAACTACTATGAGCGGCTTCGACTAAAACAGGCTCTTATATAGGGATGAAAATAGGAATGAATTATTTTACGTACGTGGTGGAATGATATAACTTGAAAAATATGTGTGACTTCATTCTGGTTCAGAGCGATCATTTGATAAGCTCCACCTCTTTTTTCAGTTTCTAAAGTTTTTCCTCAGTTTCGTAGCACGGATGCACAAAAATGATTTCTTGTGAACATTCTGTCGAGCCGGACCGATAGCACTCTCATTGAAGCAACAAAATAACATGTTTTGTGTCGTGTTGTGCAGCTTGGTTGAAGAAAATGTTCCCGTCCCCATGTCGCATGTAAGCAGATTATTGCGTTCAGTAGACAGTAGATAGTGTATCCAGCGAATAAACACCGATGGTGCTCTCACACACGCAACGGTTTTAACCCGTATCTTATTGCAGTTTGTAACATCAAGCGATTTCGTTTGCTCGCTGTTGCGTGTTGCATCATGTTGCAACTTGGCAGCTGGGAGACGACGAAATTTTGTTTATGATGATTGATTGAATCGACTTCATATTAGCTCTGCATAGTCGAACTAACTGCTTTTGTGAATGCGTACTAACAGGGCAGTTTATTATTCAATGTCGGTTATGCTGATCGCAGCCTTTGCGCTGCCCCTACAGTGGGGGGTTTACTAAATAAAATGAAAATTAGACAACTACAACAGAATTTGATT
The DNA here is from genome assembly GCF_029784165.1 of Wyeomyia smithii. Lineage (NCBI taxonomy): Eukaryota > Metazoa > Arthropoda > Insecta > Diptera > Culicidae > Wyeomyia > Wyeomyia smithii. The sequence continues at coordinate 266,793,478 of NC_073696.1, read as the reverse complement.
GCATCCCGCGCAGAATGTCTGCTTGTGTTGATGCCAGAAAACTATTAACCTTCAATTATTTTTTTATTTGCCTTCAAAAAGCATTTTGCTGTTCAAAATCGGTTGCTAATTACAACCTTTGAGCTGCCCTAACATTGGGGGAATTAAGATACACGGACAATATGCACTGTGGAAGCTATTTCACATTCAGTAAATTAGACGGGTGCGACAAATTTAAATTGTTAGGATGCAACACAGAATGCTTGCTTGCGTTGACAAAAATTATTAACTTTCAATGACTTGTTTATTTGCCTTCAAAAAGGCATTTTGATTTCCAAAATTGGATTTCCTGATGGCAATCTTCATGTAGCCCCAACACGGGGGGAATAATGGCTGTCTGGCGACACACGCTGAGAAAAACTGCGCTGCTCCTGAGACGTAGTGACCAACCACAGGGCTAGTGCTGCTGCTAAGGAAGGACGACTGCTGTTGTCGCTGTCTAGAACTATTATGAGCTGCTCCTTTTTTTTTTTTTTTTTTTTTTTTTTTTTTTTTTTATAGGGATTTTAACCGAGACGGTCATTCGTCCCTATGGTTATTGTAACTTTGTATTAAATTTTGTCGTACAGATTAGATTCTTTTAGGAAATTTATTAGTTGTTTCTCGTAAGGTGGTGAGACAACTTCCTCCAAACTATTACTGAAATTGTTCGTTATGCGTTCGGTATGGAAAGCTCTACAATCCAACAAAATGTGACTAATATTTAGGGGAAGTCCGCATGTTATGCAGGTTGGTGGATCAGATTTATCTATTAAAAAGCTATGAGTAAGGCGGGTATGCCCGATACGGATTCTGGATAATATTCGACGAGTTCTAGGATTTTTGTTGTCTGGCCAACGGGTGGTGGAGTTTTTTACTTTTCGGAGGATACATGTTCTGTTTCGGAACCACTCAATGTCCCAGCTGTTACGGGTTATAGTGTTTGCCCATCTGATGGCGTCAGAGGGTGGAATGGGTGTAACCTCACTTTCTTTATCGCGACCAAAACCAGCAAGTTTATCTGCCTCTTCGTTACCAGTTATCCCAGAGTGACCGGGGATCCAGCAGAAATTTATATTTTTTTGCAGAGCTTTGAGTTCAGTTTCAATTAGCCAAGGGTGTTTATTCACATTAGATCGCATAGCAGTGAGACAACTGGCTGAATCACTGAAGATAACTGTAAGTTTCGGAGAGTCCGGTACAATGTTACATGTTTTCAAAAGTGCAAAGGCCTCCGCGCTGTAGATAGAACAGATTGGTGGGAGGGAAGCATTTAAGTTGAGGTTTGGTGATTTGGAGAATATGCCATAGCCGACTTTTTCGTCTTTAACTGAGCCATCTGTGAAAATGTGTTGGTAATTTTTATATTTATCGGAAATCAGTTGATGGAAATGTTTTTGGACTATTGAAGGAGTATCGCCAGCTTTGATTAGATTTGAGAGGGATAGGTCTATGGTGGGGGCATGAGTGTTCCATGGACGATTTTGTGATCTAGGTAATACTGCTATTGGTGGGATTTTGCATTTATTCATGGATTCCATGAGACTGTTTGTTCTGACTACAAGTGGGACCTCATCGCGGCCGGTAATGCTCAGCCAGCGTATTGATTTTCTTACCAGGCATTCTAATAGGTAATATTCATAGGGAAGTTGACCACATTCTGCCATAACTGCTTTAGTTGGACTTGTGACGAATAGTCCGGATGCTAAACGGAATGCCTTGTTGTATAATGGGCGGATTTTTTCAGTAACTGTATCACCACCAAGACTATAAAAGCCTATTCCGTAGAATATTTTGGGAAGCAACCATGCATTTAAGATTCTGATGATCGTTGTTCTGTGGCCACAAGGTATTCTGGCACCAATAATTGTAACTACTCGCATTTTTTTAACGGTATCCTTTCGGATAGCTTCAGCATGTGTTTTGAAGTTGAGGAGGCGGTCAAGATGAATACCAAGTAATTTGAGGCTTGGTTTTGTAGGGATGGAGATTTGTTTAATTTTTAAAATAGGAAGTTTTTTCATTTTTTGTCGGTTGCAACTGATGTGTAAAAGTTGAGATTTGTTGGGAGCAATAGTAAAACCTCTTTCGTCAGCCCAAAGAGAGACCAAATTGACTGCTGATTGCATTTGCTTTCGGGCTATTGATTTGAAGTTGTGGAAGGATATCAAAGTTATATCGTCAGCATATAAGAGAATATGTACATTATGAGGAATGATTTCAAATATTGATTGCATGCAGATGAGGAAGAGTGTCGGAGATAGAACGGAGCCTTGAGGTATTCCATTTTCAAGTGTTTTGGTTTCTGATTGTGTGTTTCCTATAATTACTCTGGATTTTCTATCCGTAAGGAAGTTTGCAATGAAAAGACTCATGCGGCCCTTAATTCCCCATTCTTCTAATGATTTAAGAATAGGAAAACGCCATGCTCGATCGTAGGCTTTAGCAAGGTCTAATGAGACAATATCACCATGCATCTTTCGTTCGCGATGTTCCTCTATAATGGCTTCTAATTCAGTAAAATAGTCGTCAACACCTTTGTCGGGGCGAAAGGCAAATTGTCTATTGTCGAGCAGGCCATGGGACTCTAATTCATGGAGCAAACGTCGGTTAACCATCTTCTCAAGAACTTTGCCAATGCAATTTAACAGTGTAATGGGTCTGTAATTGTCTGCGATGGATCTGTCCTTATCTGGTTTAGGGATTGGAACAATGAAGCCTGTTTTCCAATCCGTTGGAATATTGCCTGTTGTCCAAATTTTGTTATATATTGATAATAATATGGTTTTACCGATAATTGGCAGGTTTTTGAGGAGAGGATATCCGATTTCGTCAGGACCGGCCGAAAAGCCTTTTAACTTGTTGAAAGCCCAATCAAGTTCTAATAAACTGAAATCATTATTATATTCCAAGTTGGCATCAGTATCAAAGCAAGGTGGGTTCGATTCAATTACATTTTTACTAGTAAGGAAATTCTTATTGTAGTTAGTGGAAGATGAGGCAAGGGCGAAATGGTTAGCTAAATGTTCTGCGTTAATTAAGGGGTCGGATGATATTTGATCGTTAATCTTAATATTGATAGGGGTCTTGCCACGAGCGCCTTTTAGACGATTAACGTTATTCCATAATTCTTTAGAAGTAGTTCCGGGGTTTATCGATTCTATGAATTGGTTCCAACTGTCCGTTTTAGCTTTGTTCACTATAAGTCTGGCTGAGTTTCTAGCATTTTTGAATTCGGTGAAGGTGTCCGAGTTTACCCTTGCTTCTCTTGGGATTTTTTGAAGAGCCCTCAATTTCTTGCGCCTTAATTTAATTGCTTTTTTAACTTCCGGGTTCCACCAATGTACCGCTTTTTTCCCAAGTTTGCCACTTGTTCTGGGGATATGTTTGAGAGCTATTTCAAATATCATTAAGGAGAATTTGTCTGGGGAGGAAGGAGGATTGGTAGAGAATAGTGTTTTGATTTCTTGTTGGTATTCGGGCCAGTTTGCCAGTTCATACTTCCATCTAGGTCGAACAGAATCGCTTGGTTTATCTCTGTTAAACCTGACAACTATAGGCATGTGGTCACTACCACAGCAGTCGTCGTGAACCTTCCATGTTAAATTATTGGCAAAATTCCAGGCAACGATGGAGAGATCGATCGGGCTGGTGTTACCATTAAGCGGGTTAATTCTAGTATGACTTCCGTCATTTAGTAAAACGAGGTTCTGTTCCTCAATGAAACTCTCTATAGCACGACCTCTAGCATCATATCGATGGCTACCCCAGGTAATAGAGTGGCTGTTAAAGTCCCCCAGAAAAAAGACTGGAGACGAAAATTGATCCAATAATTGTTTAAGTAATTTCTTAAGCTGGTCTATATCGTTGTAAGATTGGGATATATATATAGAGACAATGGTGGCTTTGATTGGATTATCGATTTCTAGTGCTATTGCTTGCAGTTGTGATGAGATCTGGACTCGGCGATGTGGGGTATCAGATTTAATGGCTATTCCAACACCAGTTTTTAGAGGGTTGCAAGAATTTTCATGGATGTACAGTTTGTAATTTTTGATATAGTCGATGGAAGAGTTTGATTCCGGAATAAGGGTTTCTTGGAGAGCAATGACTAGGGGATTGTATTCGGTAATCAGAAGTTGTAACTCGGGTAATTTTGCTCTTAAACCGTGTAAATTCCATTGTAAGGCCAGAATATTCGGATCGACAGAAGGCTTGGGGTTGCGAGTTTTGTTTTTATTGAGTGGATTGAAGGCTGTTGATAGGATTGGTTACTATATTGAAATTTTTAGAATTGTGAATACTGTCAATTTTGCTGTAATCCCCTGGGGGTTTCTTAAAAGATGGGGGTTCTATTTCGGTTGTGAAATGTCGCTTGTGAGTTTTTGAGCTTTCCATATTTTGAACAATGATATTGGAGGAAGTTCCACTTACCTTACTTATATCTGTGTTATGTTGGCTAGAGTCAGTTTCCATATCTGTTTCCATAGTTTTTTTCTTTGTTTCGCGTTTGTGTTTCTTTTTCTGGGTTTTTCCTTTTTCCAATTCGTCCAATCTACTGGATAGTTCCGAAATCGTTTTCATTAGCTGTTTGATAGTATTCTCCTTTTCTTTCAATATTTCTTCCAGATTATCAGTTTTGTGAAGATCGAGTCTTTGTTGCACATTAGAAATGTTAGCATACGATTTAGGACCATGAGACCGTTCGTATTCTAATCTGGCTTCCTTGAATGATACACCGGAGCTACATTTTATCTTGATTATGTCCTTTTCTTTAATAAAAAATTTGCAAAAGTTGCTCAATGTGATATGTCCCTCTTTACAGTGTAGGCATTTTGTAACAAACGGGCAACCTTCTACCGGGTTAACTGGGTGAATTTCCGAGCAGTTCCGACAACGTTCCTGCCCTTTGCAGCGCGCTTTAGTATGGCCATATTCAAGGCACTTAAAACAGATCATTGGTGATGGGAAATAAATACGGGTACGCACTCGAAGGAAGCCAAACATTATGAACTTCGGGATTACCGTGCCGCTAACTGTCAAAATCAACATTGGAGTGTTGACTCTTCGATTCCCATCCGACCGGGTAATGCGTTGCACTTGCGAAATACCTTGATCTTTGAGTTCAGTAATTAATACCTCTTCCGATAGATTTATTGCCTCTACGCAGCTGACCACACATTTCACGAAATTTAGATTAGGGTGTAATTTTATCTCTACTTGGGTTTTATCAATTAGTTCCTTTAACGCTATTAAACGTTTAGCTTTTTCCTCACTGCGCACTTTCAACACGTATTTTGTTCCTTTGTCTTCTGTATAGCAATCGTCCAATTTTCCTCCAGCAGCTCGTTCTAAAGAGCGGCCGATGATAAATGGATTGTCAGGAAAACGTCCCTCAGTTGGTATCATTGATAAAATAGTGAGTTTGCCGTGTTCCTTATTCGGATCCATCCAGTCAGGTAATCTGGCATTTCCATTTCCCCCCACGGGGGAGGGGTAATGTTCCGTTGCCATGGCCCTTAGGCCAAAATATTATTGCGTTGCGATGCTCCAGAAAATAAAATAACTCTGTGTTTCCAGTAATAAACTCTGCTTTTCGCCGAAAACTGAATATTTCAAATTAACAAAATTATCACGCAGTAAATTTTTCCACTACGAAAATCGCTGTTAGACGTCTGAATCCTTTGAGCGATGAATAATGAATGAATGAAATGCCTAATGATGAGCTGCTCCGGCTGAAACAGGCTCTTATATAGGCCAAATAGCATGTTTTCAATTGCAAGGTATATGATCCTGTCGACCGTGCTTGGGAAGCAAGCATATAACGACCAATCACAGGTCGAATTTTTCGTTTTGACAAGGCTTGACTATTTTCAATAGTACAATAGTGTGAATAATAAAATTACAATTATCTTATTTTGGGAAGAATCTTAGAAGATTTTCCAATCTTTTGCTGCAAGAACGAAGGAAATCCATCGAATAGTAACCGATTTATTAGCATTTGAAATTGGACATATTTTTCACTTTTTTCGGTTTTAGATTTTCATTTTACATCCCTATGTAGCCGAACTTCCTGAGAGAAGTATTCTACTTCAAAAAATAACTTTTTTGTGTTAAGAGATAGAAGAACAGTTTACAGAGCAAAGTTGTAGAAAATTCAAAAATATGAAACATTGTTGAACAAATAAGAATCCTATCTTTTTTCGGTACAAAGTTATAAAGTATATTGCGTGGAACTAACCTAAAAGTTAGTTTTTTGTACTTAACTTTTGTTAGTTGCATTTTATACGAAGGTGTTGTTCGGAGGAATTGTTAGGGCTTACAAAATATATATTTTTGTCAAAGATCACATATCTCCAGAACATTTTCTTACAAAGTTATATCATATTCATTCTATTTTTTTCGATAACTTCAAGCACGTATAGGTTAAAAAGGGGCAAGTGGAATCATGATGTCAATACTTTTTCTTGAAGTTAAGCTGAAGTACTATAAATTCCTTCAGGTTCCATTTGTCCCAATTCACCCATATTAGAGTATGGCGAGCATATGTTACAGTAGGTTTTCATATATCAAAAATACTAACTTTTTTGTGTTAAGAGATAGAGGAATGGTTAATTCGGCAAAGTTTTAGAACGTGCAAAAATATGAAACTTTGCAGAATAAACAAAATTCCTATCTTTATTGGGTACAGAGTTACAAAGTATTTTATAAAAAAATTACTTAAAGGTTAGTTTTTTGTACTTAACTTTGTTAGTTACATTTTACGAGAAAACGTTATTCTAAAGAAGCATTTGGGCATACAAAACACACGTTTTTGTTGAAGGCTACATATCCCCAGGACTTTTCCTTACAAAGTTATAGCGGTATCTTCACGAAAAAAGCTTAATCGTGCGGCAGCCTTTTTCCCAGATCTAGTCACAAAATTCCATTCCCATAGCAGACAGATTCAACCTACTGTTGTATAGTCTGAAAAAGTATATTTTCCGGGCATTTTATCGCTAACATGAAGTGCCGACACTAGACACCTCGTTTCCCGTGTGACAAGCAACGACGATCGTACGGTATAGAAATGATTTGGCAACAAACAGAATGATGAGGTTTTTAACCCTCTAGTGCCCTAATTAATTTCTAAACGGACTTCGATAAAATCATTATAAACCATCATAAACACTTTTTAAGTATTTTTTAAAGCTTTTCGGAACTTCGACTGAAGCCCGCCAAATGGCGGCATTGGGCACTAGAGGGTTAAAGCTTAAAATTTAAAAGCTAGAACAGGACATGGAAAAAACTCGAGAAAAGAAAATTGCTTCTCTACGAAGATTCAGTAGTTTAGGTTTCAGTAGAATTTAATATAATCAATTTAGCAACAGGCTTGAATCCGGGTTGTCGTATTTTTGTTCGCACGTGCGGTAGTTATGAGTTTTAGGTCCCTGGCGCAGGTTTAAAAAATTATCTTTGCCTTTGCAATCAAAATTCCAGGAGTCGTGCAGCAGAGCGGTCGGTACTTTTTGAACAATAAAAAAAGTGTGAAGTTTCCGATATCAAAACATTTTTTACTCCGGATGTCTTAGAAAAACACGGGTCGTTTAGTTTTTTTTTTCTTAATTCGACTATCTGGCTGTATGAAAGTTTTCGAGGTGGAAGACGATGTTTTTAGATAACACCAGAACTTCGCATTATTAAGACATTACATTACTATGAGTTTAAAAGTATCAAGTTGACAATATCATATCGATAATTTCTGTGCACTTTTTTCATCGATCATAAAATATTTTTTTGGTATATTTTGCTTAATCATGGAAAGATAATTATTTTGTTTTTAAATAGTTTATTTGACACGGCACGATACAATTTATGTTTAACTGAGCCAAGTACATTTTTTTTTAAATTCTAAATTAGCAGGGAAAAGAGGGAGGCCTTTTCTTTATTCTCGCGGCCGACTACGAGCTAGTGGGGATTTAAGGTGAGAGGAGGGGAGTTACAATTTTGATTTTAACTATATTGAGTTATACGATTTATTTATTTGTACATGGCTAAACAGTGATGTTCTATTTGAGCAGTTTGGACTGAGGTGTCTGCGTGAACATAAAGATGCCGAGTCTTCGTTTGAGTGTCTCCAGCTTAGTGTATCATCTTCTTTCAGCGTGTAGCGGGAATGGTAATCTAACAAATAGATAGAAGAGTTTCATATTTTAATACCAGCGTGTTTTATGAACACGTATAGCTGTGTCATGTACTGGAGATAACCGCTTCCCAGAATGTCTCTAACGGGTACGTTCGGTTGTTTTCCTCGGGCCCGAAGGGAATCTATAAGCTCAGACCTAACACCACAGTATTCGGTACACGACCAAACAACATGCTCGATGTTTAACGTGTAGTGATTGGACATAAGTCTAGACATCACGCGAATGAAGTCCCGACCTACATCCAACCCCTTGAACCATGTTTTTGTCGATACCTTAGGAAAAATGGAATGTAGCCACCGTCCCAGTTCATCTGAGTTCCATGATGATTGCCAACTGTTGAGTGTTCTCTGACGCAAAATGCTATAAAATTCATCATAAGCGATTGGTCTTTCATAAATATCGCCGTCAATAGCACCCACCTTAGCTAAAGAGTCAGCCTTTTCGTTACCCGGAATCGAGCAATGAGAAGGGACCCACGCTAAGGTAACCCGGTAATTTTTATCTGTTAAAGCACTTAAAAACCGCCGTATTTTCCCCAGGAAATACGGGGTGTGCTTCACAGGCTTCATTGATCGCAGAGCCTCAATGGCGCTGAGACTATCTGTGAAAATGAAGTAGTGGTCTATGGGTAGGGTTTCGATGATTCCAAGAGAGTACTGAATAGCAGCAAGTTCTGCGACGTACACGGAAGCAGGAGCATCGTGTTTGTAGGAGGCGGTAAAATTTTCGTGGAAAACACCGAAGCCAGTGGACTCATCTAGATTAGATCCGTCAGTGTAAAACCTTTTATCATAACTAACATGTTTAAACTTATTGGAAAAAATCTTAGGGATCTCTTGGGGTCGCAATTGATCCGGGATACCAGAAATGTCTTGTTTCATGGTGGTGTCGAAGAAAATAGCATTATTAGAAGTAGCTAAAAGTGCGACATTGGAGGAATCGTATGAAGAAGGATTAATATCTTGAGCCATATAGTCAAAATATAAAGTCATAAATCTGGATTGAGATTGAAGGTCGACCAACCTCTCGAAATTTTCAATTACTAATGGGTTCATAACTGTGCATCGAATTAGCACCCGGTAAGAGAGATTCCAAAAACGATGTTTCAACGGAAGAATACCCGCTAACACTTCAAGACTCATCGTATGGGTCGACTGCATGCAACCCAAGGCAATACGCAAACAACGATATTGTATTCTCTCTAATTTTATAATGTGCGTGTTCGCGGCGGAGCGAAAGCAGAAACAGCCGTACTCAAGAACTGACAATATCGTTGTTTGGTATAACCTTAGAAGGTCTCCTGGGTGAGCACCCCACCAAGTTCCGGTAATCGTACGAAGAAAATTAATCCTCTGTTGGCATTTTTGTGTCAGATACCTAATATGACAAGCCCAGGTGCATTTAGAGTCAAACCAGACCCCGAGATATTTAGCGACTAAAACCTGAGAGATCGTTTTACCCGTTAGTAGGAGCTGCAGCTGAGCTGGGTTATGCTTCCTAGAAAAAACGACCAGCTCAGTTTTCTCCGGAGAGAAATCGATACCCAACTTAAGAGCCCATTCAGACAAATTGTCTAAGGTATCTTGCAATGGTCCTTGCAGATCGCTAGCCTTGCAACCAGTAATGGATACAACGCTATCGTCTGCAAGTTGCCTTAGCGTGCATGAATTTGCAAGACATTCATCGATGTCATTGACGTAAAAATTATATAAGAGAGAACTTAAACATGAGCCCTGGGGGAGGCCCATGTAACTAATTCGGAAAGTTGTCGAATCGCCATGTGAGAAATACATATGCTTTTCTGACAAGAAATTGAGCAAAAAGTTATTCAAATTTGGTGAAAGTCCCTGCGAATGAAGTTTCACGCTTAAAACTTCTACAGAGACAGAGTCAAAAGCCCCCTTTAATATCCATGAATCCCCCCTTAATATCCATCTAAGGCTAGTTGAATTTCAGTAGAAAGCAACGCTAGGCAATCGTTCGTCCCTTTGCTTCGGCGAAAGCCAAATTGAGTATCTGAAAGTAACCCGTTTGTTTCGACCCATTTGTCCAACCGTAAGAGGATCATTTTCTCCATTAATTTCCGGAGGCAAGAGAGCATCGCAATCGGCCTATATGAATTGTGATCAGAGGCAGGTTTCCCCGGTTTCCGAATAGCAATGACTTTTACCTCCCTCCAGTCATGCGGAACAATATTTAGCTCAAGAAACTTGTTGAACAAATTCAACAAGCGTCTTTTTGCAGAGTCGGGTAGATTCTTCAACAGGTTGAATTTCATTCTATCTAACCCTGGAGCCTTATTGTTGCACGACAGGAGAGCCATTGAAAATTCCAACATCGTAAATGGAGGCTCTTCCGTAGTTACTATAAACACGTCGCGAAAGGTTTTCTGTTCCGGTACAGAGTCCGGACAGACCTTTTTGGCCAAAATCGAGTATCCAGCGATCTGAATACTCCTCACTCTCATTCGAAACGTCACGGTTCCGCATGCGCCTGGCGGTATCCCAAAGAGTGCTCATCGCTGTTTCCCTCGACAACGCGTTTACGAACCGCCGCCAGTACCCGCGTTTTTTCGCCTTTACTAAGCTCTTCATCTGCCTGCCCAGTGCCTCGTACTTTCGAAGTAGGTTGACAGTGCCGTATTCCCGGTAGTCCTTATACGCCGCGGACCTTCGCGCGTACAGCTCAGAGCACTCTTTGTCCCACCATTTGTTGGGAGGGCGCTGTCTAATCGTTACCCCGGGTATCGGTTTCGTCTGAGCTTGAGTCGCGGCGTCGATTATCAAGCCAGCTAAGAACGCATATTCTTCCTCCGGAGGAAGTTCCTCGTGAGTCTCGATAGATTCCGCTATAATAGACTCATAACGCTTCCAATCATCATTACGTGTAAGGTCGTAGGAAAAATTGATTGGGTTCGGGGGAGTTGAACCATTAGCAATTGATATAACGATTGGAAGATGATCACTACCGTGGGGATCGTTGATCACTTTCCACTGGCAATCTAACGCTAATGATGTCGAGCAGAGGGATAGGTCAAGCACGCTTTCACGTGCTAGAGGATTAGGTACACATGTCGCTTCCCCAGTATTCAAAAGTGTCATATTGAAGTCGTCGATCAAGTTACAAATTAAAGAAGATCGGTTGTCGTCGTACAGCGACCCCCATAGCGAACAGTGAGAGTTAAAATCTCCCAAAATTAAAAAAGGTGCGGGAAGCAATTCTGCTATATCAAGGAGTTGCTTCTGTTCAATCCGCGCGGATGGGGGAATATATAACGAAACAAGGCATAGGTCTTTTCCATTCATATTTGTTTGAATAGCAACAACTTCAATATTCGAGATCGAGGGGAGGTCGATTCTGAAAAAAGAATAGCACTTTTTGATCCCTAAAAGTACCCCTCCACCGTGTGAGTCTCGATCTCGACGAATGATGTTAAAATCGTGGAAATTAAGTTGGTCATTTGAATTGAGAAAAGTTTCACAGAGCGCGAACGCATCACAATTGCATGTGTTTATGAAATGTGAAAATAAATCGAATTTGGGAATGATACTTCTGCAGTTCCACTGTAACACAGTGACAAAACTCCTAACCTTTTTCGACGTATTAGTCATCGAAAGATACGATAGCTGAAATTAGGGGCCAAGTTACTGTGAGTTGCTTCAAAAAGGTTTTCACTGTAGGGAGAAGGGCAAGAAGAATGTTTTGAAGGGGATCTGGTATGTTGAAAGTTTTAAATATCCAGTCCACTATATCAGAGAATTTTATGAACCCTGTTTCTTTTATGTCTTCTGATCGAGAAATGGGTGCACGAGGGGTTTTTGGTGCCCCAGGAAGCGGTGGGTACTCCTGGTTTGATTTAAAATTAAAACCGGGAGGTACTTGCTTCGGTTTTTCTTCACCGCTTCCTTTTTGTGTTGGCTTATTGGTCATTCCGCTAGGGGTTATCTTGCGACCTTTGCGAGAAAGATTAGGAGAGTTGATCATTCTCCTCTTCCTAGATCCTTCTGGCATGGCATAAGAACACCCTTCGACGGGATCGTCAGATGTACCCTCATCGGTTGGCAAAAAGGAAAAGATGTTTCCTGTTGAGGGTGGCTCAGCACTCTTCAGCATTTCTGCGAAAGAGCGCTTTGATCGTTCCTTGAGGGAACGCTTTATTTTTTCCTCGTGCTGTTTGTACGCTGGACACGCCGAAAGGTCATGCCGAGTTCCCTCGCAGTAAAGACACTTTTCAGTATCCTCACTGAAAGCGGTCTCAGCATGATTGCCTCCGCACTTGCTGCAGCGTGCCTTGTTGCAGCAGTAGGTGGCTGTATGACCTAACTGCTTGCAGTTTTGGCAATGCATGACCCGCGGTACGAACAGGCGTACAGGCAGACGAACCCTGTCCAAAGAGATGTAGTTCGGCAGTGCGGATCCGGCGAATGTTACACGGAAGGAATCCGGAAGGGAAGAATTTCTTCTTCCCTTCTTCGATGGATACTGAATGCAATTGCTTGACATCCAGTATCTTAACATCTTGAATCAGGGGGTTCTTGAAGCAGCCAACCCCGTGACGCAAAATGTCATCGACCGTGAGGCTTCCTTCGGTAACCACACCGTCGATCTCTACGTCCTTGGCAGGGATGTACACGCGGTACTCTCTCGTGAAGAGCTCGTAGCTAGCAATTGCGTTTGCTTGCTTCAAGCTACTCACAAAAACTCGCAGTTTGTTCGGTCTAACCTTTGTAATTTCGGTTACGTCCGAAAACTGTTTTGCCAGGTCCTTGCCGATTTGAATTATATTTAGAGGCTTCTTTATGGGCCTGAAGTAAACTACGAACGGACCTTTCGAAGCATCTGGGTAAGCTTTCACCCGTGTTGCCGGTACCCTTGGTACGGGGCTAGGTAGCGGGGAAGGTAGAGGGGAATAGATGGGGGAGATCTCAATCTCTTCCCCAGTTGTTTCCACATCCAGGAATAGTTGCACCTGCATATCGTCCATTTTGCGGGAGCGCTACGCTCTACCGCACACAAACGATAAATATTCGAATGTGGGGGGGGGGGGGGGGGTCAAGTAGTTGCTATTAAATTTTAAAAACAATTTTTCAAACTACAATGGATCAAAATAAAAAAAGGCAGTATTACTAATACTAATAACAATAGTAATAATAATAATAATAATAATAATAATAATAATAATAATAATAATAATAATAATTATAATAATAATAGTAATAATAATTATAATAATAACAATAATAATAATACTATTAATAATAATGATAAAAATTCTAAAGTGAATACTTCACCGAACGTCTAAGTCACGACCTCACGGCTGATAGTAGGATTAATCGAGCGTCTCCGCAGAACAAACAATGACGATCCAGCTTCGTGTTGTGACACAGTGGCCGTATCCTACACGCGACCTTGTAGATGCCACTTGTAGTTGACTTCCACTCGCTCGATCGTATGGTGGTCCGTGCTGCTAGCGGGGTAACAGCGGTGCGGGAGAATTATTCTTGCTGATATATCAGCTGCGTATCGGATCACTGGCGGGGTAGCCTGCCCCTACCAGTGTGCACGTTTCTGCCGATAAACTACCGGCTATTGTTATCGCGCAGCACAAGAACTAATCGACAAAAAAAAACACCCGTACGATAACTCGTGTATTGTTATTTTGCAAACTCAAACGGAGATGAACAATTTGCGTCTAATCGAGACGAAAGCAAAACAACGAATGGAAAGATAATTATATTTTGATGCAAAATTGTTGTTTGACTCTTAAATCAATTGAAACTCATCGATAAACATCAAATACCAGAATTTAGGTTTTGGAAGAGATAGTAATGTTACTAAATGCGAGGAGTCACATTGACGCAGTCAATCTTTTTAGAGTTAAAAAAGCTGAAGACCTGTGTTAACAGGTGTTAGTTGAGAATCTGTGATTTGAGTAATGTTTCACTAGAGGTCGTAACTAAATAATCATAATTGAATAATACATCTCATGATTCGAAAGATTACGAAAAAAATCATTCCATTCTGCTGATGAGCCACTGTATATGACTAACTTTACGGGATTTTATTTGATCTATGGTAAACGTTATCATCATATCAACTTCCATCGTTTTATCTTCAAGTGCTATTATAACCATGAATTAGAAGGTGAAGTCAAACAATATTGGCCATTTAAACGAGTAATCGTCTACGTGAAGGAGTCTTATACTGAGATAGATTTAAAAACAATAAACTCTGTAATTGCATTACGTGATTTTTGATGTTAGATCCGAAACAAGAGAATATACCGTAACGCACTGCACAAACCGAACCGATATGCTTTCCGAACCTTACTCTAAGCGATTCTCATCCATCCGGGGACCGGCTGTTATCTTTGACAACTTGTGATTCAAGTGGCAACACCTATCGATTACTTTGTATCCAGCAGAGGAAATCAAACACTGAGGTGGACACGTGCATTTGTTTAGTGCACTCGTTAGTCATCGGTTGAGTATATTTACTTCGTTTCGAAACAAATTTTGGAGCAGCGAGTGGAAAGTGGTCAGTTACAGTTGAATTCTTAAAGCAAGTGGATTGGAAATCTTTGCCGAACGATGTGCACTTCAACTTATTTATTGAACATTCTCCTAGTGAGCGTTCTGGCAGCATCAGGTAATGTCACATACAACATAAGTTAAGTCAGGTTTAAAATTTAATCATTACAGCCATGGCATTGGAATGTTTCGAGTGCATGGATGTGAACAGCTGCAACGGAGCGAATCAGGGTACAACGGTTCAGTGTGACCGAAGCAAAGCTCAGGCTATGGTTACAAATTTGAAGACTATTTATCCGAAGGTGGAAAGCATACTGACCCCGACGGATACTTTCCACTGTATGGCGGTGCATCTAACGTTGACAGGTATGGTAGCCAGTGGCCAGACACGGGTAGATTAGTATTTTTTGTATCATTTTTCTAGGCCAATCGACAGAGACTTTCAAAAGTCGAGGCTGTGTTTTCGACTCCAAATCGAATGTTTGCGACCAGGAGACGATTTCGTTCAACGGAAACCTGGAATGTCACTACTGTAATCAGGACCGGTGCAATGGTGCTGCTGGACTGACCTGGAGTTTTCTGTTGTTGGCCGCTGGTTGGATAATTACTCGGATTTAGTGATGGTTGCCGCATGGATACCACAGAAATAATAACTTATTTAATAGTACAAAAGAAAAACAATCACTCACTAGCTGAAATTTTAATTGAAATAAAATGAATAACTCGAATACAGGGTACTTAGAGAGACACGACTCCCTTCGTCATGGCTCCACTGGCATACTGACCATCCTGGAGAACAACCAGCCTTGTATAGAACCGACCAGGAGCGAGCATCGGGGGCAAATGGGAGAATGAAACCTCGTAATTGTACAAGTGGTACTTTCCCTTCGGAAACGGACAAGTTCCTTTCGGGGGCAAGTTGGATTTCTCGCGTACCACCTGTACGATCGGATAATCCGTGTTATAGAACTCACAAAGCTCCTGCCTGATACGGTTTAGCGGTACGAACTGCTCGGCAGGTCGTAGCATTCCGAATTCCAGCAGAACTTCGTTCTGCCGGCCCAGGTTGCGTAGCATGAAAAAATATCCCGTAATTTCTAGGCTGATGCGGCTCTTTTTGAACAATCGCACAGTGCCGTAGTTGACCAGCGTCGGATCTGACTGCGGATCTGGCAAAAATGATTCTAGCTCGATATTGTACGACTTGAACAGTAAAATAGTATTTAAGGTACGGGACGTAAATATGGAGATTTCACTACAAACCCAAACTTGTTCAACACGTATAACCAACACTAATATTGCAAACGAAACTGCGTTTCTTGGAAACATAGTTGGAAATAATTGTTGCGGTGCCACAACAACGATTCCGAGTTTAGTGAGCAATCAGCGACAGGTTTTCAGAATTTCACTTGATCAAGGTTTGAGATTATGCCAAAATATTACTACCTATGGTGCTAAAATTACCACTGTTTTCATATTTTGCAATGATTATTAGTGTAATTGAATCTGATTTACATGAAGTTTAAAAATAGCTGTGGGCATTTTAGTTAATTCTTACTTGGAGCCCCGGAATAGCCGGATATATGTAACTATATTGAAAAATGTTACTGTTTAATCAGGATTCTAATGACTCGCTCGTTTTTAGCAAAGATACTGTGTTGACTCAGGAGCGGATGATACTGAATGTTTCCGTTTTTTCCACCACATTGAACAAAATTTCAACGTTAAGGGACTTTTTGATCCTGATAAACGTTGATAGTTGCACATTGATGAAAGAAAATCCGCCAAGTTTTGATTCTAATTTTGCAAACCCATCGTGCTTAGCATATGCCTCTGCACCTTTGCCGTGTTTTGACGAGTAACTTTGGTTTATTCTTCTGCTAATAATATCTTGTTATTGTATTTTCTTGTATATCTACGAAAAAATTCAACTGATCGGTACAAAAAAAAAAAAAAAACATTTCAAATTTCAAAATTAGTGTATTCAAAGTGTCACAATTCCCTTCATCATGACTCCACTGACGAACTTTCCATCCTGGAAAATAACCAGCCTTGCATAGTACCTACCAGGAGCAAGCATGGGGGGCAAATGGGAGAACGAAACCTCGTAACCGTGGATGTGGTACTTCCCTTTCGGAAACGGGCATGTTCCTTTCGGGGGCAAGTTGGATTTCTCGCGCACTGCTTGAAGGACCGGATAATCCGTGTTATAGAAATCACAAACGTCCTGCCTGCTTTGACCCAGCGGAACTAACTGATCGCCAGGTCACAGCATTCCGAATTCCATCAGAGCTTTGTGCTGTCGGCCCATGTTCCGTAGGGTGATGAAATAGCCCGTAACTTCTAAGCTGGTACGATTTTTCATAAATATACGTACTGTGCCGAAGTTCACCAGCGTCGGATCCGTCTTTCCGGTACAAACGATTCCAGTTTGATATTGTATGGCTGGAAGAAGTTGAAGGAAAAGAATATTTAGGATACAAAAGGGAATTTAGTCTTTTTCAGAACATACCCAGATTTGTTTAACACATACAGCAAGCACTAGTATTACAAACAGAACTACGTTTCTCAACAACATGGTTGACAATTATTATTGCGGTGCCACAACAACGATTCTAAGTTTGGTGAGCAGTCATTTAGTGACAGGTTTTCAGCATTTTACTGCATGAAGGGATGAGATTGTGCCAGATTATAACTACCTATGTAGTCACGCAGTGCTAGAATTATCACCCAGTTAATTTTTATGACTCTCATGTATTGCAGTTTTTATCAGTGTGATTGAATCTGATTTACATGAAGTTTTAAACATACATAATCTGATATAACAATACGGTTACATAACTTTGTTAGAAAATATTCCTGTTCAACCAGGATTCGAGTGATTCTTTTTTCAGTGGAAATAATATATTAACTCATGAGCGGAAGATACTGGATGTCCCCGTTTCTGCGTTTTTTAACGAGTTGGAAATGCAACTTTTGTCTATTCATCTGCTGATAATACTTTGTCATCATCCCAGACGCCCTGAAATATCCCGTAAATCACTGATAGCTTCCGTCATGTCATCTACAAATAATAACTTATTTAAAAAAGAAACAATTTAATTTTTACGATTACTGTATTTTAAAGTGACACAACACCCTTCATCATGGCTCCACTGGCGTACTTTCCATCCTGGAAAACAACCAATCGCATATAATACCGACCGGGAGCGAGCATCGGGGGCAAATGGGAGAATGAAACCTCGTAATTGTCGATGTGGTACTTCTCCTTCGGAAACGGACAGGTTCCTTTCGGGGGCAGGTTGGATTTCTCGCGTACCCAGTGGAACTAGCTGCTCACCGGATCGTAGCATTCCGAACTCCAGCATGGCTTCGTTCTGTCGGCCAAGGTTGCGTAGGATGATGAAGTATCCCGTAACTTCTAGGCTGGTGCGGCTCTTTTTGAACACACGCAGTGTGGCGTAGTTAACCACGTTAACTACCAGTTAACGGTAGAAAAGTTTCCATTTCGACATTGTACGGCTTGAAGGAGTTAAAGCAGAAGAATATTTTAGGTACGGTCGTAAGTTTGGACTTGTTCAGTACCAACCCAAATTTGTTTAACACATATAACAAGCACTAGTATTGCAAGCAGAGCTACATTAACACTTGGACATTACACTTGGAAACATGTTTGACAATTACTATTACTAAGTAGCAACAACGGTTCCAGGCTTGATGAACAATCTTTCAATTGCGGATTTTAGGTGTTTCAATGAGATCGTGGTTTAGGATTGTGGCAGATTATTACAACCTATGTAGTCACACAGGCAGCAGTGAATTAAGTGCCAAAATTATCACCTATTGATGTTTATGATTTTAATATTTTGCAGTTTGCAAATCATTGTTTTGTGTTGGTTTCGAGGTGCTCTTAATGTCAGTAGGATCGTAACTAGAGGTGGGAAAATGTTTCACTACAGTGAGCGGATCACTAAGGTGAACTAGTTCTTTCTAACAGCTCAATAGCTCTTTTCGATCTAGATAATTTTTTCCCGAACAGTATAGCTATTTTGACGCTATTATTACTGGACCTTCCTAACCGACGAAGCTGTTGCGTGTTTTACCACTAAGTTTCTGAAATAAATTTCTCTGTATGTTGTCTGAGTGCGCCCGCACTGAAGACCAGTGTGGGGTAGCAGGGAATTTAGCCGACTGAAACGGCAAAAGAATGCCTGTCTTAGAAACTTCCAATCACTGTTTTGCTGAATCTCTCTTTACGAAGCCATGAGTTTCCTAAAAGTTGGTAATAATCGCACATCATCGCATTTTGAAAAAGGTGATAAGGAGAATGTGAGAGAATGTGGAGTTTACCTCGTAGAGTTTGCGCAAAATGGAGAAGGGTAATCAAATTGATGTCATCTGCACTGATCTCAAAGCGGCATTCGATTGGGGCAGACCATGAAATATTACTCGCTAATCTTAACAAACTAGGCGTGTCATCTTGCTTGCTTTCGTGGCTTAGCTCCTATTTACGCTCTCGCTAATTTAACGTCAAGTTGGGATCATCCCAATGTTGTTGGATTGTTATTCGCTCAGGAGTACCTCAAGGTAGCATTTTAGGCCCGTTTCTTTTCTTACTGCTCGTTAACGATGTCACTTGGTTACTGTCTTATGGATCTAGATTATGTTACGCTGATGATGTTTAAATCTATTTGCTGATAGAATCAATCGAAGACTGCGCATGACTTCAAAGTTGTGTTGATTTGTTTGCACAATGGTGTGACTCTAACCGTATCTCAATGAGCATTTCAAAATACACAGTTATCAGCTTCAGTCGCAAAAAAGCCTCTGATTTACGATTACTGCATTGAGGATACGTTGTAGCGCAGATAGTTAATTTAGTCATGATTAAGCACAGTGTATAAGTGAGTTACTCAAGGCCGCTTTTCCCAGTCCAAACATCAAGTAACATTTTAACTACACAGAGATTATTATTTATTTTTTTGGTCAACAGGTAATATTTTTACCCCAAAAGCTCCCCTATAATAACAGCAAAAATTAACACAAAACACGCTTAGAATGTATAAATTATATAAAATATAAATTGAAAACATGGCTATTAAACACACGAAAACTTTTACTCATTGGTTCATGACGGCCATAATCAGTCTTGCCCGAAAGATTCTCAGGAACGCTATAGCCAAGTTGCGTCTATCCTCACTAACAGTTTTAAGAGAGGACCCCACTCTGAAAAGTTGAAAAATAATAATTTTTCATGATTTGTTTTTTTTTCCTTCATCTATAATTTATTTGACACGGCACAAATACAATTTAATGTTTAACGGCGCCAATTATATCCGGTAGCTTACTTTCTAAAGTATCTTAATAACTAAAAGCAAATTTTTTACGAGCAATTTTTACGAGCTGAAACTAAATCTAACTTAAAGCTAGAATGTTTTGCATTAAAAGCACTGATTTGTTGTTTGATGGTTTTCAATCGCCATAGGTAAGCAGCATATTGAATATGTTCCGCTGCTGGGCCAAGATATTACGGACTGGCATATTGGGTTGTCTCCCTCGGGACCTGAGAGTATCGTGCGGGTCTAGTTGCTGTTACCGGATCCGGGGTCTTAACGTGCTCTTGTCGTTTGGTTGGATGTAGGCGGAAGGGAATAGGATTAAACTGGGGCGTGGATGGATTTCAGGAAAACGTATATAAGGGACATGTAGGATAGGTCACGGCTCGCCAAGACATCACGAACCGGAACAGCCGGCTGCCTACTTTCGGCCTGCAGGGAAGCTATTAATTTAGACCTGGCGTCACGGTGTACAGGGCATGACCAAACAACGTGCTCTATGTCGTGATAACCCTCACCACAGGCACAGATACCACTTTCCCCGAGCCCAACACGACGGAGATGCGCTTCAAATCTATAGTGATTGGACATAAGCCGGGACATCACGCAAATGAAATCCCGACCTACATCCAACCCCTTGAACCACGGGTTCGTCGATACTTTGGGGATTATGGAATGTAACCACCTTCTCAATTCCCCTCTGGTCCAAGCGTTTTGCCAACTGATGATCGTATTCTGACGTACAAGTGCGAAAAATTCATTAAAGGCAATTGGTCTTTCATAAATATCACCGTTTGTTGCGCCCACCTTAGCCAAAGAGTCCGCTTTCTCATTGCCCGGTATCGAGCAGTGAGAAGGGACCCACGCTAAGGTAATCTGAAACGATTTTTCGGATAAAGCACTCAGCTGTTCCCGTATTTTCCCCAGGAAATACGGAGAGTGCTTAACATCTTTCATCGATCGGAGAGCCTCAATGGAACTGAGACTGTCCGTAAAGATGAAATAGTGGTCCGTGAGCATTTTTTCGATAATCCCTAGGGTGTACTGAATTGCAGCTAATTCTGCGACGTAAACAGAAGCTGGATTATCGAGCTTATGGGAGACGGTTAAATTGTTATTGAAAATACCGAAGCCAGTGGACCCATCAAGAAGTGATCCGTCAGTGTAGAACATATTGTTGCAGTTGATGTTTCGATATTTATTGGAAAAAAATTTGGGGATCTGCTGCACGCGTAAATGATCCGGAATTCCACGAGTTTCTTCTATCATGGATGTAACGAAAAACACAGTAGAATCAGAAGTATTTGATAAGTCGACACGATTTGGAATATTCGAAGAAGGGTTAATATTTTGGGACATGTGATGGAAATACAATGTCATAAAACGGGTTTGAGAATTGAGTTCGATTAACCTTTCAAAATTTTCAATCACAGGACGGTTCAAGACCTCACATTTGATAAGAATACGAGAAGACAGGCTCCAAAAGCGGTTTTTCAATGGTAGTACTCCAGCTAAGACCTCCAAACTCATCGTATGGGTCGATTTCATGCAACCTAAGGCGATACGCAAACAACGATATTGTATTCGCTCCAGTTTGATCAGATGTGTGTTTGCTGCGGAGCGGAAGCAGAAACACCCGTATTCAATGACAGACAATATCGTTGTTTGGTAAAGCCTTATAAGGTCTCCTGGATGGGCTCCCCACCATTGTCCGGTTATTGTACGAAGAAAATTCACTCTTTGTTGACATTTTTTCATCAGATACCTCACGTGACAACCCCAGGTGCCTTTAGAGTCGAACCAGAGACCAAGATATTTGTGTACCAAAACCTGAGAAATCGTTTTACCCATTTATTGTGTTTGAAGCTGAGCAGGTTCATGCTTCCTAGAAAAAACTACTATCTCAGTCTTCTCCGGAGAGAATTCGATACCTAGCTGTAAAGCCCAAGCAGACAAATTGTCCAAGGTATCTTGCAATGGTCCTTGCAAATCGGCAGCTTTGGCTCCTGTAACAGAGATTACACTGTCGTCTGCAAGTTGTCTTATCGTGCATGAATTTGCCAGACATTCGTCGATGTCATTTACATAAAAGTTGTAAAGAAGGGGGCTTAAACATGAGCCCTGGGGAAGACCCATGTAGCTAATGTGAAAAGTTGCCAAATCGCCGTGCGTAAAATGCATGTGCTTTTCGGACAGCAAATTGAGCAAAAAATTGTTCAAAATTGGAGAAAATCCTTGTCGGTGAAGTTTACCCGAAAGAATGTCAATAGAAACGGAATCAAAAGCCCCCTTAATGTCCAAGAACGCAGACGCCATTTGTTCTTTGTGAGCATACGCCAGCTGAATATCTGTTGAAAGCAACGCAAGACAATCATTCGTCCCTTTGGCACGGCGGAAGCCAAATTGAGTATCTGATAGTAGACCATTTGATTCGACCCAGTGGTCTAAACGACGGAGTATCATTTTTTCCATCAATTTCCGGATACAGGATAGCATTGCAATCGGCCTATAAGAGTTGTGAGCAGAAGCTGGTTTCCCTGGTTTTTGGATGGCGATCACCTTCACTTGCCTTCAATCCTGCGGTACAATGTTTTGCTCCAGGAACTTATTGAACAAGTTCAACAAGCGCCTCTTGGCATTGCCGGGTAGATTCTTCAACAAGTTGAATTTGATTCTATCTAACCCAAGCTCAAGCTCCGAATACCGTAAATAGTCGCCAGGTATACCTCCCTTCTGGTAGGCCAAAAACGCGTCGGATCTTTGCGTGTAGACATCGGAGCACTCTTGGACCCACCACGGAGTGGGAGGCCGTTCTTTAATCGTTACGCAGGGATATTTCTTCGTTTGGGCTTGCAACGCGGCGTCGAGAATCAAGCCCGCGAGGAGGTTGTATTCTTCAAGTGGTGGATGATGTTGAATCGAATCGACCGCTTTTGAAATCATTTCCTCGTATAACTTCCAATCGATATTCCGTGTGAGGTCATACGGAATGTCAACTGGTCGCATGCGAGTTGACCCGTTATTAATTGAAATAAGAATAGGCAATGGTCGCTACCGTGAGGATCGAGGATTACCTTCCATGTGCAATCCAACCGTAGCGACGTCGAACATAAGGATAGATCCAAGCGCTTGGGCGCGCTGGAGGTTTCGGGATACGTGTCATTTCGCCGTTGTTTAAAATAGTCATGTCGAAGTCATCGCAAAGGTTATAGATTAAAGAGGAGCGGTTATCATTGTAAGGGGAACCCCAAGCCACGCCATGAGAGTTGAAGTCTCCCAAAATCAAACGTGGCGAGGGAAGAAGTTCTATTAAATCAAAGAGCAGCCGTTGCCCAACCTGTGCTCTTGGTGGAATATATTGAGGCAATACAAAGCTCTTTACCTTGTATTGTCATTTGACATGCGACAACTTCGATGCCTGGGATCTAGGGGAGGTTAATACGATAGAAAGAATAGCACTTTTTAATCCCTAAAAGTACTCCTCCATATGGGGTGTCTCGATCAAGGCGAATAATATTAAAATCATGGAAGTTGAGATCAATATTTGAAGTAAGCCAAGTTTCACAAAGGGAAAATGCATCGCATTTGTTTTTATTTATCAAAACTTTAAACGAATCAATTTTTGGTAAAATACTTCTACAATTCCACTGTAAGACAGAGATAGAATCCTTCATATACGCAGTTGAATTAGGCATCGAAGGATATAATCGCTGCAAGGAGGGGCTATTGGGCAGTCAACTGCTTTAAAAATGATCTAACTGTTGAGAGAAATGCTGTAAGAAAAATTTTAATTGGATCGGGTACATTGAAAGTTTCAAAAATCCAGTCCACAATGTCAGAAAATTTCACTAATCCAGAGTTTGTTTCATCAACTGGATGTGCAAAAGAAACAACTGGGGTTTTAGATGTTCCTGGTAGTGCTGGGAACTCCTTCTGGGACTTTAAATTTGCAAGCCCAGGAGGAGTTTGCTTCGGTTTTTCCGCAGCACTGTTTGGTTTGCTTGTAACTTTCATTTCACTTTGAGAAATCTTAGGACCTTTTCTGGGAAGTTTAGGAGAGGAAATATTTTTCCTCTTTCTAGACTCCCCAGGATTGGCGTAAGATGTTCCCGCTGGTGAATCGTCAGAATCGGTTTCATCAGAGGACAACAGATCATAAGGGTTTGATGTAATGGGAGAGGTGGTAACGGTCTTCTTCAGCATCTCAGCGTAAGAACGCTTCGAACGCTCTTTGAGAGACCTCTTTATTTTATCCCTGCGCTGCATGTACACCGCACATGCCGAGAGCTCATGCTGGCTCTCCCCACAGTGAATGCATTTTTACTGCAGGAATCATCCGGATGATTCTCCCCACACTTGCCACAACGTGCCTTATTGCAGCAGTAGGCGGCGGTGTGGCCTAACTGCTTACAATTCAGGCAGTTCATGACGCGAGGCACATATAATCGCACAGGGAGACGAACCCGGTGGATCGAGACGTGGCTTGGTAGCGCTGACCCGGCGAACGTAACTCGAAACGAGTCTGACGGGGTGTATACTGTTTTGCCACCGATGATCGATGCTGACCGCAATTGCTTGCAGTCGAGCACTATTACATCGGGAGAGGTTTTGTTTTTAAAGCACCCTTTGGCACTTGCCAGTGTACACTCGACGGACAGACTCGAATCGGTTATGACACCGTCGATCTCCACGTCTCGTGCGGGTATGTAAACGCGATACTCGCGTGTGAAGAGCTCAGAGCAAGCTATATCGTTGGCCTCTTTCAGGTTACTGACCACGACACGGAGCTTGTTAAGCCGGACCTTGGAAATTTCGGTCACGCCCTTGTACTCCTTCGTCTGGTCTTTAGAAATCTGCAAGAGGTTCAACTGTTTCGATTTCGGTCCCGCCTTTGGCCGAAAATAGACAGTATAGCTGCCCTGGGCTCCGTATGGGTAAAGCCTGGGGCGAGGGGGGACTGAAGAATGAACAGGGGAGGGGGTAACAGAAGGGTCAGGGTCAGAGGGGTTCGGGGATGGTGGCGCGGGAGGCGAGGGATCTACATCCATCCCGCTAAGTCTAGCGCACTAGCGCCGACAAGAGCACGTACCTTTTTACTTCTCCCTTCCAGTAAGGTTGGTTGTCCGATCGTTCGAAGTTGCAGCCGTTACAGCCAGCAGCACCAATACAGCAGCACCAAACAGCCACCAGCAGCGAGCCAGGTGTGAGATCACTCCACACTGCGATACAACTCACTGTCAACTGATGGCTTCTTCTTTTTCCGCTTTTGTGTCTCGTCCACTGCTGTAGCACAATTCAGCCAGCAGCCAAATCGGCTTACGCACCAGCTGGTAGTCACGATGCGAAACAGTTGCACAAGGGCGCGACCTAGAACCCGGATTTATTTCACTCGACCAGGCAAACAATGCCAACACTTGTTCACACGTCTTTTGTTTTATATTCTATCGGAGCGATCACCAAACACGTCCGATACTGATGCGTGTTCGGCACAGAATGATGATTTGTTTTTTTTAGGGTAAAGTTAAATGTTCGGGTATTTTGGCTATTGATTAAGGTATATTCGAAGAATTATTTTGCATGTAGTGGGTGCAAATATAGCGGGAATCACGCTGTTGGCAGCGTTTTTCTCGAAACCATGTTTTTTTCACCAAGTGGTAAGTTTTTCATGATCTACTGAACCAATTCGGCTGAAATTTTTTTAAGCATGTAAAATGGATTATCTAAATTTGTACATGACCGTTTTTCAATATCTGAATTTTTGAATGACATTTTTGATTTTTGAAATAGTAATAATTTTTGAGTTCATGGAAAAGTATTGATTTTTAACTAAAATGGCCACCTTTTCGGCAATTTTTGTAATTTTCAAAAACGGCTATGTAACAAGTTGTATTCACATGTTGAAAAAAATCAGCCGAAACGGTTCAGTAGATGCTGAGAAAAACTTATCGCCAGTTGGGGACCGATATAGAGAGAGCATTCACGTACCCAGACGTCAACAGCGTAATACTGACTATATTTGCATTTACGACATGCAAAATACATCTTCAAATATACCCCAATCAGTAGCCAGAATACCCGAACACTTCACTTCACTTTAACCCATTCCCGGCAAGGAGAAATCAAATTTTACCTTGAAAAATAACCTTCAAACTCATATTACTCAACAACTACATGCCCATTGACACACATTGTATTGCATACTGTGAATCGATCTGTTCTCTAACCGCATTAAATAGTATCGTAGTTAAATACTACAAGGTATACAGCCTCAGGGTTGTATGAAATGGTGACTTGGGACTAAATACAGTAATTACAGACACAATAAATTCGTTTGCTCAATGATTTATGCATTTTAATTTCCACCATCCCTTCAGTTTTTTAGAAATAAATTTAATTACACTCGAAAGAACTTCATGTTTTGTCTTTTTTGTGCAAACAACATTTAAAAATTACAACGAAGTTAAAGTTTGAAAGGATTATTTATTTTTGCTTCACAAGTTTGTTGCATTTGCCAACAATTACATTCACGGTATGACGAAGACAGCTAATATAAGTATATTATTTTATTTGTAAAGTTAAATATAAAAAAAATATCTAACAATGCTGAAATGAAGAAAAAAGATTCTAAATAGATCATAGTAAATGGGCAAAAAAACATTAGCACTCGCCGGCTCTTACTCTTCTACAAATTAGTATTTTTAGGAATTTACTCGTTCGATATTATGTCGGTCATGATTATTTGATGAATATCGAAGATGTTAGATCGGAGATAAACTTTCAATCACCATCAGTAGCAGCACTGCAGTTTTGATTGCACGCAAATAGAAGTCGTGCCCGCTGCAATGATAGACGACGAGAAACCAGCGGCGCTCTGCTCCACATATACTCTACGATACTGTTGCTTTTACCAGCATGTTTTCTTTCAAGACATAAGTTTCTATTACGCTCTAACAGCAGATTTAAAAAATTGTTAAAGAAGAAGGGTTGTTTCAAACTATTCGAAAAACCTTCACCTTCGAGACATCAAATTAGTCTAGGTTCTTAGAGAAAAATATAAATTGACCTATTGGGACGGGGAGACTCTGTCAATTTTTTTTTTGGATATTGATACAGAGAATATCAGGAAATGGTTGGTGCCTGTTCATGTCGTCTGTGCTAGGAATGTTTGCATGTGATTGGTTCATTGTTCGCGTCAATTTGTCCTTGATACTTTTTATCGATTTTTACCACTTTGCAATGAAAAAATAATGATAACTAAAAGCAAAGCAAAGCAAAGCCTTGGTGCTACATTCCGTATCGGAACTCGACCTTCAGGTTTTTAGTTATTGTTATCCATCATGTGGTTATGCTGTTATTATCGTTTGAAATCTGACGCAACATTTGTCAGTTTCATTTCCAATTTCACAGAATGCATATCAGTATTGAAAACAAAGACGTAGCCCCACGTCAAAACTGCAAGCATAATTGTTAAGCTTCAATCAAAGTTTAAATACTTTTGTATCAGGGTAAGTGTCGTGCACTTGCCCACCTGAGATGGCGTAAAGCGAAGCGGACGAATCTGCGTTGAGCACCCTCAACGCGTTTCTGTCATCCTGATTATAGTAACTATAGAGTGCTCAGACCACAGACGCATGCATATTCCAATAACGGCCGAGCCATAGCACAGTTAGTAAACGTTTTTGAACTCAATGGCGAAGCGAAACCGGAATACTTGGCGACTAGACTCTCGAAACGATGTATGCAACATGATTTTTGGAGTTCAGTTTGGTCCTTACCCGTCGATTCGCGCTTCGTGTGTATGCCTGCCAAAGCGTAGTTGAAATAGAGGTTGAAGCGTCTGCGACTAAACGAAATGACCGAGCATTTGGATACTTCCAATGACATCCAGTTGAGCTGACACCTGTCAGCAAAGGCTTTCAATTGCTGTTGCAGGAACAATGCGTCCTCTGGTTGGTTAATCGTGTAATACAACTTAGGGTCATCGGGATAGGATAGTTTAGAGCGCGTTAAAATAAGGTTGACATCATCCATGTACAGTGATAATAGAAATGGTCAAAGATAACTTCCCTGCGGATCGCCAGACCAAACAGGCTAGGGCGACGATTTTTGTCAGTTAGGTACGATTTGAGCCAGACAAGCAAACTATCAAATTTGGTTATAGCAATTTGATGATTCATTTTATCAAACGCCGCCGATAAATCGGTGTAAATAACACTTGTTGGCCATTTTCTATTTGACGAATTACAAACGATGTGAAGCTGATAGAGTTAGTCGATATCAAACGTTTAGACTTAAAACCATGCTGATCCACACATCTCTGAGCCAGCAAGCGAAACACTGTCAGCTCAAACAGCTTATAGGTAGCACTCAACGCGGCTATACCGTAATAATTCGAAACGATTCGCTTACAGTCTTTGATAAAGACCAAGGATACATACGAGTCTTCGCAGCGAGTAGGGAACACCCCTGTACGCGGAGAGCTATTGAATAAACAGATGACAGCCAAATGCTGCAGTAGATTATCGATATCGGCGTTTGTCCAAGCGGGTTTAGCTGGTTCACGCTTGGTTTTCACGGGAACGAATTGGTCGATAGCATATGAAAGGTAAGCGGAGACAGTTCGCAGCAGCAAGGTTAACTACGATAGCTTCGAAGAACATCATCCCACTCAACACGCAGAAGGAATTCATTCATGCCATCAAAATCAGCCCTACTGAAATCGTAGAAGACACTGTCGATAGTATCGCGAAAACGATATTGTGGGTTGATCTGTAAATCTACCAGTAGAGAAGGATGATATCTGACCATATTAACCAGCGGTGTTGGAGCTTGTAAATCCGTGTAGACCTCACAGAGCTCGCCACAGACGAAGCACAGATCGAGTATGCAAAAGCACTTGTTCAAACTTCACTCATCTGCTTCAGATCTGCAATGCGATAGGTATTTTGTAGCTTGTGTGACAACTGGGAGGGTTTCCCAAACGTGATTTGAAGCTCGAGATGTTGTTGCTGTTCATACACCATTGGACCTGGCAATTAACGGAGTATGTGTCATTGAATAAATGATTTGTTATCGTGTTAACGGTTAGCCACGTTTTCGTCAAAGCTTAAACGTCGAAGTAACCGTCGCTGAATGCCAGTTGGTACTCCTAAAGAGATCTGTTGATCTCACCGCCGTCCTGGCAGGACATCAGGAGTACATGCTGTGGCGTTTTCACTCATAGGATGTCAGGTACTAGGAGGTGAAGAGCCAATCGGATATGAGGTAGCTCTAAAAGTGCCAAAACCCTGAAGAATGTAAAACTGGAGATTGGTTAGTCGTCATGCCCCCTGGTTATTCTCCAACAGCCTCACGTTTACTTCTGGAGCTTCGAGAGGGACATAAACGCTGGTTTTGCAAAAGGCCCGACAGGTCTAACTTATGTCGACGTTGCGGTGGTGCAGGCCATAAACGGGACGCAACGGGAAGCCCCAAGTGCCCGGCTAGCAAGTCGGCTACTAAACCGCAGGCGTGAGGGTGACTCAATCAAACCTGAGCTAATTAACAATCCATCCTGGAAACGGTAACTAGGTGGCGGATAAGTCCGGGATAGCGGCCATATGGATGACAGGCAGGTTCTTGGTTCAGGGAATTGTGTCGACCTGGAATGAGGGTTACGTACTTGTCAAGGTGGGCAAGGGGTATTCTACTGTACTTGCTATGCTCCGCCGTTTTGGTCTATAGAAAAGTTCACCCTAATTGTCGACCGTATAACCGTGGAACTAACGGATCTAACGCCGTTGGTTATGGCGGGTGACTTCAACTCTAGAGCTGTCAAGCGGGGAAGTTGTCGCTCGATCCAAAGGACCAACTAAGACCTGGACAACGTTGGCGTCAAATAGGTTTACAGCAGAAACGGTGCGGAGTCGATCGACGATACGTTCGGCTGCTTGGGACTGATATTTATATAGCTATAGCGTTGACACGAGGCGGCATGCGACGGGTAGGGCCAATACTCCAACCATTCGTGGCTGGAAGATATCGCACTGTGATGACGCTGTATTTGCGGAAGCAATAAGTTGGAATCACGAAGTGACGAGGATCCGACCTGATAGCTGACCTCCATAGTGCGTGCCTTTGTGCGAGACAGAGGATGCAACGCATGCGCAACGAATGACAAAGAGCGGAAAGCCTTGCGTGTAACTCGTCTTTTGCTACTTCCGCTGCCTAGTCGCAAGAAACTCCACGAGCCCTCAGGGTTGGCTCGTCCATCAGGAGAGGTCAAATCAAGGAAATGAGAAGAAAATCACTTGTTTAAATTCTGGTGTATTTGGCACGAAATTTTCCTAATTCCTTTCGTGTTTTTATAAATTGACTAACCGTCTTTACCCTTGCTGTTACCGTCGCCACTGTCTCGTTGTTGCTGCTGTCGTTCCGCTGCTCCCTGTCCTCGGCGAGAGAGTACTTTTGCTCTCGCCGTGGAATCGTCTTGCTGCTTTCGTAGGGTCACCTCGGGTGCACTATTAACGACACTACGCCAGCTGGCGAACGCTTCAGCCGACTCGCTAGTGGCGGATCCGCTGGGCCTTAAAAATGTTATATCGGCCAATAATTCCTCCACGAGTCCTCAGTTGCTTGGTGCTGCCCAAACACAGCTTAATTCGCAAATCACTTCCGTGCGCCCCAAACTTTAAGATATCGCGTGTAAAAATATGATAACTTGCCGAAATAACCGCGGTTCGACTGCTTCTTCTTTCTCAAGCCCGAATAGTTGTTGGAGCTTCCGGAACTTTTCACCCGAACTTCTTTCAGGCGAAATAAGCATAGTTTAGTGTGTTGTGTTGAGTGTACCTTGTTAGGTCACATACGCAACGTGCGCGATAAAGGCCAGTAAATGAGCCTGTTTTGCAAGACTATACGCCAGTGCCAACACTGGGGTGACGCCTACAGAATTATAATCACTAAGACCAGAGGTGCGTTAGCCCCGACAGAGCAATCAGAAGCAGATCATTCAGGTATTTTTTCCACGCCACGATCCGAATCCCTGACCATCGGTTTTTGGGTCACCACTAAAAGTGACGGCAGCCGCGCAAAGATAGGGGTTACGGATGATGAACTCTTAAGATCTCAAACTTCTTAAAGGTGAGCAAGCCACCGGAACCAGACAGAATTTCGAACCTGGCCATAAAGGTTGCCCGAGTTGTTCAGGGCAGTCATGCAGAAATCGTTTAGACGACTGCCTCTTCCCGAATCTCCCAGCTGGTCTCGAGGTACGATGCTGGCCTAACAAACCAGTCGTCGTATGATCGAGTCCCGGCTCGGGAGAGACAGTTAGTGTCAGTAGGATCGTAGCGCTATCCCCACAATTGCCCTGTACACTTGACAGTCGGTTGCGAAGTTTGTGTATAGTAAAACAAAAGGTCGAATTCCGATACGCAATGTAGCACCAAGGCTTTGCTTTCCTTTTCCCGGACAAGCCAAAGTAATAGAGACTGCTATTACTGGCGAAGGCCAGGAAACCACTAGGTGCTTGATAGGGTAATCCTAAACAGACTCGCGAGATTAACTGAGAGTTTAACCGGTCTGTCAAACAACCGGTTCGGTTTTCGCAAAGGTAATCTTTCCATCATTCTAGGTCTATGGCGAGTTATTCAACAAGGTCGAGTTACAGGCCGCGCTATCCATTCGCGTGGTTGGGGATTGGATGCACTTCCGGAAATTGGTGCTAGCGCACCTATAAGAAGAAGTTCATCTTAGAGAACAACCGTAAATCGGAACAGGAGGCGTCGATTAGTGTTGAGAAGCTTCTACGGCTATAGCGGTATTATCATGCATGATCATGCTTGCATGAGCATGATCAAATAGCTCGGCGGTATATGGTAGTAAGCGTGAGCTTCTTGCGAGCGTAGCAACGTCCATACACAGGTATGGCGGGGCAGTGTGGTCGATAGCGTTGGGTACTTCTTCTTACCGCATTTACCGCATTTACCGCTCGTTATATACGTTATATCCAGGGCCGGATTTACGATTGTGGGGGCCCGGGGCCCAGTTATAGTGGGGGGCCCAAAATAAAACAAAACTGGTTTTTATCGTACGAGTTAAAAGCATTTATTTGCTATTGAAAAGTTACCAAACATTTGATAGAATTTTTTCTTAAGCTCTATTTAGAGTTCCAAGCGAAGTGAAAATCTCATACAACATGTTCATTTTTTCACGCTCGTGAAAAATGCAACCTGCAAAAAATTTCAGTTCGCTTGGAACTGTAAACAAATTCGATCCAGCGAAATCGATGGTTGTGGATCTCATCTTTTTCACTTGGGTTTATTTCTTTCACGCATGCAAGCGCTAGTGAAAAAAGGAGCAGCAAGCGAAAACTTGCGTGCGTTTCTATTCTGTCAGTTGCAGCCAATTTTCACTTCGCTCGGAGTGTAAACTCGTGAGTTTCACTTCACTTAAACTGTAAACTGCAGGGTGGTGAAATACCTGCGTGTTCCACAAACGGGTTTTCACGACAGATTTCGCAAGCGAAAATTTACGCTTTTTCACTTGTCAAATTTTTCACTTCGCTTGGAACTGTAAACTATGCTTTACGAGTTTTTTTGCAGAAAACTTATTAATTAAATAATCAACATTCAACTTCTTCAGTATACTCGTACTCGAAACTTAATAATGCTAAGTTTGACTGCCTTTCATTCTTCACAGTCGCACGCAACCTATTTTTAATAAGTTTCATCTTCAAGTTTTTTTCTTGATACCTGAAAAAAAAACTACCGCAATTTGAAAAAAAATGCGATCCACAGGCAAAAATTTGCACACAATTTGAGAAAGACGGCGCAAATATAAGACGACTCTGACAATAATAGAAACTAGGAAAAAACTACACACATCTGCAGGTCAATAAAATCTGCACACGAGCTCAGAAAATCTGCATTTTGAAAAGCACATCTGGTATCCCTGATTCGGACAAGTAAGCAAAAGCAATGCATTAAAAAACTTGTGGGTTATTTTCTTTCTTTGCTTTACCTCCCATGCGCGCTAAAGCTCTAGAGCTAAAGTTTGGCCGACTGTCACTGAAAAGTTCCAATCAAACAGTCAACAGTTTTTTCATCATAGTTTTAACATTGCTGATGTTCGATTGGAACGAGTTTTGACAGTTCGATTGGCGCTTTTAGTGACAGTCGGCTAAACTTTAACTCTAGGCGTTTAATGCGCGCTGGTTCGATTCAAATGGTGTGTTAATGTGTGTCATTCCAAGAGAAACCAAGGTGAACTCTTATGGATGTAGTTGTGATATTGGCGCTCGCGAAAAAATAACACTGAAGGAAAGTGTCAGATAGAAATGGTCTGTTCAAATTTTCTTACTGTAAATCGAACTTTTAATTAAATCTCATTTTTAAAGAGAAAAATCTTTTTGTCGATTTGTGGGGGCCCTAAAAATGTGGGGGCCCGGGGCCCGGGCCCCCCCCATAAATCCGGCTCTGGTTATATCAACGAAGTCGTCCAAGCTCGTTCTAATTTACTCTCATAGAGGACAGTATCACATCAGCTTTTACTTTTGCTTAGAAGATACACAAAGTTTGAGCTCACTCGTTACCTGGAATCGCACACGAAACCGCATATTTGAATCTCACACAACTGACGGTAAATCATAGCATCCGACCAGCAAACCATTAAGCAAGCGCATTAAGTAAAGTGTTCTGTTTCGCGTAAATTTAATCTTCATAAATTTCGGCCCCGAAACACCCTGCCTGTCACACACCTGCCTCGAAGCTTGTGCGCAAGAAAAACAGCCGATGGCGGACCGACTTCAACTCAATTGAGAATACA
Organism: Wyeomyia smithii; assembly: GCF_029784165.1. Classification (NCBI taxonomy): domain Eukaryota; kingdom Metazoa; phylum Arthropoda; class Insecta; order Diptera; family Culicidae; genus Wyeomyia; species Wyeomyia smithii. The sequence continues at coordinate 266,759,602 of NC_073696.1, read as the reverse complement.
TATTTATACAATTACCGGTTAATTAGAAAGAAAGTGTTTTCTACAGTGCAGGCCACCGTCACTCATTGTCATTGGAACCCGTGTGCAGAAACCGAACTCCGTTTTCCGGTGGTTTCAGAGGTAACTGAGAGAGAGAGCGAAAAAATCGCATAAATTAATTTACTGCTTAGTCGCAGCGAATGCAGTGGTGGATTGTCATGGAGGTGGGGAAGCTGCGGAGTGAATTAATTTAATTTTAATTTTTGAACCTTTTCCTTGAGGTGTTCCTCCGGTTGGCAAAATTCGACGACACACGGCGGCAGAGGGTACGAAGCGGTTTCCGTTTCCTTACTGACGAACGACCAGCTCAGGCGAATAGCCAACGCAGAAGTCTTAAGAACCGGAAAAAGCTTCACTGAAAGAACCTTTTCGGCCACCTGAAACTGCCCCTTAAAAAGTGGGCGGCCCGGGGAGACGGTGATAAAGAATGCAGCCTCGGTACCACAATACATTATCCTATAATTCACAATTATCTCATTTCTCGAGGAGAAACTAATTGTGGTTTATGTGTGAATGACGTTCTCCACGGCCGTCGGCGCAACTGCAGCCGGGCACGAAGAAGGCAAGCGAGCCACTAGGTTTATTAAAAGTGTTTTTTAAACATGACCCCGGAGTAACATCCATGGGGCAACCGAAACGAAATTGCAATCACATTTTTATTCACGACTCAAACGGATGGGATGGAAATCTCTTTACGGGGCTATGCGAAAGGCAAGTTTGCGCGGAAGAAATGGCCACCACTTCCGGTACCGGGTAGCATAAGTAGCAGAGTGGTCTTCTACACGCTTAACTAGCTGAGTGGAGCGGATTTCATTCCGACGTCTCTCGTTTATTTTCCAAATCTGATCGAGAAGTTTCTCAGTTCGGGAATTTTATCCCTTTTTTGTGTGTTGGGAATTCCGAGTGAAACAACAACCACCCTGACTGAAAAACGTCAGGAAATATATCTCACAATTTTATGGTGTGGATTTAGCTAAATAAATTATAACCGAAAAGTGCAAAGTTATAATCGTTGTTGCAGCCGAATGGCGAGGCACTTGTTTGGCACCGTGAGACAACCTCCCGACTAGGCATAGTTTCGACCACCAAGAAGCAGTTACCGGTGAAAAACAGAGTGTCCTTCCTAACTGGTTATTTCATCAGCCACTCACTGTCCCGTACTCCCGCTCGCTTTCTCGCTTCGACCTACCGGCAGACAGTTGTCGTGGGAAATGCAGTTGTCGCCAAAATTAAGATTTAATGCACATTTAATTAGAGGAAAAACTGCGACGAACTCTCCAGCAGGAAGCCAAAGTGGCTGAGATGGGTGATTTGTGTGAAATGACGGTTTCTATCGTGGAAGCAAGCAATTCACGAAGTTCATTCCGCAGCAAAACTCTGAACAACGTTTGATTCCGATGCGGCCAGACAAACAATAAAATAATTTCCATAATGGGAAATATTGATCGAGTCAGTGGCTTCGATGCACGACAGACCTTGAATGCATTTTATCGGTGGGCAATCGCATGACATTTTCATTAATTGACTGGCTGTCGACTTCAAAGGATGTCACTAGAACAGTGGTTTTGTGCTATATTGTTCTTTCTTCTGTTGCTGTGGACAAAATCTGGTAGGTTATTCAATATCTATAAAATCGTATAAGTGAAAAGATGAATCAATTTTTTGGCAGCCCAGTCCATCAAGTGTATGTACTGCAAGAGTGACCTATACGAGGAAGCTTGTGATGCCGTCGGGAGACGTGTGACCTGTACCGAGGCGAACGCTCACGAACACTTTCGCTATCTGCAGCGTTTGGATAAGGAGCTGCGAGAACCCAGGCGAAACGAAGGCTACCAGTGTATGAAGATCAAAGTGGGTAACCATAGACTGATAAAGGGCTGCATTTACGCCAATCTACCGGTTTGTTTGGCCTTTCGCAAGAGGACCAAAACCTGCTCGACCTGCTTGGATGACGATTGCAACAGTGTGCAGTACAGGGATTTCTTTCTGAATTAGTGATTTTTTCGCGGTGTATTTTTCTCCTATTTCCCAGAAAAACTTTGGATTTCCGCATAAGTTGTTATCACTAGACTGCTAAAAATGATAACTACAGTTGTAATATAAAACAATTGTTCGGCGTGCGACCAGACCGAACCATGCGCCATTTAAAAAAAAAATAAGTTTTTGATATCAGGGGGTGTGAGAATTGATAATCTATCTTTCATGAAAAAACAAAATCATTTGTACAGTCTATAATGATTTTATTACAAAAATTCTTTGTAGCCGCTTGCAGAAAGCATACGGGGCGGTTAAACTTGGGGTGGTTTGGCGCTTGGTTCGGTCTGGTCGCACGCCGATCAATTAGTTCGAATATATGAATGGAGAAAAAATATCAAATGGTTGGTTATTGAAGTGATTTAAAAAGTTTAAGAGATTGTTAAGGGAGAAGTAGTTGAGACAGTTACGTAACTGTGATGTTTGCTCAAATTTGTCAGGTTGTTCAGCTTTACGTAATTTTAGGGGGGGGGGGGGAGTCATATAGACGCCTAAGTGATTATCTTTCAAGAGAATCGTTGTTTATCTAGCTTAAAATCATTTGGAAATGATGTTGCAGGTTGCTGGAACACAGTTGTAGGTAGAGTATCGCTTCACCGTCAAACCAAATTATGTGGATAGATCTGAATCCTCATCGATGAAAAATATGTGGTTTTCCTTAAAAGGACGGTTAGTTTTACTTTTTTTTTTTTTTTTTTTCTTCACATAACATTTATTTGACACGGCACAAATACAATTTAATGTTTAACGGCGCCAATTATATCTGATGACTTAAAAACTAAAGCAAATTTTTTATCCTCGCTGCCGACTACGAGCTGAAATTAAGTCTAACTTAAAACTAGCATGGGATTTCCAATCAGTGTTTTGTTGTTCAATGGTCGTCTGATAATCGTCGAATGGCATGTATGGATTCGTTCTGCTGAGCCACGATGTCGTGAGTTGGGACAGAGGCTCGTAGTCCTTGGGTCCTGGTTCTGTTGTGCGGGGTCTGGTTGCTGGTTTTGTGCTTAAGGTTCAAACGTGTTCTTGTCGTTTTGTTGGGTGTAGACGGAGGGGAACGGGACTAGACTGGGGCGTGGATGGATTTCAGGAAAACGTATATAAGGGACATGTAGGATAGGTCACGGCTCGCCAAGACATCACGAACAGGAACAGCCGGCTGTCTACCCTCGGCCTGCAGGGAAGCTATTAATTTAGACCTGGCGTCACGGTGTACAGGGCATGACCAAACCACATGCTCTATGTCGTGATAACCTTCACCACAGGCACAGATACCACTTTCCCCGAGCCCAACACGACGGAGGAGCGCGTCAAATCTATAGTGATTGGACATAAGCCGGGACATCACGCAAATGAAATCCCGACCTACATCCAACCCCAATACTTTGGGGATTATGGAATGTAACCACCTTCCCAATTCCCCTCTGGTCCAAGCATTTTGCCAACTGATGATCGTATTCTGACGTACAAGTGCGAAAAATTCATTAAAGGCAATTGGTCTTTCATAAATATCACCGTTTGTTGCGCCCACCTTAGCCAAAGAGTCCGCTTTCTCATTACCCGGTATCGAGCAGTGAGAAGGGACCCACGCTAAGGTAATCTGAGTAGATTTTTCGGATAAAGCACTCAGATGTTCCCGTATTTTCCCCAGGAAATACGGAGAGTGCTTAACATCTTTCATCGATCGGAGAGCCTCAATGGAACTGAGACTGTCCGTAAAGATGAAATAATGGTCCGTGGGCATTTTTTCGATAATCCCTAGGGTGTACTGAATTGCAGCTAATTCTGCGACGTAAACAGAAGCAGGATTATCGAGCTTATGGGAGACGGTTAAATTGTTATTGAAGATACCGAAGCCAGTGGACCCATCAAGAAGTGATCCGTCAGTGTAGTACATATTGTCGCAGTTGATGTTTCGATATTTATTGGAAAAAATTTTAGGGATCTGCTGCACGCGTAAATGATCCGGGATTCCACGAGTTTCTTCTATCATGGATGTATCGAAAAACACAGTAGAATCAGAAGTATTTGATAAGTCGACACGATTTGGAATATTCGAAGAAGGGTTAATATTTTGGGACATGTGATTGAAATACAATGTCATAAAACGGGTTTGAGAATTAAGTTCGATTAACCTTTCAAAATTTTCAATCACGGGACGGTTCAAGACCTCACATTTGATTAGAATACGAGAAGACAGGCTCCAGAAGCGGTTTTTCAATGGTAGTACTCCAGCTAAAACCTCCAAACTCATCGTATGGGTCGACTGCATGCAACCTAAGGCGATACGCAAACAACGATATTGTATTCGCTCCAGTTTGATCAAATGTGTGTTTGCTGCGGAGCGGAAGCAGAAACACCCGTATTCAATAACAGACAATATCGTTGTTTGGTAAAGCCTTATAAGGTCTCCTGGATGGGCTCCCCACCATTGTCCGGTTATTGTACGAAGAAAATTCACTCTTTGTTGACATTTTTTCATCAGATACCTCACGTGACAACCCCAGGTGCCTTTAGAGTCGAACCAGACACCAAGATATTTGTGTACCAAAACCTGAGAAATCGTTTTACCCATTAATTGTGTTTGAAGCTGAGCAGGTTCATGCTTCCTAGAAAAAACTACTATCTCAGTCTTCTCCGGAGAGAATTCGATACCTAGCTGTAAAGCCCAAGCAGACAAATTGTCCAAGGTATCTTGCAATGGTCCTTGCAAATCGGCAGCTTTGGCTCCTGTAACAGAGATTACACTGTCGTCTGCAAGTTGTCTTATCGTGCATGAATTTGCCAGACATTCGTCGATGTCATTTACATAAAAGTTGTAAAGAAGGGGGCTTAAACATGAGCCCTGGGGAAGACCCATGTAGCTAATGCGAAAAGTTGCCAAATCGCCATGCGTAAAATGCATGTGCTTTTCGGACAACAAGTTGTGCAAAAAATTGTTCAAAATTGGAGAAAATCCTTGTCGGTGAAGTTTACCCGAAAGAATGTCAATAGAAACGGAATCAAAAGCCCCCTTAATGTCCAAGAACGCAGACGCCATTTGTTCTTTACGAGCATACGCCAGCTGAATATCTGTTGAAAGCAACGCAAGACAATCATTCGTCCCTTTGGCACGGCGGAAGCCAAATTGAGTTTCTGATAGTAGACCATTTGATTCGACCCAGTGGTCTAAACGACGGAGTATCATTTTTTCCATCAATTTCCGGATACAGGATAGCATTGCAATCGGCCTATAAGAGTTGTGATTAGAAGCTGGTTTCCCTGGTTTTTGGATGGCGATCACCTTCACTTGCCTCCAATCCTGCGGTACAATGTTTTGCTCCAGGAACTTATTGAACAAGTTCAACAAGCGCCTCTTGGCATTGCCGGGTAGATTCTTCAACAAGTTGAATTTGATTCTATCTAATCCAGGCGCGTTATTGTTACAGGACAGGAGGGCAACTGAAAGTTCTGCCATCGTAAAAGGTGATTCTATCGCGTCGTGGCCCGGAGACGCATCGCGAACAATATTTTGCTCAGGAACAGAGTCCGGACATACTTTCCTGGCAAAATCAAATATCCACCTACTTGAAGACTCCTCGCTTTCGTTGACCGTTACGCGATTCCGCATTCTTCGGGCTGTGTTCCAAAGAGTGCTCATCGATGTCTCCCTCGACGTCTCGTTCACGAACCGACGCCAATATCCACGTTTCTTTGCTTTAGCCAAGCTTTTAAGCTTGGTATCAAGCTCCGAATACCGTAAATAGTCGCCAGGTATACCTCCCGTCTGGTAGGCCTTAAACGCGTCGGATCTTTGCGTGTAGACATCGGAGCACTGTTGGTCCCACCACGGAGTGGGAGGCCGTTCTTTGATCGTTACGCCGGGATATTTCTTCGTTTGGGCTTGCAACGCGGCGTCGAGAATCAAGCCCGCGAGGAGGTTGTATTCTTCAAGTGGTGAATGATGTTGAATCGACTCGACCGCTTTTGAAATCATTTCCTCGTATAACTTCCAATCGACATTTCGTGTGAGGTCATACGGAATGTCAATTGGTCGCATGCGAGTTGACCCGTTAGTAATTGAAATAAGAATAGGCAGATGGTCGCTACCGTGAGGATCGAGGATTACCTTCCATGTGCAATCCAACCGTAGCGACGTCGAACATAAGGATAGATCCAAAGCGCTTGGGCGCGCTGGAGGTTTCGGGATACGTGTCATTTCACCGTTGTTTAAAATAGTCATGTCGAAGTCATCGCAAAGGTTATAGATTAAAGAGGAGCGGTTATCATTGTATGGGGAACCCCAAGCCACGCCATGAGAGTTGAAGTCTCCCAAAATCAAACGTGGCGAGGGAAGAAGTTCTATTAAATCAAAGAGCAGCCGTTGCCCAACCTGTGCTCTGGGGGGAATATATATTGAGGCAATACAAAGCTCTTTACCTTGTATTGTCATTTGACATGCGACAACTTCGATGCCTGGAATCGAGGGGAGGTTAATACGATAGAAAGAATAGCACTTTTTAATCCCTAAAAGTACTCCTCCATATGGGGTGTCTCGATCAAGGCGAATAATATTAAAATCATGGAAGTTGAGATCAATATTTGAAGTAAGCCAAGTTTCACAAAGGGAAAATGCATCGCATTTGTTTTTATTTATCAAAACTTTAAACGAATCAATTTTTGGTAAAATACTTCTACAATTCCACTGTAAGACAGAGATAGAATCCTTCATATACGCAGTTGAATTAGGCATCGAAGGATACAATCGCTGCAAGGAGAGGCCATTGGGCAGTCAACTGCTTCAAAAATGATCTAACTGTTGGGAGGAATGCTGTAAGAAAAATTTTAATTGGATCGGGTACATTGAAAGTTTCAAAAATCCAGTCTACAATGTCAGAAAATTTCACTAATCCAGAGTTTGTTTCATCAACTGGGAGTGTAAAAGGAGCAACTGGGGTTTTAGATGTTCCTGGCAGTGCTGGGAACTCCTTCTGGGACTTTAAATTTGCCAGCCCAGGAGGAGTTTGCTTCGGTTTTTCCGCAGCACTGTTTGGTTTGTTTGTAACCTTCATTTCACTTTGAGAAATCTTAGGACCTTTTCTGGGAAGTTTAGGAGAGGAAACACTTTTCCTCTTTCTAGACTCCCCAGGATTGGCGTAAGATGCTCCCGCTGGTGAATCGTCAGAATCGGTTTCATCAGAGGGCAACAGATCGAAGGGGTTCGAAGTAACGGGAGAAGTGGTAACGGTCTTCTTCAGCATGTCAGCGTAGGAACGCTTTGAACGCTCTTTGAGAGACCGTTTTATTTTATCCCTGCGCTGCATGTACACCGCACATGTCGAGAGCTCATGCAGATTTTCTCCGCAGTGAATACACTTTTCAGCGTTAACACTGCAAGAATCTTCCGCATGAGACTCCCCACACTTGCCACAACGTGCCTTATTGCAGCAGTAGGCGGCTGTATGGCCTAACTGCTTGCAATTCAGGCAGTTCATGACGCGGGGCACGTAGAGCCTCACAGGGAGACGAACCCGGTGGATCGAGACGTGGCTTGGTAGTGCAGACCCGGCGAACGTAACTCGAAACGAGTCTGACGGAGTGTATACTGTTTTGCCACCGATGATCGATGCTGACCGCAATTGCTTGCAGTCGAGCACCTTTACTTCGGGACACGTTTTGTTCTTAAAGCACCCTTTGGCACTTTGCAGTATACACTCGACGGACAGACTCGAATCGGTTATGACACCGTCGATCTCCACGTCTCGTGCGGGTATGTAAACGCGATACTCGCGTGTGAAGAGCTCAGAGCAAGCTATATCGTTGGCCTCTTTCAGGTTACCGACCACGACACGGAGCTTGTTAGGCCGGACCTTGGAAATTTCGGTCACGCCCTTGTACTCCTTCGTCAGGTCTTTAGAAATCTGCAAGAGGTTCAACTTTTTCGATTTCGGTCCTGCCTTTGGCCGAAAATAAACAGTATAGCTGCCCTGGGCTCCGTCTGGGTAAAGCCTGGGGCGAGGGGGGACTGAAGAATGAACAGGGGAGGGGGGTAACAGAAGGGTCAGGGTCAGAGGGGTTCGGGGATGGTGGCGCGGGAGGCGAGGGATCTACATCCATCTTAAGTCTAGCGCACTAGCGCTGACAAGAACACGTACCTTTTTATTTCTCCCTTCCAGTAAGGTTGGTTGTCCGATCGTTCGAAGTAGCAGCCGTTACAGCCAGCAGCACCAATACAGCAGCACCAAACAGCCACCAGCAGCGAGCCAGGTGTGAGATCACTCCACACAGCGATACGACTCGCTGACACTGATGGCTTCTTCTTTTTCCTCGTTTGTGTCTCGTCCACTGCTGTAGCACAATCCAGCCAGCAGCCAAATCGGCTTACGCACCAGCTGGTAGTCACGATGCGAAACAGTTGCACAAAGGAACGACCTTGAACCCGGATTTATTTCACTCGACCAGGCAAACAATGCCAACACTTGTTCACACGTCTTTTGTTTTATACTCTATCGGACCGATCACCAAACACGTCCAGTACTGATGCGTGTTCGGCACAGAATGAGTTTTACTTTTTACAAAGCTGGAAATTAATCGAAATATGCCTTCTTCCCATTTTATACGGGAACAGGACAGCTTGGATATTCCGCAGAACAGCAAAAGTGACGTCGGATAAAAACTTAATCAATTCATCGTTATTGCTGATTGCAAATTGCAGATGACGCGGGATGATTCTCGTTTCTAGCAGCACTTCTCGCAGATTCCAACATTTCTGCAGCAAGGTACTCGTTTAGCCAGGTACTCCAGCACCAACGTGCAATATTTCCATTTACCAGGGAATTGAAATTCAGCACGTCACGGAGTCACAGACGAGAAGAACGGAGGGAGAACTAGAGCCACTACAACAGACTTCATTGCCAGAAGAAGCGTCAGCATTAGAAGCATGTTCTTGCGGCGGTTGAGAGTTGCTTCTTCAGAAATGTAGCAGTTCCTGCCACGTGCAACGACAGAGAAAATGATAACCGATAAATCAGAGGTGGCCAGACGTCGAAAACCACATTCTAGTGTGCTGTTGATGGACGAATAAACAGAGGTGTCACATGGAGCTGTGGATCCACTGTTCATAGACAAGGTAAAAAAAAACAGTGAAGGAGCTGGCATACCCACCGGACTCTTCAAAGTGGGAAGCGATCAGCTGTACCATGTCATTAATCGAATTATACTGTGAGTGTGGTATGATAAGGCCCTAGAACTGGTAATACGTCAATTCTCTCCCATATCCTCTTCCATGGACTACAGCCGTTGCAGGGAACCTTCCTTGACGAACACCAATATAGTTTTCGAGGGAGATGCTCCTCTGCGGACCATCTCCTTATAGATTTCAGGGCAGCGTATGATTCAGTTGAGAGAAATGAGCTATGGCGGGATATGGTTTGTTCTACTTAGTATTTGGCCGTTTCCTTTCATGTACTGCAGCGCCTCTAGTTGTCGTACCGAGAAACTAATGACAGCGTTTTGATTTGGAAGGTTTGTTTGGTACACGCGTTGAAAAATTATCCAAGATGGAACGCGAGAGACGAGCATTTTTTTTTGTTGGAAAACCCAACATGGTCAGGAGGAATGATTGAAAAGGCTCTCAAACTAGCGAAATCGACTGTGATTATCGTACTCAAACGTTACCGGGACACTTTGACGGTGGATCGTGTTAAACAAACCAAACGAGCGAAGGTCATAATAATAATCCTAGGGTCTCCCTCCATGTTTCGACGAAAAGGTTTAATGCAGCACATAGTACAGTTCGTCGAATCTGTATGCGTGAAGGATTACGGTCGTATCTATCGGACGCTGAAACAGAACCTGGTTGCCAAAACTCGAGCCAGCAAGCTATACAGGCAAGTCCTGACGGGGTACAATGGCTGTGTTTTGATGGACGATCAAACATACGTCAAATGGACTGTGGATAAATCAGTGTTGCTTGTCTCACTAATAAACAGCACGCAACACTTCAAGTGAGGTTCTTGTAGCTGCCGATTTCACACACTGGAGTATTCTCCATTCAAGCTATTTCTCGTTCTCTCTCTTCTTTGCTCGCATTCGCTCCCGAGATATGCACACACGCGCGCCTACTCCTATACTCGCGCTGGCCCTTCTCGCGAGCACAACCAGCCAACTACTTCAAGATGCATTACGATAGTTGCAAAGGGACAAAAAAATATTTTAAGTTAGACTGCTATAGAAAATTTACCAAATCAGTCCGGTACCCTACACGTTCCAGTATACGATACTTTGCAGATTCATCCCCCACGTTCGGCTGTCGGTGTGCGAAACGAAACCGGGTAAATGAAGACAGCATTTTCGTTTTCGAGCACAATTTTTCAAGCACTCCTCCTAGTCGAGCAATTTTAGTCGAGTACTTCTACTCGCTAGCAGGATCTCACGTACTCTTTTACAGTCGCTGGGTAGCAATACAAAAAAATTTTTGCGTGTCGGTGCGTGCTTGCTGGATACTCAGTGGAATGCATGAAGAAGAAAGAATATCTCGAAATCGTGTGTGCGAAAGGCTTGAGAAACGTAGCATATGTCTCGCTCTCAAGCACAAAGGAGGAGAAAGGTTTTGCTTCTCGCTCGCTTTGCGACGCTGGGATAAATCCCGGGCAGAAAATTTAACCTTGCTAACTGTAAGAGGAATGCTCCAGGTAGGTTCAAATTTGTTTTCGGGGATAAATTGGCTCGCAAGTTGATGATTTGGCAAGCTATCTGCAGCTGTGGAAAAAAGACAAACGTTTTCATTACTGTAGCAACCATGAAAGACAAGTTTACAAGGAGAAGTGTCTTTAGGAGATAGTTTTGCCGTTCATCACAGACACACGAAGGCCCGAGGGGATCCGGCAACACTGCTTAGTTGCACAGGTTTGGAAATTCCGGCTCGCGAAAATTATATAATTTGCATTGTTTTCGGGAAGTAAAGTGGTTGGAGTTAAGTGCGAGTTAGTTATTTTAATTTTTAATCTGTCGGTAAAAAGTGAAGGCATGCCTATAAGTGCAAATGAAACCTCCATTTGAATATTAGATAAAATTCGCTTCGCAGCCTCATGATAATGTAGTGTTGGTGTTAGTGCTGGTGTCGATGTTAAAACTCCCCGCGTACGACACTGCTCGCAACATGGCTCTCCTGACGAGGAGAATAAGGATAAGTATTAGTATTAGTGTTGGTGATGTAATGTTTTGCATGTAGGGTGGGGAATAAATTGATAAAGCTGCAGTTTTGGCACCTCTGATTTGGCGGCAAAATTCCTTTCGAGCAACATGAAAAACTAGCAGCAAAATTCCTTTCGAGCAACATGAAAAACTAACAATACCAAGATGTGAGTTGATTATACCCATATTGGATTTGTCTGCAAAACTTTTTCTTGATTACCTTCCAAAATTTATTCCGTGTGCAGATTTTTGTTGATTCGCGGATGTTTGCAGATTTTTCATGGTTTCTGCGGATCTTTCTCAGAGTCTTTCTCAAATTGTGTGCAGGTTTTTGCAGAATTGCCTGCGCGGGTCAAATTGGTTCAAATCATGGATAGATTTCAGTTTTCGAGCAGATTTTTCCGTTTTTTCGAGCGGTTGCAGACGTATTTCGAAGATATCTGGCATTTCTGGTTGATTGATTGGTGAATGTAAACATGCGTTTGATGCAATTGAAAATTTGTGCGAGTCGCTGATGGAGAATTTCTTTCCCCACAAACACGGTAATAATTACTAGTTAATCATAATTAGATTAACAGGAAAAGTCCATTGCGCCGCGTAGAAATTTTTTTTTGCTGAAATTCGATGATTTGGACTAATCACCCACTGTGCCTCTCCAGCCATCATCAGTTTGGTGTACCTAGGCGGATAGAAATTGTTTTCAAACGACTTTCTGAAGCAATGCTTTTCGCAGGAAAATTCTGATCTGATTCAACTGATCTGAAGTGTTTGGAAATTTATTTTCTTTTTTGAGTATCTCGTTGCTAGTGCAATAGTTGCAGAGTTATGATGGGTCGAATATGATGATTAGAGACAGTGGTAATTCGCGGCAAAAAAGTTGAAATTTCGCGGGTGGCAAAATAAAAAATATTCAAAATTCGCGGTAATTTCGCGGCAACTATTTTTACACAAAATACTAAATAAAGTAAAATTTTTCGTAACAATAAGAAACAACTGTTTTATTTAATTTAACATACGGTAATTGAACCGTACGATTCATAATTTCTTTGCATCACTGACTATAAGTACATACTGTGTCAAATTGTGTTCAGTTATATTTTGGTGTCGATAGGCACGTAGTTTTGGCTCACGCTGCCTTTCGTATTTTCCGAGTTTCCAGGAATTGATAAATATAATTTGCTAACCGGAAAGCGCTCAGGAAAACGTCCGTGATCCGAACACCTACAAAAATTATAATACCGTACCGATCTCACTGTCAGGTATTTTAAAATTGCTTACTAGTAGGTACTTAGGTCATTTAGCAACTTCGATTTTGGCTGCACACTCTGGAATTCTATCAATCGCCAAAATATTTGCTCGAAGAGGATCTAGCAACCGGAGACAGTTCCAGGTTGACAAAATCGCGTTGTAAGAGAGCAGAAGTACTGTTTCATTTTATTGGTTGCGTAGGAAAAGTTGCCCTCGAGGTGCCCATTATTCTTCAGCTTTGTCCGTGTCGCTGGTTTTCAGAAAATTCGCAGGTTTCGAAAAATGTTTCAAGATTGACATAGAATGCTGCTATTTTTCATTACTTTCGCGGCATTTCGCGGGTTCTTGTAAATTTCGCGGCCGACGCAGGATTTCGCGGAATTCGCGGCTTCCGCGAAACCGCGATTTACCACTGTCCCTAATGATGATGATATTATCAATTTTGGCCCATTCCTCTTCCCCAAGTTTTGTTTATCGCAGTGATCAATTTGAAATCAATACTAATATAATCAATTGTTAATTTAATGATCACTTGCGAATCTGTTTTATACATTAAACAAAAGACGGAGACGCAAGGAGAGTTATAATAGTGGCTAGTGCGAATCTGCATCGCACAGGTTACATCGGGGCCGTTACTTTGGGAGTGAGGATATGCAGAAATTTGAATTTCCGGGGGCTTAATAGAGCCTTGTGAACATGCTTCACTTATGTCCAACAACTGGTTAATGCTGTGTATGCCAGGGACAAAATATTGTAGTTTTGGAGAGTATTCTTGTTGCGGGGATGCATCCAGGAGCGTGTATATTTCACTACTGTTTCCAACTTATAGCTGAATAAGGTTAAATAATCAATAGTTTTACAACAAATGTATCTAGTACTGTTTGGGCCAACTTATGATTCGTGAGGGTAGACATCGGAGTCGCTCTCTAAAATGGAATTTGAGCCAGGTGTTGTTTTAGTGTGGGGGAAACAAAGAAAGTACCATAGCAACACGCGTGCAAGTCGGCCACCGACTCGCTGGGCTTAAGTTTCTGTTAACTTTGTAATAGTGATAGATCAAACAAGGGTGGAAATGATGAATTTATAAATGGGCTAGAAATGCGAAGCGGGTACCTACTTTATGGGGGAAAATAGACAAAGAAGAGCACCGTGTATCCTGAGCGGTTACTTGAGTTTGGATAAGTACACGATGGTGGATCAGGTGGGCTGTGTAGGTTAAGTGGATGCTGTTTAACGGCGGATTTGTGCGTAGTACTTCGGCGTGGTCGCGTCTCCAATCCGAATGGGGTTTGCTTGAATACGGATTTCCGGGACGAGTGTGGCGGCTTCGCCACGTAGTGCCTGGATGACTGAACATATCTTATGGTGGACTTTTGGCCGAGTAGGAGCGTCCATTGATTTTGTGGGGATGTGATTCACGTCAGAATGGATCTCGCTTGGAACTCGTCAGTTGACACGGTTGTGCGCGGTCGGGCTCAAGATAGGGCTTTGTTATCAAAGGACTGTTTCGTAAAAGCTTGGAGCTTTGGTGTGCTTATGATAGTAGATATCTTATGCTTCAATTTTTCGATTTTTCTAGCTTTTGAACAGTGGTTTTATATATTATGCCCCAATAATGACTAGTTCGGCATTTTGTCAACAAACCTAAAACTATGTTCTGACCAATATGTTCGCTTGGAGTTTTTTTTTAATTTTTAAGGCTTTGGATGAATGAAATTTTGCCATTTGTTTTTTTATTTAGTAGGTAACACTTACACTGATAACTAAGATAGAATCGGCGTGACATGTCGTGTCCCAGAGTGTGAGAGCGGTAGTGCATAATGCTTCAGTTTAAACGCGTTTCAGGCTCATTAAAATGTTTCCGGAATGTAGTGGTTTCGCGAGGTATATCCAGATTTATCTGTGGCCGTTTAGTCGAAGATTTCGTTCGGTCGATGAATATCTTGTTTATGAAAACGCGAAAGAACCGCGTCGGTAAAAGTGCGTTTGATTCCCGAAGGAACTCGGGATTGGTAATATACATATTGTTGGATGCTACGAGTAGCAGATCCTTTTTCGCGCGCGCGACGTATGCATAGGATCGCGGTCCTTGGCAAGAAATAATACCTATCGCTCGTTCGGTTTTGTATTAAGCGAGCTTCGCGCGCAACATTGTCTGGTTCCGTCAATTCCCACGGTGAACACAAACCTTTCTTTCCACCACATTCGCAGAGATGCAGAGATAAATTTGGTCTGACCGTTCAGCCGAAGATCGTTTCCGTTGCTTTTATAATTGCACGTATACCTGTCAAATTAATGCCTGCCGAAATGCATTTTTCGAGGGTACCCAGGAATAGTAATAGGTAAATATATAACCACTTGGAAACATCAGGTGGTAAATTGCATACGCGCGCGTCGCTCGTACAGACCCGCGGAGTCTAGTACTCATCGTTCGTCTTCGCAATAAGTTAACTTCGTGCGCAACACTGTCCGACTCAGTCACTTACCACGGTGACATAACCCTTCCTTTCCGTCGCAGTCGTGGAAATGCAGAGGTAAACTTGGTTTCCGACAACAACGACTGTCACATCTCCTTCAATACAATATCCTTCCCTACCCTAACGATCGTAAGGACGTGGCCGGCCCCGTTATCGATCCATACAAAGCGGCAGCTACTGAATTGTTATCACTGAAGATGGCAAACTAATCGCAAGTAGCCATACACGTGGTTCCTTGTGCAACTTCACTAGCTCAGATCGATCACGGTGGAGCAACTACGAAATGTGCAGTCGTCAAGCTCGAGCTCATGCTCATCACAGTCACACGAAGGCCCCGTGATGTTCTGGCCCAATCTAGTTAACTGCCACTACACCCGGTATGTATTGGAATGGTACAAGCAGAATAATGTTGATGTCATCTAAAAAAGAATTAATCCACCAAATCGGCCCACTGTTTCGTCCCATCGAAAGATATTGAGCAATAGTCAAGCGTAGATTGGAGAAGTGTGGCAAATCAATCAAAACAACATCTGATATGGCGGAGTGGTGGGAAAAATGGCCACTGTGCAGAAATGGGTGAGAGGTATTTGACGAAAAGTTCGAAAATTCATCAGATTAGCAAACAAATAATCTTTCTTGTATTTTTCTCTTGTATTTTGTACGTTATTTCCTCATGGATAAATCGGACATTGTATGAGGCCGAATCCTAAATGAAACAAACCTGTTACTTGGTTTGAAGCAGGATGACGAGCTGTCAAAATTATTGTTTAACATTGCTTTGGAAGGTGCTATACGGAGGGCTGACGTGCAGAGAACGGTATCGATGTTATTGGTAGAGCGGTGGAAGAGGTCTTTGGACCTCTCAAAGCGGTGGCAGCCCGTTGGACGTTGGTGTTGCTAGAGTAATGGATGGGGAATCATATGAAGTAGTCGACGAATTTATTACACTACTGGTTTCTGAAAATGAGGTGCGCTAAAGGTACGGATAGCGACCACAGGCAGGACCTTCTATCGATTGCGTAACAAGCTAAGGCCACTCAGCATGCGAACCTGTACAAAGCTAGCACTCTATTAAACACTGATTCTGCCGGTGGCCCTTAATGGCCATATAGCGTGGACACTGAGAGAGTTCAATCGACGAGATCTTGGTATTTTTGAGTGTAGGATCTTGCGTTCAACTTTTGGTGGCAAACTGGAGTATAAAAAAAATGAAGTAAAGTAAGTAAGTCAAAGATTAAACATATTTGCAAATATCGAAAAGCTTTTTTAATCCGATTTTTACTAGACAGCAATGACGGATTGTTTACGAAAATTAATGTAAAACAATTTTCGTTCATTTATCAACTAAACTTTTGTAGAAATATAGTGTTTTACATTCTAATATTTCGATGTTCAAATTTGGCGTTTCCGATTACAATCAATGATGTGATAACCTCTTTCGGAATTGAAAAAATTGCTAAAATAATTTAATCATGCTGAGTGCTTTGGCCTTCTGCAAAGTCTACATATCCAACATTGACTTTTAGCAAAAGCATCCATTCGTTGTTCCAAAAAGTGTTAGTAAACAGCTAGGTAGGAAGCGGAACGAAAATCATGCGACTATATTGGCTGTTAATGTGGACCTTGCTGCTAGGTTTTTTGGCTCGTACTGCATGGAGTGTTAAGTGTATGGTTTGTGGAACACAGTCTCAAGAGGTTAACGAATGCGACAGCAATGGGTCTCAGGCAGTCTGTACCAAATTTCTCGCTGAATACATGTTTAATCATCTGAAGGAGTTTAATAATTTTTTGGAGGAACCGAACAGAAATACTGGCTATCATTGTTTGAAGATACGACTAGATGACTCCTCGGCTCTTTTGAAAGGCTGTATATATACGAATTTAGATGTTTGTAAAGCCATGCCGAAAGCCAAAACTTGCCACACCTGTCTGGAGGATGATTGCAATCACGAACAACAGGAAAATGCGGCTGCAAAACCTGGTTTTGCTTTCACAATTGTTGTTTTTGTTTTGTTTGCGTTAATTGTGAAATTATGAATTACAAAAATCTACTGACAAACTTTGACCAAATCCGATCCAATAAACCAGCACGATCAATAATTCACAACTGACACCACAGTCGATTAAACACTGCAACTCGCGGTCAATCTGTCGTCGCATTCTTCCTCGGTCCGATTTCGAACAAAACCAATTAAGCTGTTTTAATTTAACATCATAAACCGTAAATCAAAAAACCTCCAAACAATCATCTGGACCATTAAATATTCATCATTTTTCCGTACATCAGTATAAACTGTCCGGCATCAATTCAATCATATCCGATTCATCCTGTTCGCACCGATTTTTGGTTTCGTATCATGGCACCACAGCGGCAACAGTAGGGCTAACGTAGCGGATATACACTTTAGTCAATTTATTTTGACACAACAGCCAAATTCATGTGTGCAACGTAAACGGAACAACTGGTACCTATCGAACCCGGCTCCAAGGACCGAACAAATGAACAGCTACATATTTGATGATACGTCCAGCGTCATCGCCCTTGGCTCTGTGCTGTGCTCTTCCCAATATTGGAATCGAATTCACATCGCAAAGGATCGCGCTGGAGCGATGGGGGACCTCTGTCAGGATTGGATTCAAATATGCAATTATTTGCTCGTTTAGCTCTCGGGTTTTGCATCCGTGTGAAGGTTAGAGCGGTTCGAAGGAGGTAATGCATGCGAAATAGGGTGACTGAGGTTAGAACACAGAAACAAAAAGGTTTATAAGAACCTGTGAACGATGGAATGGTGAAGGTTTTAATAAATCAAAAATCATAAAGATCCAGTCCAAATTAAATTAAAATTCAATGATTCAAAACTATTCCTAATTGAATGCAAATGCAAACCATAACCAACATAAATCCATTTTAATCTCATACCCCATCTCTGAATTAATTCAAATCAAATCCAAATCCAATTCAAAACATTTTTTTCTCTATCAGTTCAATATGATTTCATCGTTGCTGCTTAAACCGTTGCTGCCCACTGCCCACCTGTCAATTGGATTATTCAGAATAATCAGCAATTTAAATTCTGCAAAATATCGATAAGATTTGTTTCGAAGGCGCCGTAAACTAATATCGGTTGGCTAATCGTATGTAAGAAATTGGCTATTTTTAAAGAATCGTCCGACAACCGTAAAGCTATAAAGACCCCTGCGGTAGTCGCATTTAAAATCCAATTCGGTAGCAAGCATGAAGCAAGTATTCGTAGTCACCCTGGTGGCGATCCTGGTGCTGTTTGGTGGCGTTCGCGGTCAGCACGATCCACACTTTTGGACCGGTCACAGTACGATAGTGCATCTGTTTGAATGGAAGTGGGCGGATATTGCGCTGGATTGTGAACGTTTTCTGGGCCCGAGAGGATTCGGAGGTGTTCAGCTGTCGCCGGTAAACGAGAATGTAATCGTTTCTCCACCGTCCAGTGAGAACAACCGGCCCTGGTGGGAACGGTATCAACCGATATCGTATGAGTTGACCACACGCTCTGGTCCTCTGGTCTGGTCTGGATATGTCCAGTAGGGATGGGAATCGGAAGCGAAGGTATCGATATTTGGTATCGCGATATATTGAAACGATCCGATATCAAGTAACAAATATATCGCAATGAAAGTATCGATATTTCAACATTATCGCAATATCGAAACGGGTGAAGTGCAGAACGAGAAAACGAACGAAACCGAGAATCAGGCAGTTTTGCTTGTGAGAGAGTTGCATCGGTTTGTTTATAAGCATAATCAATTTTCCAAATTTTCAAATGGATCATATATTTTCAACGGTGATAGATAAAACAGTAAATTTATTTAAAATGGAATCAATCAAACGTAAATTCCTTGAATTTTAGGGAGTTGATGGAAAACAACTAGAAGACAACATGCGATTGGTGAAGGTCATGATTCACATAAAAACACGAACGCAGCAGTTGAAAAATATGCTGCTTGTTGGTTCGAACAACAACACCAACCTTCCGGCGCGACAGTGTCCAGAGATTATCTACGATGAAAGGATCGTAGCTGTGACTCACTCCAAAGATTTATTGATATATAAATGAAAAATTTTCAACAAGAAAAACCTAGGGACAATCATTCATATTTTAATAATATTCATTTTCTCGACGATTTTCCGATTGTCGATTCTAGTGATAAGTATCACAGATAGTCAGGGAAAATCCACACTACTGTATACGCTGCTAGAGAAAACTGTATATTAGAAAAAAAAAAGCACTCATCGTTAAGGCAACTATCAACATCAAAACGAAAGAGCGATTATCGTGGTTCTGAAAATTTTGGATGTATTATTTGTATTTCATTGTTTCTATGGCCACTAAAAGCCCCGGTAGGATCTGTTCTGGAAGGAATATTTCGGGGGCATATCACCATAACACCCAAAACCATAAAGATGACCTGTGAAAGTAATTTTATGAACTTTGAACCAATGACTGTTAAAACTCTGTTCAAATATTCATAAAATTGTTTAGTTTCGGAACATATCGCGAAAAACCGGTTTCTCGAAAGTAAATTTTTTTCCTAGCACCGTTGGCACTGATTTCTAAGTAAAGAAGTCGCTGAATCGTGCTAAAACTATCCTCGTCGGGCATGTAAGAAGTAGAAAAAATTGAAAAAAAAACATTATCACAAAAAAAAACAATTTGCGTGGTAAACTTTTCAGTTTATCGATAGCGAATTTACGTGTGCATGCTTCAAAGCCACGCTTTGAGAAAGATACAAAAATCGCGCTGTTTTGTTTGCTGGTCGTCGCACAAATTTCACGAATTCGCGTTGACGGTGTTGAGAGCGTTAGAAGAGATTTTCAAGGGTTTCGCGCCTGCGGTTTTTGCGGAAATCTCACATGTAATTGTCATAATGTGCGTAATAACAAAAGAATATTTCCTTCCTTCTTTCCTATGTTTTCACATGCAAATATCAGCAACACCGCCAACGCGAATTTTCTTCCAATATTTTTCGAGTATCAAATGAAAATATATCGATATCCGATAGTATTGCTTGCTGAAGCATCGATGCCAAATACTCGATATATCGAAGGAAAAGTATCGATACCCGCGGCATCAATAAAGTATCGCACATCCCTAATGTCCAGAAGGTGTAACGCTGTTGGGGTGAGGCTGTACGTTGTTATTATCATCAATCACATGGCAGCTCACCCGGCCGATGGCAGCACTGGTATTGGAACCGGTGGCTCTACGGCTGTTCCCCAAAATCGTGACTTCCCGGCTGTTCCTTGGTCGCTATCTGACTTCAATCCTTCTTGTGAGATTACCGATTGGAATGATCCCGTGATGATGAGAAACTGTGAACTGTTTGGTTTACCAGATCTGAATCAAGGCATCGGAAGCGTGCGGGACAAATTGGTGGCGTTTATAGATCACCTGATCGATCTGGGTGTTGCTGGATTTAGGGTAGATGCTGCCAAACATATGTGGCCGGCGGATTTGGAAATCATCTATGGTCGGTTGAAAAATTTAAACACAGAATTTGGGTTCTCAGCTGGTTCGCGGGCGTTTATGATGCAAGAAGTGATTGATAATGGTGATCATGAGGTAGTGAGAAAGTACGAGTACAATCATTTAGGAACAGTGACAGAGTTTATGTTCTCGTACCACATGGGTCGGCAATTCCGTGGAAATGATGTACTAGTTTGGTTGGAGTCTTTTGGTGAAGGCTGGGGACTCCTGCCCTCGCAAGATGCTCTGGTTTTCGTTGATAATCACGATAATCAGCGACATGATTTCGGTACAATTTTAACCTATAAATTACCTAAACCGTACAAAATGGCAATAGCATTCGGAGCAGCTTTTCCCTACGGTCAACTGCGTATCATGAGTTCCTTTGCCTTTGAGGATTTGGATATTGGGCCACCGATGGATGCCAATGGGAACATCATTTCCCCTTCGATCAACGCTGATGAAACCTGTGGAAATGGATGGGTTTGCGAGCACCGTTGGAGGCAGATTCGGAATATGATTGGCTTCCGAAATGTCTGCTGGGGAACTCCGGTGGCTAATTGGTAGTCCAATGGAGATAACAAAATTGCATTCTCGCGTGGCAATCAAGGATTTGTGGCGTTCAACAATCAGGGTACTGATATGTTGGAGGTACGGCAGACTGGTCTCACAGTCGGTGTTTATTGCGACGTTATCTCGGGCGATAAGGTGAATGGCTCGTGCACTGGCAAATCTGTCACGGTACTGGCTGATGGTCGAGCTTCCATAAATATTGCACATGATGGTGAGGATGGCGTTTTAGCGATTCATGTTGAGGTAAGAATTTGCTTATCTACAGAGTTTGATGAGTATTAATCCAATGTTTTCTTTTTAGTCACGACTATAAATTCTAACTATGGATATCGCTAGCAATATAAAAGAACAACTTTCTGAAAGCTGGAATTCAAATAAAATTTTAATCACTAATGGCTGGAGTTGATTCCTGATCCCCTAATAGAACAATGAAATCCAAATGTCGGAATCGATATACAATTCTATACATTACCACATTTCAAGGAAACTTAAACCAGTTCCAAATCAACCCTCGTAGCAAGATATGCCTTCCTAAGTTGAATTGCAAACAATGCGGACAAGAATGTGGTCAAGAATTGATGTCCATTTTCCGGACTGGCCCCCCACCACCGCGTGTTATCCGAAATAAATAGAGGGAAAATCTATTGAAATGATTTACATTCAAAGCGCCACTGAAGTTCTGTCCGCCTTCTTCGTATCACTTTTATGTAAATTTCCCACCGGATAAAGAATGGAAAAACCCCGTCTCCTGTCCCGAACAGTAGCCGTGCGTTCTACGATCGCTTTTCGCTTGACCGGACTTGAAATCCGAGAAGTGACGAGCTGTGCTTTTCATCGTCCAGCGCAGCCAGTCTTCTTTTGTTGTTCGATACCGAAACGGATCGACGCACCGGGCCGCTTTTGGGGGTGGGAGGAACACTGCTATTGACAAACCGGCTGTCAAGAACCCTTGTCAGCGTACGTCAGACCGTTCCGAACTGACCGAATCTAACGGTAGGTAGGATCTAGTACGGTTGGCTATCGGGGACTGCTTTTTGTTGGCAAACTTTCCGACGGGAAGCTGACATCGAGAAGCTGAAGGAAGGTATAAGTGCAGTAGAGTGCTCTCAGGAGTAAGTTACAATATCGAAGAATAGAATTGGTTGTTTGTAATTATTTCTTATTCTGGAAAGCTGTCTGAGTTGAAGAAAAGTATGCAGTATATCTTGAAATTAGTTTAAAAATTTTAACTTAGAAGAATAATTTAAGTATATAGAACAGCGTACATTCCTGTTCCATAAAATAAGTACACGCAAAAGTTGAAGTCTTGTACAATCATTGTGTCTTCCCGATTCGCACAAATGTTGCACATAAATCGCACAAAAAATGTGTGTAACGCATAACGCAACAGTTGTACTGCGAATACATTGACATAGAATGGAATCAGAATATATATCATATACCGACACTTTATTTCTCACGTCGAGTGTATTAGTGACTGCTACTCATGGAACAGTGCAAACAGCAAGTGCAGTGCAAGCGACGAGGGAAATTTCTCTCTCGCTCGTAGAATTTCGTCACATACAATTTGCAGGTTGCTCTTTCGCTTCTCTTTCGGTTCGGATTGCGACGCGCAGGGCGATACCTCTTTGTTTTACGAAATGAGCGAGACAGAATGATTTTGCTTCTCGCTCGCTTTGCAATGCTGCTTGAACTGTTTAGGTGTAGTAGTTTGGAGCTGCCGAATACATTGGAGAAACGCTAGAGCATTAATTGCGTTATGCCCAACACGCAATCATTGTACTGGTTCCGAATTACATCAACAATTGCTCTAAAAACGCACAATTTTGTACTGGTTTCGCACCATCCAACTTTTGCGTGTAGGTGAAAGATGTTGGTCCATAAGCGCATTACAATTACAAAAGTTACAAAATTTAATTAAATAACCAATTAAATTTTGTTTTGTTTTTCCAATTGAATTGAGCTTAGATTGGATTGCAATTTTATTTGGGTTGACTTTAAATTGAATTCAGATTGAGGTTTCGATAGCAGTCGAGGGTGCATGCGTAGTGCGAACAGCTCGAACAGTAACGGTGGAAGTCGGTTGTAATATAAATTGTCGTGTTAGTGAAATGTTGGTGTGTAGTAACGTTCCTATCGGTGTTTAATCCTCCTTATGTTAGTCCGTGCGACGCAGCGCAAATCGATACCACGGTTCAAAGGAAAAGAGGCCATTTGAAGATAAGTATCGGTGTTGACGTTGGTGATATTTTGTGTAAACATTATTGGAGAGCTGGTTTTTTTAACTCCATGTTACAAACATAAATACCATGCAATTATTGTGGGTCTCTGTGTTGATCGCCTGCTGTAGTCGAGTCGTTGGTAGGATGCCTAATATGTTGCTCAAGTTTTTTTAGTTTACGAAACAGGTGAAGTCGAAATGTTGTGTTGTGGAGTTGTGCTTTTTTTTTATTTTTCGGGCTTTTGAGCAGATGTTATTAATATAATGTCCTGATTATGACTAGTTTGGCATTTAAGCACCAAAGTTGAGTTATATTCTGGCCTCGTGCTCAAAGGATCGCGGTGATTAGGGAACCTGTATATTAGAGAGATGGCGGGACGCTCGCCGTTGGGGCGACTGTCAACATCAAAACGGATAACGGCAATGCAAAATTATACAGCTCGCCCGTTTTGATGTTGACAGTTGCCTTAACTAACGGTGGGTGTCTCGGCGTCTCTCTGGTGTATAGGCTGGCTAGCGGTGATGGACAAGGAGAAAGTACTTTGTGAGCAAATTGAACGGTTTATGTTGATGCACAAAAATATGGCACACCCAACGCAAACGGGGAATATTTTATTACTTTTGGGCAATTTTTTATTACTTTTTGTGTCTTATGACTGCGCATTATACACAAAAAGTAACAAACAAAAAGTAATAAAAATTATGACGGCCACACGCTTGTATGTGTTTCTGCAGGAGAACATACAGCCAAGCACCGCAATGCATGTGTTGGCAAGACTTCACTCGCTGCATTTGTATTGATGCAACGATCTGGTTCATTTTTGTCTCCCTTCATCCTCAAATGTCCAATTAGAAACACTTTCGTTTATTCCCCCAGTGTTTACTTGAAATGGAAATATGTAATACTGTCTGACCAGAGTTTCCGAAGTTGCGAATATTGTTCTGGATGGGCACGAGTTTTGTATATTCAAACAGGTCCAAATGAGTTTCCATGAACCAATGATTATGTGCTGTAAATAGCTTGCAAGAAAGCGAATGTTTTTATTTTTCTCTAACGCAGTTTACAGATCGTAATGTCATTTTAAGGCGCATTTCAAGTCTTTGAAATCATCAACGTTTGCATACTCTATGACGGGGAAAATGTTGCTTGGCAGCTCTTGTCAAATTTTTTCGCTACTCCGTATGCATACAACGAGCGAACTAATACACGCCCACCGGATGAATTGGAGATTGAAAAAACTTGTAACATGTGCAACTTATGCGACGGTGTGTGATTTTTTTTGACTTGAGGTGGAAAGGGAGCATTTTTCGACAGAAAAAACGTTGCATGTGGTTGAAACGACCATTATTAGATAATCGTTCTCTCATAACACGTGCTAAATATATGACAGTATGTGTTGTTACTTAACTGGGGAAGAACTTTATTGCTTTTAAGCAATGGATTTGTTACCTAAAAGGTAATTTTGCGCAATTGCTTTTAAAGTAATAAGGAAAATTTTTGCGTGTATTAAGAAATTATAAAATTATTAAATAAAAAAAGCTAGTTTTCTAGAATCCTATGTCGTTATAATATTTTTACGATTCAAATAGCTAAAACTTAGACATGGTTGTGTGGGTGTTTTGTCATGCTTCATTTCATGATTTTCTAGTTTTCTGGACAAATATTAATTTTTAAGTGGCTATTTTAAAGTCTAGTAAATCGATATGACACGAATCCATATCGATGGTACACTTATTATGACAATTTTGGCATTTCTAAAAACTTTTCTTTTGTTTCATATGCACATTTGCATTTTTTTTACTTATAGGCTTTGGATGCATGGAACTTTGCCAGTTTTTGGATTCAATAGGTGACTTAGTTCATTTACACACACCAGCGGATTCGTCGAACGCGTTTAAGTTTACCCTTGCAGTAGTCGGTTTAAAACAGATTTTGCGCGCGTTATTAAAAATTTACCCAGTGTAACTATTAAAATTCAACAGACTGAATGTGATATCTCGAAGGACCAACGATTTGTATGAGAAAAGAATCGCATCTAAACTTATCACTTCAATATAACATTTTACCGTTCCGTGTGATTTCCCTGATTCAAATAATATGTTCATTTTGTTTCATTAATTATTTGTATATTTTGTAGTACGAACCACGCAAATGAGTGCCTTGCTCCAATAGCATCTCTTATGGGGTTTAAAACAGATTTAAATCATAGAATTTCAAACACTTCTGATATTTTCTAGACCATCCACACACACACACACTCGTATGTGGTCCCAACAATAGATTTAATGTTGTTAGTTTAACTCGGTTCCAAATATTTAAATACGACAACTCGTATTCATTTCAAGTAAACCCCACAAATTTGTGAGTGGCTCCAAAAGTCTTCGGTAAAAATCGGATAACGATGAGGTGTGTCAGTATAAATCAACCAACAGCATTTTGCAGTTCACTGAAATATGCCACTCACTGGGCGTGTCCCCAACAGCCTACCTTTGTCTTTTGGTTTAAATCGGTCTTGAATTGGAACACTAAGCAATTTTGTGAACTAGAAAAACAAATCCCTCAAGCGTGGCCCCTACAGCATTATTAATGTCTGCTAGTATAAACCTGTGCCAAATATAAATAAGCTAATGTACATCTCCAATCAGCCGACTGAATGGAGAATAAACCGTAAAAAGTTCAATAAAGCCGGGTATAAATTACATGTATGATCGCATCACTTATCAAAGTGAATCCTGATCCAACGTACCCTTCCTTACTAACAAAAATCTCCTTCCTGTGACCTTTGTGGAGAGGTAAACACGGTCTCCAAATAGCAAGGGTCACACTAACATCCCTACCCTCTTCCTACCTGATTGCAAGGACGTGGCCGGCGTCGTTATTGATCCTTTAAAGTATTGAGTCACTATAACTTGTACAATGAGAATGGTCGGTCACTCCCAACCCCATTCAGTTGATTCACTGTGCAATTTTACTGATTCGGATCAATCACGGAGTGCAACCATTGATATGTGCAGTCAGTCAAGCTGAGCTAAGCTAATTCAGATTGAGTTTTCGATAGCAGTAAGATCAAATTTGGATTTCAGTTGAATTGAATCGGATTTAAAGAGGAGTTACAGTAAAAAAATAGAGCTTGAATGACCGCACATTTCGTAGTTGCTTCTTCGTGATGATCTGAGCTAGTGAACTGGCAAAGAGGACCCCCTTAAGATGGCTTATCGGAGATTTATTTACCATCTTCTTAATATACAACAACTCCGTAGCTTCTGCTTTTTTGTAAGGATCGAAAACGGCGCCAGCTACGTTCTTTCGGTCTATAAGCAATGACAAAAAGAAGTCTTACAATCGTTGTTACCAAAGACCGAGTGTACTTCTGCATATTTAACGACTGTTACGGAAAACGGAGATACTTTTGTTTTGGTGGTAAGTGTCGTATTTTTTTTACTTTTTGGGTTGAATCTGGGATTCGGAATGGATTAAGATTGGATATGAGCAAGATTTGACGTTGGATTGAATTCAAGTTGGATATGGATTAGATTGAATTCTGAGAGGATTTGAAGTGGATTAGATTTGGTATGGATTTAGATTGGATTGAACGTTACCCCTCTAGTGCCCAAAATAATTTTCAGACGGACTTCGAAAAAATCACTTTGAATTTTTATAAACATTTTTTTAGTATTGATTGAAGCTTTTTAAAGGTGTAACTGGTCACTAGAGGGTTAATTTGGATTTAATTCGGATAAGAATTGGAATGGATAAATTAGATTAGGATTGAATTGGTATTCAATTAAATTTTATAATTTGGACTGATTTAATAGTGAATCTTAATTTGAATCGGAGCTGGATTGGATTTGGATTTATTTTTCACTTGATTTAGATTGGATTTTCATCAGATTTGGAATGGATTAAGATTGGATTTTGAATGGGTTTGGATTGGATAGGATTTGCATCGGATTTGGAATAGAATTAGAATGGATTTGTATTGGATTGATTGGATTTGAATTGAAATTGGATTGGATTTGGTTTGAATTTGGATTGGATATTGATTTGGTTTGGATTGGGTTTGGAATGGATTCGTAATGGATTTGGATTGGATTTAGATTAGATTTAAATAGGATTTTGATTTGATTAAATTTGAATTGGACTGGATTTGGATTGAGTTTGGATTGGTTTTGGTTTGGATTGGCTAGGATTTGCATCAGATTTATGATGCATTTAGAATGGATATGTATTGGATTGATTGGGTGTGGATTGGATTTGAATTGAAATTGGATTGGATTTGGATTGAAATTGCATGGGACTTGGGAATTTTTTATATTTGAAAGTTTGTTTTACCCAAAATCAGAAACTTCCTTCTATACTTCCTATCCACGAAAAAATTTACATTCGTTTCAGCTTTCCGTTACAAAAATTCCCAATATTTGCGATCTTCTTGTTTTAAAGTTACCGTCCGAATAAAGTCGGGCGAAGAATCGAGAACAGCCATTATTTCCTCTCACTTAATATCCAGCATATTGATGGTAGGCCATAAAATTAATGTGCAATTTATACGAAAAACGATGCGTGAAAATCCACCACCGTCACCGCGAGTGGCAAACTCCACCTCGGGAAACCTTCGTCGTCGTCAATATCGCTTTAATCATTTTCTTTCTATTAAGCAATAATTTCGCTTTATTTTTCTCTCATCATCTTCTTGCAGCCTTTCAAGTTTGAGCAATGCAAAAACGAAAAGAAAAAATGGAACGGGACCTCCGATACGCCCTTTTTACTTTGGCAGCCGTCGTCATCACGCGATAGTCGTTTCCTGTTTTGCTCCTTTTTTTCGATCGCGCGATTTCATCTATCGCGTTATTTTTGTACGTGGCTAGCTACGGGGAAGGGGGGGGGGGGGTTTCGAAAGCAACTGATGTGTACATCATAAATAGACTGTTCAGTGTTGTAATGGTGGCCGGGGAAGGCTTCGCAGATGCGGAAGAATCACTTAAGCGAAATCACTTTTTTCCTTCCGCGATGCTTTTTTGCTGGGTAACAAAGTTGAGCCACGAGATGAAAGCCGCGTTTGAACGATTTTATTTCGCAGCTAAATTATGCATGCCAAATTACCATATATAATAGATAAATAATGCATTCAATATTTATTCCGTAATATCAATTACTTCCCTTTTGTGTTCGACTGCTCGCCAAGCGGAACGCGGCGAAGCATCGGCTTTTGGCGTCGTTAGTCTGCTCATTTTGAGCGTCTGGAATGGTTCATTATCTGCAATTGCTATGGAAATAGAATGATCGAGCGTGTGGAGTGTGAGATTTCACAAGATTCTTTTTTTTTGGCAGATTAATTTTACACTTTTGACCTTTATGTTCGAGTCCCGGCAAGCAACGGTATACTTATCAGGACTTGAAACTAGTCCAGAACAAGTCAATCATCTGTGAAACAACTGGGCTGTCCTACAATCCCAAGTGGTCCTGCAAATGGTACGGCACATTTCAACTTCCGATGAAACAAATTGGACCTAATAAGCTATAAAAATATCGTAAAATTATTCAAAACAGCAATTTATGAGCTAGACAAATATCAATTTCCCGTCATTTCATCCCTCGGCCATCCTCAATTGGTCCTCTGGAGAGAAATATCCTCCAAAGGAAGGTCCCTTTCCACTACCAGGCAAAAAAAAAGGAAACAAATTGAATTGATTTGATCTTTCACATCCACTTGGCAGACCGGGAAAGAACTTCACCGAACTGCGGCCCAATCATAAATAATTCTCTCTTTTTTTGTCGTCCACATCCGTCCACCTTCTTCGAGAATTGGTCCAAAATTAAATCTTGCATTCAGATTTTTTTTTCAGAGTTTTTTTTCTTCTGCTACTGCTTGGTGTCCTTCAGCTCATTGTAAATGCACCCCTCCAGGAGCGCGGCACAAAATCTGGACGTTTCGTCCTCTCCGCGTGACCGAAGTCGGAAGGTCGTGTGCTGCTGCTTCCTGATTTCTTGCTTATTTATTCGAAATCATAAATAATAACGCTTAAGTGGATGGATGATTTGCTCCGCTCTCCCGGGTTTCGGTGGTTGGGTGGACGGATGGATGGATGGATGCGCCCCAGATACGAACACTCCGGCACATTCCGGCAATTGGTCTTCAGTCAGCTCAAACCGGTGCGTGCGGTGGTATGCATGGAAATTCATGCTTATTGGATCAGGGGAATTTGCTCCATTGATGCCATATTTTTTAAGGGTTTTGCTTCTGTTTCATGCTGTGTCATTTTGGTGGTTCGTTTTTTTTCTGTTTGTTTGCAGATTTGGGGAACGAAAGAAAAAAAATCACCTTAAAGACATAAAGGTAAGCTTATTAGTTAGGTTCAAGGTTTACATTTTTGAAAGGTTAACCAATGATTTAAGAAAGAATTGTGTCTCGAAAGTACTTAAAGTAATTATAAACTAGAACATGTATGAAAAGTTTTTTCAATACTTGTATCTACTTCTTATATGTGCATGTTTGCACATTTTCTGAAATGCTGATGGGAATATATGCATTGCATATACTAGGGTTCCAAAAAATGGATTTTACGTCTTTTTTTGAAAGTACCAATGCAAAATTTGAGCTTAATGACTTCGAGAAGTGGAGTCTCAAAGCTGTCAAATTTTCATTTTTTTAGCCATGAGTAAAATGCAAAGGGAGGAAATGCCCGGATGTTAAGATCTGGTGTTATCTCAAAGCGATTCGTTTCAATTATCAACTTTCTGGGCTTTCAAAAAATTTTAAGCTGGGAGAGTAAATTGAATGTGAACTGAATATCATGAATACATTGGCTGAGATTTTCATGACAGTTGGTTTAAAACACATATCATCTTAAAACATTGCTAGTGTATCAAATGGAATATTTTATTCTCAACATTTGCGACAATTTTCAATTAGAATTATTTTTTTTAACACATGCGTACTCCGGAGCCGAAAAAATGAAAATTCTTTTACTTGACATTCCGCAAGATCTGAACCGATTTTGATCGAACCTTTTTCAAAAGTTCACAAACTTTAGTAGTTTTTGGGACAGTAGGGGACGTTTCGAAATTTTTCGTTGTTCCGGATTTCTCGAGGGGAGCCGTGGAGTAAGTACCCTTCCAGAGACACAGGCTAGATTAAAAATGGTAGCGAAACCTTGCTTGCGACATGTCAAACTTTAAGAATTTGCAAAACAACACTATTGGCGACCGGTATTTGGCCACTTGAGCGTGTTTTGGCCACTACTGGCCGAGTTCCGGAAATCGGTTCTGGGAATAGTTCTGAGACCTAGCTTGCAGCATATCAAAAAACTCTGACAGGAACGGTCATTAGTCGTCCAAGTGGCCAAATATTGATCGTTGATAGTGTTCTTTTGCAAAAATTTAAAATTTGATATGTCGCAAGGTTTCGCTAGCGTTTTTAATCTAGCCTGTGTCTCTGGAAGACCTAAAAGTTGTGAAAGGGTACTTACCCCAAGGTTCCCCTCGATAAAGGTTAAAAATTCAATTTTTTTTAAATATATTTTTTACCCTGAAATTTTCAACAACTTGAGAATGGCTGAGTCAGAAAATAAGTATTTATTGCGAATTTGTTTTTGTAAAATGCATTGGTTTCGCTATAGTTTTATATGAACATGTTTCGGAACTTTTCTAGAATCTGTTTTGTTTCACTAAAAAAAACAGAACTCTTTAATTTGCAAGATTTTAGTGTTTAGATGTATCCTGGCCGGACTGATTTACTAATTTAGACCATTTTCAAGGTGCATCGATTCTCATGAGAATGAATGTTATTTTACTTTAGGTAATAAATTTTTTGCAACCGGGAAATTTTTTCGTTATTGGTTTCTGTTCTCGATTTGTACTCAACAGTATTTTATTCACGGAACTTTCATCGACTGATAGGGTTCATTATTTTAGTGTATTTCATATGCAACTCTATATTTCAGACTGATACTGACCGCTCGAACTAGACACTGCTGTGCACAGTGGAACGACTCCATACAAATGCTGGCCAAGTAAAAAAATGTCTTTATATCATGGAAAATACATGGTTTTTATATAATTTTGGGACGCTGAGTCCGAATTTGGTATTATTTTTGCATGTAAATGGCTTCAAGCCAGGGGAATTGTCATGTTTTTTTTAATATATATTATATGAGGAAAATTTCACGTCGGTTTCAATTTTTTGGAAAATAAAATGCATAATGCAAGAAAGACTTTCTCATGCTATAAAACAAAAAAAAAATCAATTGGAAAATATGCTTCGTGTTGGAAATCACTTATGACTTGTTTTATCAAAGTGACTATATTAAATAACTTCTTTTTATCGCATTTTTTATTTTTATTCACTTCCACCTCCATCTTCATATTTGTGTTCATTTATAATACAGTTTATATATCTTTGAGAAGAATTTTCAAAATGCAGTTTCTAACTTCAAAATAATAAATCACAATTTGCTCTGTAGAAATTAGCAGGCGATTTATTATGTCATGGTTTGTGTTTACACGATTGTTTTTACATGTAACTGGTATGATACAAGCTTGAAACATGATTTTGGTACTCAGTGCTGGTGATCCAAAACATAAACAATGATTAGTTCATTAAGCAGACAGTATGTGAAGTAAGGAGAGCGAAAAATAAGCGAACTGGAGCTGGTTTTTTTCAAGAAAAACGCTAAAAAACACTGACTCAGTACACTTCGAAAAATCATAGAAAATTGAAGTTTTGTCGTAACGATCTAAAAATTTGGATTCTGATACTTCAATAGTATACAACTATAGGAAAAATATAATTGAAATTGAATTCGTATTTTCAATTTTTGGTCAATGGCCAGCGATTCCCCACTGTGCTCTGGGTCAGTGTGGTGAATATAACAAACGAACATCCACGATCGCTTATTACGTGAGTTTCCATTGCTCTTTGATAAGCATGCTTTAGGAGAGAATATTGAGATTGCCTACCAGTGTTGGTAAAAATTATGGAAAAATCGTTTTTAAATAGTTTCAAAGGAACAAGTGAAAATTTTGTGTGAAGTGAATTTTTCTTGAAAATTTTGCCCATTATCAGTTAGTCATCATCTCATAACATGTGCAAAATATATAAGAGTATGTATTGTTACTCGACTGGAGAAGAATGTTATTGCTTTTTTAGTTACAAATTTGTTACAGAAGGTATAATTTTTCGTTATTGTTTTCAAAGTGATAAGGAACTCTGCGTGTAGTCGAGCCGCTTGAAAAACATTTTGTTAGAAAAACATGGAAAACCTCCCGCCCTGTAGCCAAATATCACATATTTTGATCAAAATCTTATGTTCCTCCATCTTACAATTCATTGACGTTAGACGTCCGAAAAAATTTAATTAATGATTTTTGAAAAAAAAAAAAATAAACTGAAAAATCTCGGAAAAACATGTTTTTTCACCGGAAGTGTTGCCTGACAGATTATTTTTGTATATCGAAGCTAAGTTTACACTGTTCGACAAATGCAGCCATTTTTATTTTAAATTTGATAATTTCATCGTATTCCTTCAATTCAAGTCAATCACGAGATACACCTCTTTGACGAAACAAGTTTTGAATGTATCCATTCTAAATCAAACAATTAAATTCATTGGAAAATATCATTTAACTTTCTGGGATTGGGATTTTTCTGCAATCAAGGAATCCAAATATGTTTTTAGCAATGCTGCCATTTTTTCTCTCAATTGTTTCCCAACTTTTTTTTCTAATTAAAATTCATGGGTTTATCTCCCTTTCTTTTCTTTCTCTTTTTTCTTCTTAATTGCACTTTCGTCACTTGCTCATCTATACATACAAATATGCAGCTCTGTCTGTCTATCTGTCTGTCTGTTCCATATAGGCTTGGAAACTACCGAACCGATCGGTGTGAAATTTTGTATATAGGGGTTCTGGGGGCCGAGAAAAGTGACTAAGGTAATTCGAGACCCCTCCCGCTTCTGGAAGGGAGGGATCCCATACAAATGAAACACAAATTCATGCACATCTCGAAAACTAACCAAGCAAATGGAACCAAATTGGGCAGGTGGAATGTTTTTAGGGGTATCAAATATATCCATAACAAATTGACGCCCCTCCCCCTGTTAAAAGGGAGGGGTCCCATACAAAAGAAACACAAATTTCGCACAGCTCGAGAACCAATCCACCAAATAGAACCAAATTTGGCATGTAAATGTTTTTAGAGGTAACAAATATGTTCATAATGTTTCAACACCCCTCCTTTTTCTGAAAGGAGGGGTTCCACACAAATTTCTGCACATCTCGAGAAATAATCAAGCAAATGGAACCAAATTTGATATGTTGAGGTTTCTGGGAGCAAGAAAAAATTTTGACTCCAGACGCCATTGTTAAATTTAAAATGGAAGCTTCCGGTTTCTATACGTGAAATGTCTTCAAATATCAACTTCCAATCCAAGATGGTGACTTCCGGTTTCTGAAAAACAGCGGGATATGACCAAATACCACCCAATATGGGTATTTCCGAAATCGTGATGATACATTGAAACCAAAAATCGACCTCAGACAACATTTTGAGTTGTGAAATGGCAACTTTTGGTGACTGGAAAACTGCCGAAAATGACCCAAAATAAAACCAAATATGGTGTTTCTTTAACCAGAATGATGCTCAGAGGCCAGAAATTGTCACAAAATGTCATTTTGAAATCCAAGATGGCGACTTACGGTTCCTGTAAAATAGCCGAAAATGACCAAATACCACCCAATATGAGTGTTTCTTTAACCAGAATGACGCTCAGAGACCAGAAATTGTCTCCAAATGCCATTTTAAATCCAGGATGGTGACTTCCGGTTTCTGAAAAAAAACACAGGAGGGTTGTGTGCAAAGCCACGACCGCAAGGATGAAGTAAAATACTTTTACAAGAAAACCCGGCTGCTTGCGAGTCAGTCATTTTTCAACTTGTTGTTCAGTTCAATATTGGATTAGATACAGATCACATCTTGGCGTTATCACTGACAGTGCGAATAAAGTATTCCTTGTGATAAAATAAACGGTGAAAAGCTGATTTAACACTCAAAACTAGACGGCTCATGTGTTGTCAAAATGAGTCAACTTTTCTTTGAATGCATTTACTAGTGCCCGCTATCGCACAGAGACTGCATTTCACTAAAGTGCCTCACTGCATCAGCTGCTATTGATGCTGAACCCGCTGCAACTGCTACGCTATCCGTAGCCATGCTAATGTTTTGGCCGCTATACGCTGCTATTGGTATCCGCTGTCCCTGCATCAGCTGGCCCAGCTGCTATCGATGCTGAGATCCGCTGCAACTAGTGCACTATCCATTGCAATGCCACAGCTGTGGCCGCTATCCACCTGGTATCCACTGCACTGGTACTGCTGCTGCTTAGGGAAGACTGCTGTTGTCGCTGTCTAGAACTATTATGAGCGGCTTCGACTGAAACAGGCTCTCATATAGGGATGAAAAACCTATCGATAGTAGTAGGAAATCATCGATAACTATCGTTAGCCATTTCAGTCGACATTTCCCCTCCTTTCTCTTATACAGACAAATAGCAAATTTAAAATGACAAGGTCTATGATTCTGTCGACCGTGCTTGGGAAGCAATCATATTAACGACTAATCAGACCAGTCGAATTTTGCACTTCAAAAAGGAATGACAATTCTCAATAATATAATTGCTTGTCATGATTTGGACTTGATAATTTTTGAATTTTATTTATGCGAAAAATTATTTTTATGCTGATAATGAAAGCTTTTCGGATGTTGTGCTCATGACTGAAGGAAAAGTTAATTCAGTACGTTCACGAAGATGAAGCCAAATATATATCTGTTCCAAATTTCTTGAAAGTGTAAATTGATTTAAGAGAAAATATTAACTCTACAATTAGGTTTTTATTTCATCCTGAAAAAGACAATTTTTTGTTTAATTAAATGTTTGATAAGATGTCGATCACATCTTTGCGTTATCACTGGCAGTGCAAATAAAGTATTCCTTGGGGAAAAATAAACACTGAAAAGCTTTCCAGAACGTTCTTTTCATTGGATGCATTTGCTAGTGTGCCTGCTATCGCTCAGAGACAGCATTTCACTAAAATGCCACACTGCATAAGCTGGCCCTGCTTATATTGATGCTGAGACCAACGTCAACCGCTGCGCTATTCCCGTTGCCACAGTAGTAGACGCTTCCGTTGCCATTGGTATCCGCTGCCCTGCATCACCTGGTCCTGCTATCGATGCTGAGACGCGCTTCGCTATCCGTTGCCATACCACAGCTGTGGCCGTTGTCCGCTGCACTGCTACTGCTGCTGTATCCACTGTTAGGGGAGGACTGCTGCTGTTGCAGTCTAGAATTATAATGAGCGGCTTCGGGTGAAACAGGCTCTTATATAGACCAAATAGCACATTTCAAATGGCAAGGTCTATGTTTCTGTCGACCGTGCTTGGGAAGCAATCATATAACGACCAATCAGAGGCCGAAATTTTCGTTTTGACAAGGCTTGACTATTTTCAATAGTACAATAGTTTGAAAAATAAAATTACAATTATCTGCATTTGGGGAAAATCTTAGAAGATTTTTCAATCTATTACTGCAAGAACGAAGGAAATCCATCAAAAACAAACCGATTTATTAGCATTTGAAATTGGACATATGTTTAACTTATTTTGGTTTTAGATTTTCATTTCACATCCCTATGTAGCCGAACTTCCTGAGAGAAGTATTCTACTTCAAAAGCCTAAAGTGACCAATTACCACCCAATATGAGCGTTTCGTTAACCAGAATGATGCATAAAGCTAAAAATTGACCTCAGGCACCATTTTGAATTGTAAGATGGCAACTTCTGGAAAACAGCCGAATACTACTACATATGAATATTTCCGTAATCGAAATGATGTATAGAAGCCAAGCATTGACCCTGGACACCATCTTGAATTCGAAGATGACTACTTTTAGTTTTTGAAAAACAACGAGAATAACTGAATACCACCCAATATGAGTATTTCGGAGAAGTGATGTACTAAAGGCAGAAAACGAGGATGTTGTCATTCCGATAAAATCAATAATTTCAAACGAAATAAACAAATCGCAAGGAATCAATGAATTTGGAATGTTGAAAATTATTAAATTAAACACAAAAATAGGCGGGGCGAAGTTTGCCGGGTCAGCTAGTTTTTTTTTAAAATGATATTGAAGATTATACATACTTTTGAAACCAGCACGGGTTGTTTCGGCGAAGTTGTAGAAATCTATCCTGTTTTCGAAAAAAAAATAAATACACAGCAAAAAAACTGTTCAGCAAAGGCGAGAAAAAAGTTAGATATTTACTATCGTGAAAAAAAAAACAATAAAATGTAACAAAAATCTCGTTTTTTATAAATTAGCCCATAGGAACATCTTTCAGCCAGATCAAAAATGGCTGATCAAAATGGTTACCCTATATTTAATGGAACTGCCCAGCACAGGCAAAACGAAAGGTGAAGTCCCAGAAGTAAACTGGTTCGATCGTGATGAGCAAATCCAAGCAGCACAGGGTTACGGTATTAATCAACCATTACTGATTTACAGTTGAAATTTTTCACAGATAATGTTATGACTTTAGATGTAATTTTGTGTTATTATCGAATCATGACGATTTTTTTTAAAGCTTGTACAAAAAGGGTGGCAAAGTTATGGATATTTATTTTGTTTTTGAAAAAAAAAACTCTATGAAGAAAAAATTGTTAGGAAAAAATAATTAAAACTTGTTGTCTCGAACAGCTTATTTTTCAACTATTTTTTGAAACTACAGAAAGTTAGCTAAACATTGAATGCCTATTTCTGGTTACAATATTGCAGAAGCCAGAACGGTTTGTTCAATCTGTTTAGTGTTTTCGACAAAGTTCTAGGCAATAATTTCGTCCTCCTAAATAAAGGAGATACGCTGTAAAAATTATTTCTTTTTAAATTTGAATTTTTCTATTATTCACATTCGCCCCCATGTTCAAACAACTGTAGTGGAGTTTTCGTAGCAGGAAAATCATATGTTAAAAAAGTGGGGTTTTTGCGATATTCACAATAATATTTGTGTTTAATTTCCTTCAGTTTTTTGCTTGTTTTCCAGTGTGTATTTTTTCTAGAAGAACAAAATTACTGTCTACAATTCCGCCTAAGCCATCATACCAATCAAATCAACTGTTTCGGCTTGTTTTTCGTTATTTAAGAAACTTTTAGATCTTTTTTTGCCGTATAAAATGAGCTCGAATCGAATAAAATGCACTCCCCTCCCCTCTTTTATGAAATTCCACAGCGCAGATAAAATATAAGGTGAAGTCTCAGAAGTAAACTGGTTTGATCATGATGAGCAAAGCAAACATGCTTTTATTTTGTGCTATTTTTTAATATTTTTATTTAATCACGATCTACCTAATTTTTTAAAATTGTGAAGAAGGATATTTATGACTTGAAAAATTTTTAAAGCGTAGTAGTAAGAGTAGTTTGTTTGATTGGTGTGATTAATTTGGCAAAGTTGTCGTTTCGTCCTTTTGAAGAAAAATGAAGTGCAAACTTTTTTTTGGGAAAAATTGATAGAATATAAATAAATTAAGTATCGTTTCTAGAATCATCTTGTATGTGTACGAAAGCTACCCTTTTATTTAACATTGATGGTTCGATAAATAAAAACCAAAAAAGTTATTACTTTTTTGAGGAAAAAAAATAGAGTAAAAACAAGAACAATTTTGTTCATAATTTCAATTCCAAATTTCAAATAAATATTTCTGCTCCGGAGACACATGGGTTGATTGTGATTCTGAAGATGTTATTGGATGATAATGTAAAATATTTAAATATTTTTTTAATGAAATAATGCAGTAATTTCGCATTTTTGAAAATGGACCGACTATGATGCTACACCACTTTCTTCAAAAAGGTGAAAAATCTGAAACGATATCAAAGAATTTTTTCGGAGGTTTCTGAGTCAGTTTTTTTCTGAAAAAACATTAGATGTTCTACAAGTTTTGTATTGTCCTCTTTCATTTCAAGTTAGATTATCGAACCTCGTAATTATTTTTAATATTATATATAAGAGAAAAATTAAACATTAAAACGTAACCGATTAGTGAAATTTAAAATAAAAAAATAATATAAAGAAATCGAATAGAAATTTTGATGAATTTACTAAATGTTTTTCTCTACCTTCGCACTCTGAAATGGATTTCTGTTCTCATTGAGTATATACTATATATGATCGGCTTCAATTTCTAGCAAACTATTTTCAGCATAAAGGCTATCGTGAAACTACAGGAGATTCTTCTAGCATTCACCGGCTGTCACTTGCAAAGTCTGTACGCGTCCGTAGATACTTACATTTGCAGGATTTCTTGCTTCGACAATCGTCCCCTGTTCTCGTATCGAAATAAATATCCTTATCCTTCACAAATAATAAATCAACAATAAGAACCAAATCTTCCGTTCACATATGCGCGGCTGGATGGTGTGCTCCAGCTCTCTCTCTAATATAAACGTATCGTATCGCCTTCTCATATATCATCGACACATCCAGTGGCGCGCGCGGCGCGTTTATGCGGCACTCCACGGAAGAAGTGAAGGAGGAAGGGCATACCGAAATCCTCTTTTGACAGGTGCCGGTGCAAAGTCTAGCGCGTGAAATACGCTCGTGTAACAATACAGACTTTGCTATTGCCCACCTACACGCGTTTCTCCGTCACACTTGAAATAGTAATGAAGTGCTGTCGGCTCCGATGAGTGCTGTCTTCGGCAGGCGAACGGGAGAAGGTCCTTCCTTCGAAAGACGCGCATCGTCGTATCGTGGCAAACGCAACGACAGCAGGGAGTTTGGCTTGAATTATTGCCCGGTTTGCGATGATATATAGTCGATTTATTGTGATCATTTTCGCCGTTCGCCGATTGCCGGTGAAATATTTACGCGGACCAAATCTGACACTAAGAAATGAATATCGGCGTCGGTGGAGGGTGCCACGCGTCCTTGCATCTGAGTGGTACAGGAAGTCGCGAAAAGTAGCTGCCAATATATCATCGACGCTGATCGGCTTTACTGTGCTGTTGGCACTGTGAAAAACTTCCAGTTTTTCCAAGTCTGTTCTACGTTCTACAAGCGACAGCTTAACTAGCTTATAGCTATCATTTTCCATTGTGCCACCGCAGAGTCTCTGTGTATGCAAAACCAATCTAAACAAATGAACAACTTTCCAGAATTGTGGCGAATGAAGAAAACTCTCTCTCTCGTTCGGTCGCTTTCTTTCGCTGCTTCCGCTTCAATTCCCCTTTCGTTACGGTTTTATTGTATGATTTATTCTCGCATGATTTATCCCGCCATCGAAGGAAAAGGAAAATCCTTTCACATCTGCATGTGCGATTTCGGCGGCATCATGCAGCGTAACCCATAGCCGTGCGCACGGGGGTGATTTTTAGGGGTTCAAACTATAGAAGTGAAATTAAAAGCACTTATGAAATTTGAGACAAAATTTAAAACAATGCTTTCGAATATGTTTGATGTTTTTTGGTCACTCACACCTTAATAATTAGGTACAGTATTCAAAAAAATTCGGGGTTTGCGTTTTATGGCGTATAACAATCTACAATATGTACTTACAATTCCGAAGAGCGCTGTTATCTGAACACGGAAGGTTTCCCCTCCCGAAACGAAAATCCTGCACACGTCAACGAGCGTAACTGTTCTTCTGTGGTCGCCATGCGGTATTCTTTTACTACTCATCGTATTGACATTCGAAGGAAGCTTTATTCGATGTAATTTTTAAAACGTCCACAAGAGTCAGCAAACTTGACGGGTTTTGTCATCACAGTGTGCAATTGAAGAACAAGCCACTAAATGTAATCACGTTTGGGTCATTTTTCTCGGCGAATTTCACCAGACAGGAAATAGCGCGATTTGGCATATAGACCAGATAAATTTTCACGAGTCGAATTATTCAAAGCCTGTCAAGTTAGCACGTACACAAAAGCAAACACGGGCATAAACAATTCTTTGTTTCTTAGAGCGGGATCCCGGCTCACCCTTTTCGGGGATAACACACTCGGC
Organism: Wyeomyia smithii; assembly: GCF_029784165.1. Taxonomy (NCBI): domain Eukaryota; kingdom Metazoa; phylum Arthropoda; class Insecta; order Diptera; family Culicidae; genus Wyeomyia; species Wyeomyia smithii. The sequence continues at coordinate 266,719,284 of NC_073696.1, read as the reverse complement.
ACAATTCACTGCGCCACACAACAAAAGGGATGATAATTGCGTGTATACAAACACGTTCGGCAAACCGTGACCGTTTGTGCGTTTGTGTGCGGAAAGAAATGCGGGGGGTGTTATTCTCCTTCTCTTGACTGCCACACACGATTGTATATCGCTTCCATCAATCCACTTGCTTTGATCCGTGCCAGACGTATTTGCGGGGAAAAGTCGGGAAAGTCTTGCGTTTTTCTTCCTCGATATTATGAATAGTTCGAAGACTGCGTGTGTGTTCGTTTGTAGGCTGCTGTTATGATTATGGCAATCCTCAGGAGAGTTGAATATTTGCCTAAGGACTAGCGTAATGCGATTTGGTGACCTCCGCTGGGAGGACGAAATGGTGCGGGAGGTTGATGGGATAACTGGGTGGCTTATGTCACTTTATTAGTCCGGGCTGGCTTGTTATCAGATTTTGGGAATTCAGTGCATGTTGATGGCTACATTCGATAGCGTTTATGTATATTCGAGTGGATCTAGTGAACCACGAGACCATGAACACATCAGTGCAAAAATGAACAGTTCTAACTGAGCCTTAGATAAGTTCAGGCATTCAGATTGCATAATAGTTTAGTTGCAGGTAGTCCAATTAGAAGGATTCTGCTCGGCTTAAGGTAACTAAATTATAGATAAAGATTTTCAAATTCCATAAAACTCAGGTTTCGTTTTTCTTCCTGGTATAGAATTTAGTCTTTCAGGATTTGCAAAACTTTTTTTTTATTTCTATGTATTATATCCTAAAAGTTTTAGTACCTAAACAACCGAAACTATAATAATCTGAATTTCGTTAAAAAAATAAAATATTTCTGTCGTCCACTTAAAATATTAGAAACAATTTTATTCAATTTCGCGGATCTTCACAACAAAAATGATTTGTGCCGTTGATCTTCTTCTTTCCAACGTCTCAATCTTTAATAGCATGCAGCGGTGCTCAAAGGCTGCCGCTCGGCTGTTCGTAGCGCTGCAACAGGGAAGATGCCTAAGTGTCATTCTAATGAATCTTCTCTGGACAGATTCTATGTGATCAATTCAAATCTTGTTGAGTGGACACCTAGCAACAACAGCAGATTCAAGTATCGAACGCATCAGGGCAAGGCGAAGTACAAAGGTTTCATGCACACTGGATCTCGAAAATTTATTTATTTATTTCGTCAAACAAAATAGGACTACATATGTTTAAAAACTAACTTACATGCTATATGCTATTTATACTAGTGGGAGCAAAAAAAAAGAGTTTATACATAATTGAATAATAATTTCTTCACTTGACGGATTATTACAATGAATGTTTTCTATCGATTTAAATTGCGCGTTGAGTTGAAATATTGTTTTAATTTAGTTCTCGACATAGAAAAGTCAATTGCTTCACAGTGTTGGTTATACACTAACATCATTTGATTAATTGGCCCGTATTTAGCATAATTGTTACGTTGATGATTTAAAGAAAACAAAGTCCGAGTTCGTAAATTTCTAGAAGGTACATAAAGATTGAGTTTTTATAATATTTCGGGTGAATCGACACGTTGAGATACGATATCGTTAACAAATGACATCATTGTGAATTCACGACGGGCTTTTAATGATTGGATGTCAATAAGTCTGCAGCGTTCGTCATATGATGGTAGGGGAAATGACGTCCATCGTAGATTACGAAGTGCATATAACAGGAATTGTTTTTGCACTGATTCTATTCTGTTTACATGTGTTGCAGAAAACGGAGACCATACAATGCTACAGTATTCTAAAAGTGACCTGACATAGGAATTATAAAGTGTTTTTATTGTGTATGGATCTTGGAAATTATAGCAGAAACGTTTTATAAAACTGAGCATGTTACTAGCCTTATTAATAATTGTATTGTAGTGATCAGTGAATGTTAATTTTGAGTCGAGTATGACTCCTAGGTCCCTAACTCGTTCACTTTTCTCTACTACCTGATCTCCTAAGGAAATCATATTGCTTGGCATGTTTCTTTTTCTGCCAAAAGCCATCGAACTACATTTTTTAACGTTTAGCTGAAGAAGGCTTTTTTTACACCAAATGTAAAAATATTTTATCTCGTTACGAAAAATATTTACATCATCAGCGTTTTTAATTTCAATGAAAAGTTTAATATCGTCGGCATAAATAAGAATTTTTACATGTTTTAGAATAAAGGAAATGTCGTTTACAAATAATATAAATAGTAGAGGGCCCAAGTGAGAGCCTTGAGGAACTCCTGAGGTTACCTGAATAGGTTTCGATATTTTACCTTTAAATTTGACTGTTTGTTGACGATCTGTCAGATACGATTCAATCCATTTGAGTAATTGTGGATGAATTCCAATTTTTCGTAACTTGAAGAGAAGCAGGGGTATATCAATGCGATCGAAAGCTTTACTGAAGTCAGTATATAAGGTTTCAACATAATTACCTTTATCCATTGCGTTCAAAGAGAAGTTAATAAATTCGAGTAAGTTAGTTGTTGTTGAGCGCCCTTTGAAAAAACCGTGTTGCGTTGGGGTAATTCTATCTTTTATTTGGTGGAATAACTTTTTGTTTATTATTGCTTCAAAAAGCTTAGGTATACAGGAAAGAATGGCTATGCCTCGATAGTTGCTAATGTCGGTTTTTTTACCAGATTTGAACACAGGCACTAGATATGAGTTTTTCTAGAATTTCGGGAAGCAACCGGATTCCAGCGACATATTGAAAATCAAGAACAGTGGAGAAGTTAGCTCTTGAGCTAAATGTTTCATGAATGCTGGCGGAATTCCGTCTGGTCCCGGACCTTTAGACGCATCCAGAGCTTTTAAAGTATCTTCAATTTCGCTTGCGCTGACATGTTCAATATTGATATAGTTGGGAAACTCAGGAAAGTTGGTGAAGAATGTATAGTCACGATCAGATTCGGAGAAAGTTGTATAATTTTGTTGAAAAAAATCAGCAAATAGATCAGAGATGTATGCCGGGTTCTCTTCAACTTTGTCATGCAGTTGCATTTTTGAAGGAAAATTTTCAGATTTTAACTTTGATTTAACATATTTGAAAAAAATTTTTGGACAGGATTTGATTTCAAGCTCAGTTTTTAATGTGAACTCTTCAAACGCGTTACTAATGGCATCGTTTAATTCGCCGCAAATGTTAAGATAAGTTGTTAAAGCATCACGATTTTTATGAGTTTTGTATTTTTTATGTGCTTTTTGTTTTTTGTTTTTTAAGTTTTTAATTTGTCTATTGTACCAGACTGGGTATTTGGAATTGCCATGACGTCTTATTCTTTTCAATGGTATTTCGCTAATAAATAAATCAGATAATATGTTATAAAAATTTTCTATAGCCGAATCGACGTTTCCGTCTTCAAACAATACATCTTGCCAGTTGATACTATTTAGTTTATGTTTTAATTCATCATAGTTTGCTGACTGAAAGTCAAAAACATCTTCGAATTCATATTCGTCAGGTCTTTTATTCACATGCACAAATAAAGAAAACTCTATTGCTGTATGATAAACTTTGTTCCATAATGGTTGTAATGAATTCGTCACACAAAAGTCTTCACTAATGTTGGACATTAACAGATCTAGATAACAATTTTGTCCATTTTTCACATGATTTATTTGATTAAGACCAAGACTAGAGGTTTTATCAAAAAGAAGTTGCAGCGTTTCATTTTCGCCAATAATAGGAAGTAAAATGCTATGGTTATCGATGTCCGGAATAAAATCAATGTTGCGTTGGTTGAAATCACCGTATATGTGGAGTTTTACTTCAGGTAACAGCTTAGATGCAATATTTTCAACAACATGAAGAAACTTTTCAAAGATTTCATTCCGCGCATTATTTGGAGGAAAATAGACAGAGACAAATACGTGTGTCTCTCCTGCTAGTTCTGCTTTCACCCAAACATGTTCGAACTCTTTAAACTGAATGGTGTCGATAAGCGCTGAATTAAAGTCTACTGACACCGCAATCAACACACCACCACCGGATTTCATTTCAGATAATTAATAGTTACGGTCATTTCTATAGACATTATATCGGCAACCGAAGACTTCTTCGCTGCGAACACCCTCATCCCAGCTGGTTTCGGTTGCTAAAATAACAGAAAATGAACAGGATAGTACATTTTTTTGAATTTCGTTAATTTTGTAAGCGCCTCGCATGCGGTTAAAATTTTGGCAATATACAGAGATCTCGGTAGTGGTGGGGTGTTCGAGTGTAGAAGCTAAAGAATGAGAGTCATTATTAACAGACGTGTTTACCAGAGCAGAGCAGGTCGCGTCATTTCCTACATCTCTAGGTTGAACAAAATTATCACCAGCAACGGTCCTCTGATGAGTGAGTCAATTGCGTTGATGACACGAGTGCCTAGATGAGCACGCAATGCATTGTGAAGTAGGAAGGTGTGCAGGATCGCTGATCATCTGGGGTTGAGAAAGTGAAAACTCGTCGTTCGCCGGGTATGGGTTAAGAGTTTCGCCCTCTTTGAAATTGAATTGTAGGAATGAAGTTAGATTGAGGTCTGGAGAATCGGTCTTTCGCTGCTGCACGAAGCACTCTGTCAGGTGGTAACAGTTGATTTGCATGGAAACGATTAGAGTTGGTGTGTTGTTGATTATTGTAGGAGTTGGTGACGTTATTCTGTTGCCTGTTGGCCATGTCATAGTTGGGGCTATTGTTATTATTCCAAAAACTTCCAATTCCAAAAACCATCGACATTTCTGAAAATGAATCCCAGCTGTCTGTTGGCTCATGAGATGGTATTCTCGTAGTGTGTCCGGATTGTGAACTGGCCATCCAAAATTACGCTAAGATCTCTAGCTTGTCACACGCGCCGGAGTCCTTGCCCAGACAAATTGTAAGGAAAGTTGATTACTTATAGCTTCCTGCTGAAGGTGTTGACGTTACATTCATCTACGCACAGCAGATCAAGGCAGGCTATAGTCATGAAAACTTTCACATCATCCGCAAAGAGGAGCCGCGAACCTTGCGGTAATATAGCGGTAACGTCATCGATGAAGAGTGAGAACAAAAGTGGACCCAGGTTGCTTCCTTGCGTCACTCTAGAAGAATAAGTAAATGGCCCAGAATGTGACGACCCAATGTCAACCCTGTTAGTCAAGTATAATCGATAACTAGCTTATGAGCACGGCAGAGAGCCCTGAAGTATTCAGTTCCCGGAGAAGGATGTCATGATTTCCACGATGGAACGCTGCCTTGAAGTCTATGTATACAGCATCCACTTACAATTCCGTATCCATTAAGCGAATACACAACGAAGAGAATGGCCAACGATTGGTTGCGACGGATCTCTTGGGGTAAAGTCCATGTTAGCGACAAGTAATGTAATTTTTACACGATTCAAACAGCATTGCTTTGACTACTTATCACGAAAACTTCAGAACAAGCAAATAATGACGTGATTCCTCGATAGTTCTCAATCAGCGTGTAGATTGATTTTTTCCATCGTGCAGGAAACAATCCTTGTTGCAGAGACAAATTCAACAGCCTGACCAGTTCGAGCTATTTTTCTTCATTTAAGGCAGGATCCCGTAATTCATCTTTCTTGCGATTGGACCGAACAAAAGATTTGAACTGTCTTGGATATCTATGTAAAGTTCTTTCAGTTCACGCAATGTAACGAGAATATAGGAATCGATTATACAGCTTATACCTGTTTCAATTATAAAATGTCTTTTTTAAAGTTTCGATGAGCAGCACGTCTATGAAGCTTCAATTCACGGAGATGTCTGTAAGCCCAAGCAGGTTTCATCGGTGATCGTTGAAGTAGGACGTAAGCTTCGATGCTCGTATCTCTGCATTTAACATGTAGACAATATCTATCAGATCCTGGTGCGAGTTCAAAAACTGTCAGTTATCTGCTGATAACGCTTCGTTCAGCATATCATAATCAACTTGCCGAAAATGTAATCCACGACGTTCTGATGCATTTTTTAGGGCAATAGACGCTCCGGTCACCGTCACGTCTAGAGCAGGATGATCCAAGATAGTTTCTTCTGGAAGGGAGGGGTTCCATACAAATGAAACACAAATTTCTTTACATCTCTAAAACAAACCGAGCAAATTAAATTAAATTTCATGTTAATTCTATTCTATAAAGGGAACAAAATGAGAGTTATTGGAAGTTGCTATCGAGAATACATGATGAGGTTCGCATTTTTCTAAAAAAAACCTAAATTAATCCACCTAGTGGTCAGACTCAGCCTTTCTCATTCAAACTTATTATTTGTTAAAATAGATTTACATGAATGCTTAAATCCAATAAATGTTTATCCACTCTTTGGGTTCTAAAATATTGATGTTGTAATTAAAGTATAAAATATGAAATTTGACGTAATGTTAGTACTTAAGAAATAGCGAAATAAAAGCAATGACTCTTAATTTCGAACAATTTAATCACGAGCGATGCCGGGAACGTTCAGATAGTACGATACCACATTTAAATCATGTTGAGGCCATATATAATGATCGAAGCAGGTAAAGTGTTGAATAGTCTTTGAATTTCTTTTCTTTCTAAAACTTTTAAACAGCATATCAAATTGTTATGAAGTTTGTTATTTGTAAGTTTGAGAGATGACTCATTTGTATGACACTAGTTATGTTCAAATAAGTCGTGTAATACTTGAGATAATAGACTTTCGTTGTTTTACAAATTAAAACATAACGCTTTCTTAAGTTTGATTACAATCAAATGAAAAGGTAACGTATGGGGCAGCCAAACTTTGAAACCACGTGTTCAATCATAATACATCAGTTAACCCTTAACTAGCCCGTTCATCTGATATCAATATTGTTCAAATCGGTTGTGTAGTTTCTAAGATAATGAAGTTTCGTGATTTTCACATTTCGATACATTACAGACGAAGTTACAGTCCGATTACTGCAAAATTCAATAGGGTGTTATGAGGTAGGTAGACCTTTTATTTGATACTTATTCTGTGGAAATCGGGTCAACCATCTCTGAGCAATATGAGTGAGTCCAAGTAAGTTGTCTTGGAATATGTTTCTTTTCATAGCTGGATTTCACATTTTTAAACATAACAGGCAAAGTAATAATCCGTTTGTAAAAAAAATCATTAGGGTCTTATGGGGCAACAAGACCTTTCATATGACACTAATTTTATAGAAATCGGGCCAGCCATCTCTGAGAAACATGAGTGAGCTTAAATAGTCTCCAGAACACGTTTCTTTCCATAACTTCTGAACCACAAGTTCAATCTTCATAAAATTCAAAAGTTAAGGGTTTTTAAGGTAGCCCGTTCATTTGAAACTAATTTTAATCAAATCAGATGTGTGGTTTCTGAGATATTGATGTTTCGTGATTTTTACACTTTGATACATAACCTCTAAACTAGAAATCAGATTACAATAAAATTCAATAGGGTCTTATAGGGCAACTAGACCTTTCATTTGCAATTAATTTCATTGAAATCTGTTCGGTCAGACCATCTCTGAGAATAGTGAGTGCGAAAAAAGGTGTACATACACACGTACACACCCACACACAAACATATACACCTATACATGCTTATTTGCAGAAAATGCTCGATTCGTCTAACTGAGGCTAGTAGTATATGACATTCGGCCATTTGGATCACTTTTCTACCTTTTAATTAGCCAGTGATCGTTAGGAGGAAGTCAATATGTTTACTTTCATTATGTGATTTCACATTTTCATGAACAACGGACAAAGTTACAATCCGATTGCAATGAAATTCAATAGCAACCTATGGGGCAGCTGGACCTTTCATTTGACACTAATTTTGTGAAAATCGGTTCAGCCATCTCTGAGAAAAATACGTGAGTTTAAACAACCTCTGGATAAGTTTTCATTACATAACTTCTGAGCCATCTGTTCAACCATAACGAAATTTAAAAAATAAGGGTTCTGAAGATAGCCCAGTCATTTGAAACCAGTTTTATTGAAATCGGTTATGTGGTTTCTGAGATATTGATGTTTCGTGATTTTTACATTTTAATACATAACCTCTAAACTAAAAATCCGATTACAATGAAATTCAATAGCAACCTATGGCACAACTAGACCTTTCATTTGCAATTAATTTTATGAAAACCGGTCTAGCCATCTCTGAGAAAAATGAGTGAGAAGAAAAAGTTGCACATACATACACACACACACACACACACACACACACACACACACACACATACACACATACATACATACATACAGAAAATGCTCAGTTCGTCGAAAGGGGTCGAGTGGTATATGACATTCGGCCATTGGGACCACTTTTATACCTTTGGTTTTTCCAGTGATTGCTATACCTTTCTAGGAGAAAGGCAAAAAGGTGATTTTCACAGCAGTTTTTCTCTTGCCAACAGATCTAGCATTAAAATCCAAATAATACGTTTTGTAGTGCAACTTAAGATCAGACATTAGATATATTAAAAAAATGCGCCGTTATAAGGATGCCTTAGAAAATCCAATTTTTCTATAATATGTTATTGACCATCATTTCTAACCCATTGTGCTACGATCCTACTGACGCTAACAGTGGTAGTCTGAGGAAAAACGAGGTTGACAGGACTCATATACCCTATCTTTAAGAAGGGACAAAGTCTCGCCTGCAGCAAATATTGAGGCAAAACCCTCCTTGATTCCGTATATACAATTCTTTCACGCATCCTACTTCATAAACTAAGGCCGTTGGGCAATTCCACAAAAAACGGGCAACCAATTTGAAACATTGCATAGACGTTTTAGACGTTTCTATAGATGAAAGATGCCATTTTGTGCTATTGGTTTGATTTTTTGGAACACGACCCATTTTTGAGAAGCTATTGAAAAATGCTATTTTGGGAAGATAGAGATAGGAAGATTTTTAAAGTGCATATTTTTTTCGGAAAGACAAAATTATTATCTACAACCTCGTCGAAGATGTCACACCGATCAACAAACCGTTTTAACCCTAAAAATATATATAGAGTAGTGAGGGGCAAAAGTACGCATTGGCCTTTTCGAAGCATACGAGTAAAACAAACTGGCAACATTGTATGAATTTGCAGTAGTATAACGTCAGTTAATCAATAGTGTGTTTTTCAAAGCATATTTATAACATAATTTGTTATTCAATTAACAAAATATTGTACATTCTAACTAATCCTGATACTTTTCTGCCGAAAACCTTACAAAACTTGTTATGATTTGTAATAATCACTAAGTAATTATGATAAAAATTTTGATATTTTAACTATTAACGAGACCAAGTTTAGAACATCTGTTAGAACAAAAAGTTCGTAACAAAATATCAAGATTTGTTATAATCCTGATATTTTTAACTGAGCGGGAAGCTATGAGGAAAGTTGGGTTTTGAGCTGTTTTAATCTAATTTTCTTAGTTTTGGGAACTATGATTGACCAATTCGGAAACTACAGAAACTCGAAAACAACAGAGCGTAAATAATTGTGGTTGGTAGGGTGAATTTATTTTGCTGGAAATATTTTGATGTTTGTCATCAAACTCAAACCAGTTGGAAAACTCATTGTGGGGCAAAAGTCATCTGTTTATGGACTTCAGGCGGTGTACGATTCAGTGAAACGCAACGAATTGTTGCATATTATGCTTGTACATGGTTTTGTCCTGTTCTAAGTTAAGCGTTAGTACAGTGGATAAAATTTTGGACGCGGTTGTGACGTTGGATGGTCTGTAACAATGGGGACGGGCTCTCGAACTTGCTGTTCAACATAGCCTTAGAAGTTGCTGTACGAAGGGTATGTGTGCAGAAGAGCGGCACCATCATTACAAAGCCTCACAAGCTTATAGGCAATATGCACGACATCTATATCATCGTAGAGCTGTAGAAAAGGCCTTAATTGCTCTTAGAAAGGAAGCTGCGAGAATTGGACTCACTATAAACACTGTCAAAACATGATAGTCCTGCGGGCGTTTGTGCTGCGGTAGTTATGAATGGGGATACTTTTGAAGTAGTTGATGAATTTGTTTACTGTGATACACTCGTAACGTGTGACAACGAGGTGAGTCGCGCGAAAAAGAGATTGACTGCGGCAGCGAAGAGAACTAATTACGAATTGCGGGCCTGTTTAGGCTTTGTATTATACCGATCCGCACAAAATTTGTGCTCCACAGGACGCTGATCCTCTTAGTGGCACTCTACGTACATAAATCACTGCTGTGGAAAGAGGCAGATCGACGAGCGCTTTGAGTGTTCCGATTCGGAACACGACCTCCTGTTCATTCATACACAGACTTCGTAGTTAACTTTTCAGTGTACAGGACAATTGCGGGGCTAGCGCTACGATCCTACTGTCACTAACAGTTTCTCCCGAAATTCGAACCTACGACGACTGGCTTGTTAGGCCAGCATCGTACTTCGAGGCCAATTGGGAGGGTATGTGTTACCGCCATTATTAATGAAGAACTTCCGGTCAAGCATCCAGGTTGTGCTCTGAGGTGTACTGCTGTAAAATTTTTCTGATGGAGAAACTGGATTGTAAAATTTTCAATTACAAATTTTTCATCCGAGATGGGAAAAAAAGACATGATAATTTTCGGAATATTAATTGTTTTGAAGATAGCTGACAGCGAGAACCGATTCCAGCATATGTAGAAAACATCACCACAGTGACTGTACTGCTGCTGGTAGAGAAGAATACTTCTGTTGGAAATCTGAGAACCAAAAAAAAAAACACAGGTTTACCGCGCGGCCTTTTGTCCTGTTTGTTTTTAATATCCTTATCTAAATATGCGCATACCGTAAAATAAAATTCTGTCAGATTGTACACGTAATGAAATTATAGAACTCATTTTCCCTTTGCCACAAAGCAATGCTCTGCTGGTGTTATAAGCAGCAAAAAATACTGCCATCACGCATCCGAGATTCCGAATCCAGGAAGCCGAATAAAAATACGAGCTTCACGGAAAGATTGTGAGCTGGAAGAATAAAAAAAAACTAAATTAATTATATAAAACATTACCACAGCGCAGCACTGGAAGGTTCACAAGATTTGGATATCGCGCGACCCGAGGACCTCAGACTGTTCCTTCCAGCGCCGCTCTATCATGGAAATAATGCAGCTCGTCACCAAGGAGCGATTCTTCTACCCTATCTCTTTAGCTGGTTCACAAGCGCTACAGATGGGTGCCCAACATGAAAAAAAGTGTAATTTTAAAAATTCTTTAAATGTCCACTGTGAGCAACGTTTCTATACACAATTATGCTAAAATGTATACACCGATTACAAAACCCGCCCAGCAGCTTCCGACTGCGGCAAGTAACGCGCCACGTCGGCCGCCAGGAGCGCGCTGAGCGAAGCCAAGCGCTTAATGAGCAGCCAAGTGAAAAATCCATACGTGGAATTTGCTAGGCCGGACAAAAAGTTCCGGAGACTAGCATATTTTTAAACAAGCGTAAATTTAACAAATTATTTATCAGGTAAATATATTACAGTTGAACTTTTATTTTTTTCACAGTTGTAAATCTCAATTTTCCTAGCCTGAAAGGCTAACGTTGCAATTATTTACGCTTTCATACGAGTAAAACATATTATAATTATTATTAAAAGATAACATACTGTGTATCTTTCGCCGGTCCACGCTCTTCCCTGGTGCGCACGAGCTCCGCGGACAGGAGACAAAACAACAAAGCCAACTCTGTCACAACCGGACAAAAGCAATCCCGGGAAGTCTGGCGGACGGACGGGTCTCCTGGAGTTCGTGTGTGCATTTTTAATGTGAGTCCACCTCAAAGGATTACCTCTGACCCACCCACCTTACAACCCCGCTTGCTTTGGCCGTTTGAACAAATTACCCCGCCTACACTTTCTCACATGTACACTTACGTCCGCATCTCGGTTTCACCGGAAGAAATAATAAATACTCACCGCGCGTGCATTCAAATAAATATGAATAGTATTTGTGCTGGGCAAGGCGCGCACGATGATGGTGGCGGCGGCTGTGAGGTCTCAAATTCCCTGACTGAAATAAATTAAAATTCTTTTGGTTTGTCCACCGAAACCCGGACGCAGCGTTGGTCCCTGCTGGTCCTATCTTTCCTGTCAAAGTCGAGTGACTCGCTCTTATCGGAATGGTTGGCTGCTGCACCCGCTGCCACACACGAGCAAAGGTCCGCTGTTGGCAAGTATCAACGGTAGGCAAAAGTTAAAATGATATTAATTCCGCAAAGATGCAAGGAAAAAATCGCTCATAAAACAAATAAAGCACCGGAGTTTGCAGGGCAGGCAGCTCCGCTGGGGTGCACTTCTTTTGATGCGCCGCTGGTAGCGCCATCGGGGCCGAATGAGGGTCTCCAAAGTGTCGAGCCACTTTACGAGAAAATAATTTGCAAATTTTCTCACAAAAGCCGGTAATAGCCGATGTGTGTGTGTGTGCTTATGTCATAAACTGCAGAACGACAAGCTGAACATTCTGAACTTCCCTTCTGAGCTGAGGCAGAAATTACATAATTGGTCTGGTGCAATCTGAAGAATACCCATTTGTCAGTGAGGACGCAATTTTAGTGTGAGGCGCTAATATTTTTGAAACTGAGCATTAGAAAAAAGTATCAAAATTGGCTGCCTACTAGCTCCACGATTGTTACTGTATGCTGCTACTACGTGAGCCAAATTGAAAATGAGCGTAGAAGGAGGCTATGCGCTGGTTTGTATATGTAAAAAAAATGGGGGACAGCTCTTTCCATCAACCACTGCTGCAGCATTGGTTGATTATTAACAAAGGATGAACATCAACCATTGCTTTGCTATACATTTATATAGGGTGTTTGACAACTTTCACAGGTTGTGTGTATTGTTGACCGTGTTCAGCTTGATTTGTTGCAATAAAAGTTTTGTGGTTCGCATGAATAATTCATTTCCCAAAAAAAAAAAAAAAAAAAAAAAACAGGAACACGTCTTCTACGCTTACGAATTTTGACTATTATTTTTGACTAAAACGTACAAAGTTTAATATCAAAAGGAGAGAGAGGCGTTTTGAACGCTTACGAATAATGAAAGAGCAAGATATATAGGGTAACCGCTCCCATATTCATCTCAGTACCTAAATTCATCTCATCACACCTTTTTGATCAATTCATCGTCAAATTTTACCCTATTTTCAACGTAAAACTTTCAACCACTTGACAAAATCGAGAGGCAAATAGATTTACTTAAAAAAATTGTAGAAATTTGACGGTAAATTGGACAAATGAGAGAAATAAGATGAATATAGGTGCACCTGGCTGTTGAGATGAATAATGGAGCGATAACCCTACTTGATTCAAATTCAGCTCCGAACTAACATATGTTTTTTTCGGTCCAGCATATTGGTAATGTTCTTGTTGCCAGAACAGAAGGTAACTTTTTGTTTGTTTGAAATGCATAAATTTTCTCTTTCAAAACCTTGTTACATTTGATCCGTTGAACCGATTTTGAATCTTTTGGCGTCAAATTGAAGGTAATTGCGTTTTTCAAAAACAAATACCAAACCAACTGTAATAATAATAACTATGCAATAATCATGATTCAAACTGTGTTTTGTCGCTTTGGCGTGTTCGAAGCCCAGGTGACTTTATCGTTCTTTTTTCTTATTTCTCAAGCAATTTTATTTGAAATAACAATTTTTCATGCAGGTTCATATATTTTGGAGATACAATTTTGCGAATTTCTAAAATCCACCATGCGACTCCATTTTTATATTTTTATTGACAGGCGTACGATTTACCTTCAATTTGACGCCAAAAAGTTCAAAATCAGTGGAGCTGCTTAAAAGTTTCAAAAACTGTAGATTTCGAAAAAATAGTCGATTCTTTGGGCCACCCTTCTTCAGGAAGTTTTACTCTAAGGGTCCAATCTAGACTAACTATATAGATTTTGAGTGTGATTGGAGCAAAATAAATTTAGGATGGATTTTCTTTGCATGGATTTATACATATAAATTTAGAGGGTTGAACTACCCTGGATAGACCACTTCCTTCGATGCACCACCCTGAATGTTTATTCTCTTGATATAAAATGGAAGTTACAAATGTTTCTCGTGGTTCTGATGCGGATTGGAGTAAATTGCCCTACAGTGAACCCCTTCACTATAGCGGACCACTCGCCGGATTATAAGCTAATTTATACGAAAACTCAAGGAGCTTTCTAAAAACTTCCATCAAGAAACATCTCATCCAGCCAATCTGCATCAAAATCATAAGAAACCTTTATAAATTTCGATTTATGTCAAAAGTAATTGAGTAAACTGAAAAGTGGACCATTAAAGGAAAGAGGTCCAATATAGATGAATTTGCCATACACATTCTATTGTGTGGCTATGTAGTTGCTGTTTTTGTATATGAGCTTATGACTAGGGTTTGCAATATTCCCGAGAATAGATTTCCCGGGAAACGGGAATGAAAAATCTCATCTCCTGGGAATTCCCGGGAACCGGGAAAGGAAAAAATCCTTAGCAAAAATGAGATTTCAAATGAAGTTTATTAATAAAATGTTTCAAACAATCGTTTACAATTTAATTATCAATTGAAGAACAAAATTTTTTTCAAGTTCACTCTAGAAATTCATGAACAATCGTCTATCAATCGCCTCAGTTCCGCTGACAATTTTTCGTTAGGCCCAAATAATGTAGTTCCCTTCTGAAAACTTTGCTTAAGATCGCTGAATCACCGCTGGTGTCTGATTTCTCAACTACTTCTAAATCACCGATTCCAGCTCTTGTTACATTTCATTAGAAACTGAAGAGTCCAATACGTTTAGTTTGTTGAAGATAAAGCCTTCGCCTTCGTAGTTAATGTGAAATCGCGGCCACGACCCAAGTTACACAGACTCAATTTTTTTTATCAATTTACAGGTTTCAACATTTCTTGTCAATAAACAAAGATAAAATCAAGCAACAATCCGCTTAGTAGTGAACTAACTAGCAAAAAAAAAAACATGAGACGAAGAAAACATTTCTTAATTTATCGTTTACTGAATAAGACAGCATATATTTCTGACAAATAAATTAAGAAAATAATTTGATATTACACGGCAAGCAAATATTGATCGTCGTTCCAAGCAAATATTTGCTTCGTATAATGCACACTATGGAGCTGCTCTACACTTCTACGACGTAAGTTTCGTGTTTTGATACGATATTTAGTTTCATTGCAATATTGTATGGAAAATTTTCCGAGGAGCTCGGGAATCCCGGATCCCGGGAATCAATATTCCTATTCCCGGGATCCGGGAATCCCGGGAAAAGGCAATTCCCGGGAAATCGTTCCCGGGATTGCAAACCCTAAACGTAGATTAACGCAAATCTGAAATCCCAGTGAATAAAGTAATCAATCAGATATAAAACCCAACAGTAGATGTCCCGAATTAAGCTTTTGTGCTGAAAACAAATCAGTTTTGCAAAAACCTGCTAAAAAAAATCGCGTCTCGGTTTAAAAAAATTTCCCCGAATATTTTTCGGGTTTCCCTGATATTCCCTGATCAAAAACTGAATTTTCTGAAATTCCCTGATTTTCCAGGTTTTCAACACCCTGTAACGTAAGTTTTATTATTTCATTAGTTTTGGGGTGTATTATGTTTCGAATAAATATTTTAAATTGACATTTTTTTCAATGTTTTGTGACTGATTATTTTTGTTTTGGAAAATTGTCTTAAAGGAGCATAAGACAGGTATATGTATCCTGCTAGTTGAAGGGAAATAAGTTTTTGCTCACCTTTGAGTAACCATCAAAAATTTTGCATCAATAAAAACAAAAATGTTCGTGCTTCGATATAACGTAACGAAAAAAAAGTTGCCTTATAACGTGGTATGACTGTATAGGGGTTTTAGGGGCCTGGAAAGGTGACTAAGATATTTCGAGACCCCTCCCTATTCTGGAAGGGAGGGGTTCCATACAAATGAAAGACCAACTTCTGCACATCTCGAAAAGTAATCAAGCGAATAGATCCAAATTTGTCATGTGGATGTTTCTCTGAGTGACAAATATGTTTATTCATCACCCCTCTTTCTTCCGAAAGGGATGGGTCCCATACAAATAAAACACAAATTTCTGCATATCTCGAAAACAAATCAAGTGTATGAAACCAAATTTGGCATGAGGTAGTTTTTGGGAGCAAGAAACATTTTTTATGGCTTAACACCCCTCCCTATTCTGGAGAAGAAGGCTCTCATACAAAACAAACACAAATTTCTGCACAACACTAAAATTATTCAAGTGAATGGAATCAAGTTTGGCATGTGGAGGTTTTCGAGGGTGAGAAATGTTTCTATGATGGTTTGACACTTCTCCATACTCTGAAAGGAGGGGGTCTCCTATACATTCCCTGATTTTCCCTGTGAACATATTCCTATTTCAGTACACTAAAGTCGCTTTTTACGCGTGGGATACGTGTCGCGTTAAAGGAAACCGCGTAAACTCTGGAATTCGCGTAGGAATAGCTGCGTAAAAAGCGATCTTAGTGTATATGGTATCTTGGAATATTTGGTACAAGAAAAATCATACTGGGCACGTCTTCTCTTCCATCACGAAGGGAATGGAACGTTTTACGCAAATGTGTTCAAAAACACATTTTTTTAATATTTGTTGTGTGTCATTCTATGCTACTTCACGAATCGATCCTGATCGACCATTTCCAATTTCGCTGAAACTTTTCAGAGTTGTTCCTTTTTAATAAAGAGGTCATTTTATCATACCAGTTTTTCATTCAGACTCGCGACAGCTGTTTCAAAAGGGCCTATCCATTGTAAAACAACTTCGATTTTATTTTTCAAAAAATCCTCAAAAAGACTGGTTGATCAGCATTAATTTTCAAAGTAGCGTGGACTGACTCAGGCGCAAGTTTATAGTGTCTCTGCTCAAACTCTCAACTACGAGTCCTTCAAATTTGGATTTACTTGATATAAACACGTACTGTTTAGATTGATTACCTTGTGAGTTCATCTTATTTTTACAACCTTCTAATATTAGGGTTCACCAGTAATAACTAGCATATTCAATTTCAACGGGGCCATCACAAAAATGTTCGATTATGGTACAAAAAAAAAAAAAAGCGTTGGATTGGTATCATGCTCTAGATGATGAATTTTTAACATTGTAATGTGTAGCTAGAAAAAAAACTCAAAAAAAATTCAGAGTGAAAATATCAAAATACACAAACGTTCATAACTTTTTTGTTTTTCCCTTCACCATTTTGACAGATAGTAGTACATATTCTCATCTACAACATGTATAAATAGAATTTTTTAAAAAGTACTTTTTGAGATAATTATTGTTTAGTGAAAATTTGGCACAGAAAGAAATTCTACAGTGTAAATATATATTTTCTCCACAATTTTATTACCTACAACTTCACTGAAGACATCATTTCAATCAAACAAGCGGTTTTTCTGATATAAAATTTTATATTATATTTTTATTATAAATTTTTATCCATCAGTCAACATTTTCGATAGGCTTTGAAATAGCAGTCTCCATTTTTAGCTTAACTTCAAAAGCCTTTAACCCCCTCAAGTTTCGTTTTAAAGTAAAATTTACGTTTTTCACAACGTTTGTCAAAAATACAACCAGTTTTTGAATCAAGTTCGAAGCATATTACCGATGGTCCAAAAAACATGTACTTCAAAACTCATGTATACCGTGCAATCTTGTGATACAGTTCGGAAAGATCGAATAGTCAGCAGCTTATAGGAAATTGACTATAATTTTCGAATTTTTTGGTCTTAGTAGTGAACTCACTAGCAAAAAAAGACATGAGATAAAGAAAATATTTCTTAATTTTTCGTTTACTGAATAATACAGCATATTTTTTTGACAAATAAATTAAGCAAATAATTTGATATTACACGGCAAGCAAATATTGATCGTCGTTTCAAGCAAATATTTGCTTCGAATAATGCACACTATGGAGCTGCTTTACACTTCTACGACGTAAGTTTCGCGTTTTGATACGATATTTAGTTTCATTGCAATATTGTATGGAAAATTTTCCGAGGCGCTCGGGAATCCCGGGAATCAATATTCCTATTCCCGGGATCCGGGAATCCCGGGAAAAGGCAATTCCCGGGAAATCGTTCCCGGGATTGCAAACCCTACTTATAACGTTTGCGGTAAAAAAATGGACAAAAATTGCCGATTCTTCATGGGTTTACCTTTAATCGCACTGACGAAATCACTCATGCATCATTAATCATAATAACCCATGAGTTAGCGAAAAATTTGACAGCTCTATCAGTCAAACTCTAACTGCGATGGCGAAAAAAGTGAAGCTACTCCGTTCAGAAGAGTATGCGTTCAAAGAACGGTACCCCGCCGCTCCGGCATCTACAACTCTTGACACTATAGAACAACGATCAGAGCATCGAAAGAAAGCCCGGATCCGGAAGGCCAACGACCCTTAGCGACAAGAAGCTTCAAAGGATGCTGAAGAGGAAGATCGAGGGAAAAGTGGCTAAATCGCTGCGTGCGCTCGGCCAGGAGATCAGTGCCACCAGCTAAACAAGGAAAAAGTACCTGACGAACATGGACATACATGTCAGGAAGCGGCAGTCCCGTCCACTGGACTCGGAGCTGCAGGCAATGACGCAGCGATAGCGGTTGAATAAGATGGTCAAGTCGATTTTCCCGGCGAATCGCGACGTGGCAGTGGTGATGGACGCCGAGACCTATCTCACCCTGGATGGCAACGACAGGCAGGGTACTTCGTATTTCACTTCTCCCACGAAGGAAGCGAGCACCGAGGTGAAATTTATTTCACACACCAAGTTCCCATAGAAGGTGCTGCAGTGGCTGACAATCATCGAGAAGGGGATGTCAAAGCCGCTCTGCTTTCGCTCCGGGCTGGCCGTGAACATTCCAACAATTTTGTCGTGGAAACGGAGGAAGAATCAATAAAAAAAAATGAAGAAAGACCTTAAAAACATGCCTACACGCATGTTTTCGTCCGCCATGGCGAATGTTCCAATTAACTGCCGGAAGACCGCTCGCAAGGGCGTAGAATATTTTTGCAAATGAGATAATATAATTACCGTTAATGGGAAATTTATCCAACTCGATTATCTGTCTTAGTTTGTTTTTCATCACCATCTGAAAAATGTCAGTTTTTTACCGCAAACGTTAGTGGATGTCTTACAACAGAGCAAGTCCAAGCTACTTCGCAAATCGATTCTGATCTACCATTTCCGATTTCGCTGAAACTTTGCACAGTTGTTTCCAGTTGATAAAAAGATTATTCTATACTATCAGTTCATCATGTACACTCACGACTGCTGTTTCAAAAGGGTCGATCCAAAAATGTGACTGATGAATGAAATATTTTGTATCAGAAAAACGACTTGTTCGATTGAAATGGTGTCTTTAGCAAAGTTGTAGGTAATAAAATGGCGGTTTTAAAAAAAATATATACACTGTAAAAATATTTTTTTTTCCAAGCCAAATTTTCCAAATTGTCACAAAATTTAAAATATCTCAAAAAGTACCTTTTTTAAAAATCCATTTTTTTCACACAGGTGTTCCACAAAAAATTCTTTTTTGTCGTGTCCAACGTAAAGATACGACATCGCAGTACTCAGCAATTGTTTATCTTTCGAAATTTTCCACAATTTTGCTGAAGGAAGCTATCTGGTATATTGAAAATTAGAAATTTTTTTTTATCTAACTGTTAGGTGGATTGATTGAAAAACTCAAAACGCCAAAAGTGAGGCCTTGTTCTATGAAACAATTTTGCTGAAGACATGGAGTACATAAAATCAATTTTTCACAGTCAAATCTAGATGATCACAATTTTTCGAGTTTCTGGACGTCATAACGAATCGAATTGTTTACTCAGATTCTTTGGTGCATTTAATTTTATAATAACGGTCTGTGGGAGCACCGTGTATATATATTAGGGTGGGGAATCGTTATATGGAAAAACGCAACTTGATAGCAGAAAGCCAGAACCAAGTTTTTTTGTTCTATTTGGGGCCCCAAACAATCCTAAATTTATCGGAAGTCGATTGGTTTTGTCTCCGCTTGGCGCATTGCATTTCAAATTTATATGGAGATTTGTATGGAAAAACCAACTTTTCTGCATTTTCCATTCTAAAGAGCTCAAAATGGCTCAAACCATAGGTTTCATGACTTCAAATGGTAGGTTTTTCGATGCCCAACAACCTGGCCGAAGACACTAAAGAGCAAGGGTGTCCCAAAAAAATACTAGAGCTGTTCAAAGTTGAGTATGTCGAAATTTATGTTGCAAATCATTTTTTCTGCCAACACTGCCGGTGTACCGGCCTCATTAAGATTTCCATCAGAAGTAACCTCTGAAACACGTTGTAGATTCTACCTACGCCTAGAATATTAACCTAAATTTGTTTGCTTGATCCAGCTGAATGTACAAACTCGTAATGACAGGTTACTTCTGATAGGAATCCTACTGACTTCGGTATATTGGTAATGTTGGCAGAAAACAAAAACAAGCAATTTGAGTGCTGTTTATTTAGTGGAAGCCAAATTTTTTACGCTCAAACTACAGAAGTAAAAAGAACTCTAGCCTCAAAATTGTAAAGGAAAAGACCACTATCCCATTTCACATTAAATCGACATACTCAACTTTGAACAGCTTCAATAGCTCTTTCTAGGGACATCCTAGCTCTTCGGTGTCTTCTGCTAAGTTGTTAAGCATCTAAAATACTACACTTTAACATAATGTAGTTAATTATTAGAGCATTATTGAGCTCTCCAGAAAGGTAAATGCAAAAAAGTGGGTTTTCCCATATAAATTTTCATACA
The DNA here is from genome assembly GCF_029784165.1 of Wyeomyia smithii. Taxonomy (NCBI): domain Eukaryota; kingdom Metazoa; phylum Arthropoda; class Insecta; order Diptera; family Culicidae; genus Wyeomyia; species Wyeomyia smithii. Next base: position 266,698,513 of record NC_073696.1, on the reverse strand, counting down.
AATTTGAAATGCAATGCGCCAAGCGGAGACAAAACCAATCGACTTCCGATGAGTTTAGGGTTGTGTAGGGCCCCAAAAGGAACCAAAAAACTTGGTTCTAGAAAATCGATCACTTTTCCCCACCCTAATATATATATTATTTTTAGAATTGCAATTTTATTACCTATCGGAAAGGACATCCTAAAAAAAAATATTTTTTTTTTTATTTTCCATGGAATGTTCTATAGTACTAGATTAGATAAAATGATGTTGAAGTTTATTTTGGGTGGACAGACAGACTGCGTAAAAATTTATTTTGCTACGAACAAAAAAAGCTACGGTAGAACTACCTTGAATGGACCATTTTGTCTGACCCCTGACGAAAAACTATTTTTTCTCTTGATTTAAATTATAATTTAAATGCTTCTCGTGATTCTGATGCAGATTAGCTGGATAAGGTGTTTCCCGATATGGAAATGCCTCAAGGTTTTGCATAAATCTAGTTAATCTGACTGGTGGTTTACTAAAGGACGTGGTCCATCCGAGGTACTTCACCTTGAGGAAGCGGTCCTGTTTTAATACTTAGGGTAAATAAACCTATAGTGGACCCCTTTCCTTTATTAACCCATAGTGGACCATACGTCAGATTAACTAATTAACATAAGTAGGAATTTATAAAGGTTTGTGATGCAGATTGGCTGGATAAGATCTTCGCGATTGAGGTTTTCTGAAAATCCTTTGAGTTTTCGCATGAATAAAGTTAATTTGGCGAGTGGTCCGATATGGGAAGTGATCCACTATAGGTTGGATTACCCTAAATTTAAACGTGGAGCAAGCGAATTAGGATAAAACTGCTTTGGTTGGACCACTTTTTTAGTAGACCGCCCGTCGAATTACCTCAATTATTCTTAATATAGGGTAGAACTACCTTTGATAGACCACTTTCTCCAGTGGACCACCCTGTCGAAAAACTGTTTATTCTCTTCATATAAATTTGAATTTAGAGTAAATGATCCTTTAGTGGACCCCTTTTCTTTATTACCCACAGTGGACCAGTCATCAGTTTAACTCAATTTTTCTGATCATAAATCGGAATTTAAGGATATTTGTGATCTAGGTTAGCTGGATAAGATGTTTCCTAATGAAAGCTTTCTAAAAATCTCTTGAGTTTTCGCGTTAAATGAGTTCACCTGATAGGTGGTCCACTTAAAAAAATGGTCCGTCCAAGGCCGTATCACCCTAGAAAGCGGCGCAAACAAAACTTCAATATCGGATGGAAAAAGTCAAAAATAGTGATAATTGACCGATAGTGAATTCCACTCTTAAAATTAATTTAATTTATGCAAAACCTCGAGAATTTCAGAAAACTTTCATCCGGAAACTTCTTATCCAGCCATTCCGGATTAGTATCAATAGAAACATTCTTAAATTCTTTATTCTTTATTTATAAAATAATTCATCTGACAAAAATAGTCTTAATGAATGTTCACTTGTCTATTTAACTTAAAAACTACGACGAACTCTCATTGAGAAATTGTGTGATGGTGTGCCAAAATCAAAAAGGTCTTACTTTGGAGAATGATCGGATACAGCAAGCTAACGGGTCGTTAAATCCGAAATAAGTACGGTGAAAGTTAGGTTGTAGCAGTCCAGTAGAGCGAAGAAGACGCTGTGAAGCCCAGAAATTCAATCTGGAGAGGATATTTGGTGAATCGATTTCAGAGTTCAGAACTTTGGCTACGAACACCGCTTGTTGAACTTCTCTGCGCCGTTGCAATGTGTCAATCCCAGAAAGACGACAACGTTCAGGATATGGAGGCAGGTTAATCGGGTCACGCCACGGAAGATTTCTTAACGCAACCCGCACGAATCTTTTCTGCACTCGCTCAAGTCGTAAATTACAGACTAGTTGTTGAGGACACCAAACCAAGCTAGCATTTTCGAGAAGTGGCCAAACGTGAGCACAATACAACGCCTTCATGCAATGGGGGTTCCTGAAGTCGCGAGCAATTTTCGAAACGAAACCAAGTTGTCTTGTGGTTTTAGCGATTATATTAGTACGATGCAGATTGAACGTAAGTTTCGTATCCGTTATAACTCCAACGTCACTAACGTGGTCAACTCTTGTTAGGTTTTGATTATCAATTTGATAGTTGAATAATATTGGATTCACTTTGCGGTGAAAGGTCATCACTTGACGTTTACTAATGCTGACCGTCAGCCAGTTTTTGCGGCACCAATAAACAAACTTGTCCAAAAGCCCTTGTAGCCGCCAACAGTCGTCGATGGAGCGTATTATCAAACACAGCTTAAGATCGTCTGCGTACACTAGTTTACAACCAACATCTAATAGCAAGGAAACGTCATTGAAGAACAGCGTAAACAACAACGGCCCTAAGTTGCTACCTTGTGGAACGCCGGAGGTGTTTGAAAACTGTGACGAACAGCAGGAATTAACGTGCACTCGTAGAACTCTGTCACACTAGTATGAACTAAGCCAACCGACAAACCTCTGCGATGCACCAAGCCGTGAGATTTTTTTTTACGTCGGTTTGAGCTTTTTGTCCCATGTGCGATATACAAGTCGAAGTGAAGTCAAGCAAGTTTGTACTTACTGAGCGGCCAGGCAAAAAACCGTGTTGGTCACTAGAGATATAACTCCTTGTACGTAAGAGCATAAACGTACTCACGATTATTTCGAACAGTTTTGATGCAGCAGAAAGACTACACCCAACGCAAACGGGGAACATTTTATTACTTTAGGGCAATTTTTTATTACTTATTGTGTCTTATGACTGCGCATTATACACAAAGAGTAACAAACAAAAAGTAATAAAAATCATGACGGCCACACGCTTGTATGTGTTTCTGGAGGAGAACATACAGCAACGCACCGCAATGCATGTGTTAGCAAGACTTCACTCGCTGCATTTGTATTGATGCAACGATCTGGTTCATTTTTGTCCCCTTCATCCACACATAATCAGAATGTCAACCGTCAACCTCAAATGTCTAATTAGAAACACTTTCGTTTCGTCCCCCAGTGTTTACTTGAAATGGAAATACGTAATACTGTCTGACCAGAGCTTCCGAAGTTGCGAATATTGTCTGGTAAGGCACGAGTATTTTCAGACAGGTGCAAATGAGTTTCCATGAACCAATGAGTATGTGTCTTAGATATCTTGCAGGAAAGCGAATGTTTTCGTTTTTCTCTAACGCAGTTTACAGACCGTGATGTCATTTCAAGACGCATTTCAAGTCTTTGAAATCATCAACGTTTGCATACTCTATGACGGGGAAAATGCTGCTTGGCAGCTCTTGTCATATTTTTTCCCTACTCCGTATGCGAACTAATACACGCACACCGGATGAATTGGAGATTGAAGAAACTTGTAACAAGTGCAACATATGCGACGGTGTGTGATTTTTTTTTTGCTTGAGATGGAAAGGGAGCAGTTTTCGACAGAAAAAATTTTGCATGTGGTTGAAACGACCATTATTAGATAGTCGTACTCCCGTAACACGTGCTAAATATATGGCAGTATGTGTTGTTACTCGACTGGGGAAGAATTTTATTGCCTTTAAAGTAATAGGTTTGTTACCCAAAAGGCAATTTTGCGCTATTGCTTCTAAAGTAATAAGGAAAAGTTTTGCGTGTAGTAATGCCACGGAAGTGCCTAACGTTTCGACGATCCCCGCTTTCAAATATCGGGAACATGTAAGAATGTTTCCAAACTGTGGGAAACTTGCCTTACTCAAAGAATTTGTTGTAAATATGGCGTAAAGGTTCGGCTAAAGCGTGTACACAACGACTCATTACAACTGCCGGGGTTCCGTCGGGTCCTGCAGAGTACGAATGTTTCAATTTTTTTCCAGCAGCTTTTATCATGTTTGCAGAGATGTGGAATAAATCCAGATCAACTAAATCGGAGTCCACTAAAGAAATCGACAGGAACAGACTCAGCAGCAGCCTAAGCGTCGAGATTAGATGCGGTATTATCAGCAAACACAGAGGCGAAAAACTGTGCAAACATTTGGGAATTGTAGCACGTTTTCGTTAACGAAATTCCAAAAGTTTCTGGGACTTTCGAAGAAATCTGTCTGAACTCGCATGACGTAAGATTTGTGCAAGCCAGCATTCAACCGATTCTGATATAATGTTAAGAGAAATTGTGTTAATTTAACGAGGAGCTCACTAAAGAAAGTGGTCCACTATAGGTTAATTCATCTTAATGAAGGAATGCAGAACTATTATTGTATGTTACCTGATTCAGATAAAGTTTAACGCTAGGAAGCTGAATCGTGTTGTAAAATGAAACATGGAACCGACGGATTAGGGTTTAACTGCGATGGATGGACCACTTTCCTTAGTGGATCACCCGTCAAATTAACTTTATTTCTCTTGATATATTGCATGGATCACTTTTTTGATCCATTGCACCCTGACGAAAAACTGTTTAATTTCTTTATATAAATTGGATTGTTTACTAATGTTTTTCGTAATTATGATGCAGATTAGCTGGATAAGATGTTTCCCGATGGAAGTTTAATAAAAATCTCTTGAGTTGTCGCATAAATTGAGTTCACCTAACGGGTGGTCCATCCAAGGCAGTCCCACCTCACTTAGAAAAAGTCATTAGCTTCCGAATGCTAATTTTAAACTTAGAATTGGTGGTCGTCAACTAATTGCCAACTTGGAGAACGAGGTGTCCACCAACTGAAAATTATTTGGGTGCCATTATTTTTTTTACTGCGTTTAACTTTAAAGGGTGTTACGGTCAAACGTTGGTCAACTTAAATTTGCCGTATTATTTTTATTGGTAGTTAAAAAAAAAAAACAAAACCAAAAAACACCCTGATTTAAAAGATGGGTTTGTGTAGCATCACGTATTGTGTTTGATGCTATCATTTGCTCAATCGAAACCGAAGGTCGCAAAAACGACGGAAAGAGTGGCCGGCAGTTTCAAGCGCAATCCGAACCTTTCAATCCCAGATGTCGCAAGCAAGCTGGGAGTGTCGTCTGCAGTATTGAATCGAGCTAAAAAATGAACCGGACTGTCGATAAGCAAAACAAGTCGACCAGACAACGACCGCGAAAGCTGTATTTAAAGATGCTGACGAAGTTTGATTGCGTGGTACAGGATGATGAAACTTACGTCAAGGCAGACTTTGAACAGCCTCCTGGAAAATTATACAGCAACTGGCAGAGATTCTTGAACACAATAAGCTGTCGAAGTCTGCGAAGAAATATCTAGTGTGGTGGTCCTGTGGTTTGAAAAACAACATTTTCATCGTCTGTTGCCTTTGCATCGCCTGTTGTAACACAGTTGTTCCGTTCTCCATGGCTTTTTTCCGTTCTGTTTTTACGGAATAAAGCCATCGCGTGGAATGCCGCGAACAACGTCCAGGTGGTGCCAGAGGACATGAGCAATCTCAATACGTCAGAGCTTCGCCCTATAAAAAACTGGGCTATCGTCTAGCGGAACTTCAAGAAGACACGAAAGACAGTTGTCTACGGGATGCAGTTCAAGACTTACTGACATTCTGCGGTGAACAAAGTGACCAAATAGGCTGTACCTACAAAACTTTTTGGAAGGAGTCAAGAGAAAGGTGCGGCAATTTGAATTCGCTAAAAAGGAAGCTTGAGGCAATATTGTTCCCTTATACTAAACAAATTGTAGTTGACAAGGAAACATGATATGATTTTTTAATAAACAAGTGATCGATTTACAAACATTTACGTTTGACCAAATTTTTACTGTAACACCCTTTATGTCAATAAGTGGTAGGCAAAGTTAAAACGTAGTAGTTAAAATTTATGAGCGCGATGGTCCAGTTCCCCAACAATACAGAAATAAAAAGCTAGGTTGAATCAAAATCAAAATTGAGAGCTCCTGCTGCCGGCATTCCATCAACGTTTATCTGCCCCATAAATCGCAATCAAATTATTTACGAATTGATGATAAATATCAATATATTAAATCTCCATAAAACGAAAACAGTAACCAAACAACCGGAAAAGACCCTTTCCTGGCGGGAGAACCCTCGATAAAAAACATCAACCGACAGAATAAAGACACCATCCTTGAATTGGCCGCAGAAATCGCACATATATCTCAGCACGTCCCGCCCAAGTAAATCTCTCGGACCAACCCGCAGGACATGTTTATAAAGCGACACGGTGCCACCGATGGTTCGATAGCTAGCGCGACTAGGAAAATAACACAATTCACAATCACCCCTTCCGGCGGGCACGAGGGTGAAGAAACCAACAAGAAAAAAACACATACGCAAGCTCCAAAGCAATAAAAAAGCGATTTTCCAATATCCTTCACAATGTGATATGTGATCTCGTTCAATTGCCCATCCGGTTGTCCCACGCCGAACATCTTTTAGCCGGAATCTTCTTCCCTCCCCTTGTCGTTGTCGTCGTCGTCATCTCCGGTGATTGTGGTCGAAAGGAAAGAAGAGAAAAGAAAGTTCCGACACAGTTGTTTTGGGGTTTCGAGTCCATATTGTCCATATTCCTCCTCTAAGTTACCAGAAAGGACTACAGTGTAGGTAAGGGGTTGCAAAATCCCTATCACTTCCTATGAAAGCTATCGGCGAATGACTGATGTCCCATGTGTGCACTGCTTGGATGCTGTGAGCAGATAGCCGGAAGCGGGACACAAACGGTGGATTAGTGTGAAGAAGGGTGGTTTGTTAATATATGAGGTTTTACACGGGTTCGATCGGGATGTGGGTGAAATTTGTAGAATTGGTCTTGTTTGGAACATGATCAAAACATTAAACGACATAATGTCAAACATTACCTGTGTGTATTTTCCTATCAGTCTTGTGAGTCCACCCTGAGGGAAATAGTTCTTCCTGGGTTGCTGGTGTGGTTTGCTATATAAATATTGCTCAAAGTTACGGGCGTGACTGGGGCAGTATGTAAAAAAAAATATCAGAAAAAAAAACACCAAACAGTAATCCGCTTCTCTTGATAATCAAGGTTTATGATCTTGTAATCGATTCTTTACTGGTTTGGATCAGAAACCATCCTAGTAAAAAATAAATGAATCACCCTAATGAAAATCGAGTTTGAGAGACCTAATGAACATTAAAATAATTTACACCTGGTTTTGAACGAGCTGTGAGTCATTTTAGAAACCCGTTTTAAAACATTCCATATTAGGCCTTCGGTTGCTCAGAAAACGGCTATGTCCCAGAAGGACGATTTTCCGACCAGATCTTGACGTTTTATGCATTTTTAAGACATTTGGCATCGAAAAAAAATTACTATTTTTCCAATTCCCTTGGTAGTTTTTCGAAGGTCGAAAAATCACAATTTTGAGCGCTTTGAGGCACCCCTAAATCATATCCGATTAAGCCGAATTTCTTGCACAAATCATTTGTTGGGCCAATGAACAAAATGTACATGGTCGGTTTCAGAAATTTGACGCGCTGCCACCTTTATCTATACATTCAAGAAATACTGCTCAACGACAACACTCACGTGATGTTGATGCTAATACTGTTGCATGAACTCTGTTAAGCATCCTGTTGCATGCCATCGATCAATTTGTGTAACGTAACCGTTGTCGGAATCCTGTTGAATCTGCCTGATCTAATTCGCAGTTAAGCTGTACTGAGGAGAATGAAACGATCCACATTTAGAAAATATAGCAAGCATTGCACAGATCAAACCAAAGCTCGCTATGGCTACGCGAACAACGAATACGAACAGCCGAACGACCGCTTGTACAACACTTATCTTGGCCATCTCAAGTTCTTCACCGAACCCAAATAAAAAAAAATGTAATTTGTTAGAACGATGCTACAGAATAATTAGCTATTGAGTCACTAACGAAATGCGAATTGTTTGCTGATCATTTTTCTAATGTTTAAAATACAACTATGGCCATTGCTAAAAAAGCTGTACTCGCCGCTTCCGATGTCAGAATAAACATTATTTCGGCTGTTGTTTCTGAAATAACAGAGAAATCACTTCTAAATGCGGCAAAACGGGTAAAGACATCCAATGCTCCTGGGCCTAATGGTATACTTGCTATCTGATTCGGATCAAGTGGCTAAATTGAACTAGGACTAAGTATCGCAGTCCTAGTAAGGCAGCATACCGAAAATAGAATACTATGAACTATCTAGATATAAATACGGAACGGAATAATTTGCATGGACCTAGGCGAACGAAAAAAGACAACGATAATTGGAAACTCGGTACTTGGAATGTAAGGATTCTACTCGAACTGGCACGTGCAGGTAACCTGGCTAGAGAGCTGCAGAAGGTGAATAGGAAGGTTGCTGCCATATAGGAAGTGAGGCGGCCGAAAACGGGAGAACGCGAATTCCGGGCAGAAGATCCTATTGCGGCTACTTTATTTAAGTACCACATCTACTACAGTAGCGGCGTGAAAGCAGAAAGGGGAGTCGGTAGGGAAACTAATGAAGCGTGTGCCAGTGCTTGAGAAGGTATCGAAATTTGATTGTGACTGCGATGAATGCACATGCTTTTTTCGTTTGAATTGAACGGCAGAAACGATCGGGCGAACGAAAACAAGTTTTTCTCTTTCTCTCGTGTGACGATTTTTTTTCTAACGATAGCGACCGCAGTTTCGGAGAAGCCGATTTTAAAACTCTCTCGCTCGATCATTTACAATGTAGTTGAACGGAGCAAACTAGAGTATGATCGGCAGCATGTGGTGTGTTTTATTTTCGTTTCTCTCGTTCTTGACTGGTTCTTGACTGGCTGTCTGAACGGTCAAAAAACGTTCGATGAATGCTTTTTCGCTGTATCGGATGGGATTGGGGCACTGCTTACAGATGCACGTTATTTTTTGGTGGAGAAGTTTGTTGTTGTTGTTGTTGATGTTTAGCGATAATTGCTCGAGGACAAATGAGGTGGAGATATAGTTTGAATATTTCTTCATGCGAAATGCTGAAGTCCGTCGTAGTTATACGTCGCAAAGCGCCGACAGGCACAAGTAATGTTTTTACTTCTGCCAACGCGGCTAGCATTATACCATATGTTGCGTTGCGCGCGGCTGTAATTTATATTTTTCCGAAGCACATTCAGATTCTTGCTTCGCTTATATCATTGGCCCAATAGATAAGCCGATATATACTCTATTCTTTTTATATCCATCGTTATCAGTAGGCTAATTTTTCAGTCAATTTTTTTCTGATTCGTTATGCATAAATAGTGGAAAATGTCAATCCTTATGCCCTGACAAATCACGTTCTACAATTGAGTTGATAGTTTTGTGATGTATTGGTTGATAACCGTCTTACAAACTGTGTTTTTTTAGATGCAAAAATTAAATAAAGGTAGATTGCAAATCAGCAGAAACATTAGGGGTCACCTAAACTGAATTGTTGAAACTAGCTCAATTTTAGTTGTGAGTTGTTAGTTGTTTCTGGTACCCAGGAGCGGATTAAGGCGAAGGCGAAGCAGGCGGACTTCAAAATTGATGTTTGATGCATGAAGAGGATCATCAACAATGTGTGGAGAACACTATTAATGTATAACGAAAAAGAATTTCCCGCATACAAATTGACTTGAAAAATTAGCCTCCTGATAACTATCGAATTCAAAAGTATCTATCTGTTAGGCCGATGATATAAAGGTCGGATTCGATTATATAGAGACTCGATTTTATATTGACTCGATTATATGTATATGATTCTATTATATATAATTTCAAACTCGATTATACTGCCGTTCTAAGCATAGTTGTCCCAGCATGCATAAGAACGGCAGTACATATATAGTAGCAAAATTTTTTTTTTTAAATTTCAAATGTGATCTAGAGCGAACATTTCGTAAGAGAACATCCAGAAAATACGTTACGCTTGATAGAAAGGGAAAAAAATAAAAAATAATTAAAAAACAATGAAAAATTTTGTTTTTTTTTAAAGAATTTAAAAATTTAAAGAAATTGAAATACCTTAATAAAATTACCTTAATAAAAATAATTTCAAAAATAAAAAAAAATTTAAAAAAATTTAGAAACAAACGAATAATTTGAAAATTTTCAAAACCTTGAGAAATTAAAAACAAACGAGTTGACAAATCAATATATACTGATCTAACTTTTTCTTTCCATTTGACAGCAATTACACCAGGAATAACTACAAGATATATGTATAATTTTCATAAGAACTGTGTTTGCTTACTTTTAGGGGGATGAGTCAAAAATAAAATTCTTCCTATTTATTCGAAAATAATAAAACATTCATGTAAAATGAATAAAATACATTTTTTCTCTGATTCGATTATATATGGAATCGTGGAAAAAAATCAGAGACTATATATAATCGAGTCTGACCTGTACTTAGCGATGCGAAAATCTAAATTAGCTTCGGACAAAGTACACCACCGCAGTGGGGAATCGCTGGCCATCGACCCAAAATTGAAAATGTGAATTTCATTTCAATTATAGTTTTCCTATAGTTGTATACTATTGAAGTGACAGGATCCAAATTTTTAGAGCATTACGACAAAATTTGAATTTTCTATGATTTTTCAAATTGTACTGAGTCAGCGTTTTTTAGCGTTTTTCTTGAAAAAAATGCAATGTTGCGAAATTTGCTGGAGCCCCAAGAGTAACTTGAATCTTGATGACGTCTAAGTAAAAGTTGTCTATAAAATAGTGGAGAATAAATCCTCATCATTGGATAATGTATAATCCTCATCATTGGATAATGTATATATGTCTAAATTGACGGAATCAAAAAATTACGTATTTTTTGCATAAAACAGCGTTTAAAGTTTAAACGGCAGGGTTTGGCACTATTGGCATTAGTTTTAAAAGATAGCTTGGAAAAAATGCCTTAAAATGCATCTAATCCGATCTTGCGCAGAGTTGCGCAGAGTACCTTTCTTTCGAAGAGAAACAACGAGTGTTCGGCACATGTCGGATTTCAAAAATGTAAATTTGAATTGTACACTGCAAACCGTCTACATAATAGAAAAAGGCTCATATTAGTCTGATAATAACAACGTTTTCAAACAAGTTTCAGTATAATTAATCACACTATTTGCATATTTACAAGTTTAACTGATCTATATTTCGATAATTTACGAAGTATCAAAAACTAGTCATTGTTTATGTTTTGGATCACCAGCACTGACTACCAAAATCATGTTTTAAGTTTATATCCTACCAGTCACATGTAAAAACAATCGTGTAAACATAAACCATAACATAATACATCGCCTGCTAATTTCTACAGAGCAAATTGTGAATAATTATTTTGACGTTAGAAACTGCATTTCGAAAACCCTTCTTGAAGATATTAAAACTGTATTGAAAATGAACACAAAAATAAAGATGAAGGTGAAAGTGAATGGAAAATTATGCAAATGGAAAAAAATGCGAATGCGATAAAAAGAATCAATAGTCACTTTGAAAAAAAAAAAAACAAGTTATAAGTAATTTTCAACACGAAGCATATTTTTCAATTTTTTTTCTTTTTATTAATAACTGATTAATATTTTATGTTTTTTATGGCATATGAAAGTCTTTCAAGCATCATGCATTTTATTTTCCAAAAGATTGAAACCGACGTAAAATTTTCCTCATATAATATATATAAAAAACATGAAATTTTCCCTGGCGTCAAAAATACGCATTTTCATGCAAAAATAATATCAAATTCGGACTCAGCGTCCCAAAATTATATAAAAACCATGTATTTTCCATGATTTGAAGATATTTTTTCGCTTGGCCAGCATTTGTATGGAGCCGCCCCACTGTGCACCGCCGCGACGCGAGCTGCGCAACATAAAGTGCTAGCCGCGTTGGCAGATGTAACTACACTACTCATGTCCAAACGCGATGCTTTGATTTCCATGGATGCTTTGAGAGATGTATGAAGAATTAATCAAACAGCTTCAACACCTTACTTTTCCATAATCGCTAAACATTAATAACAACAACAATAGAAACAAGCGCCTCCAGCCACCAAAATGCTGTAACAGAATATACGCATCAGAAGCATACAGCGACTGCCGGTCAAATGAATTTTTTTCCGGTCGTTCATTGTCACTAAAAATCAATGGATATTAAACAAAAGGAAAATGCGAAAAAAATCGTCATAAAGTAGTGCGAACAGGATTGCGAGGATTCTACACTAGAGAGGAAAAGAGATGATCGTAATGCCCGTTCGTTTTATTTTGCAATCGGAAAACGAAATTGAACGCGACAGCTCGGAGAGACGAACGGTGTACGAAGTCTCGCACAAAACGGATAAGATGAAATTGAATGACTGATATTTTTGTGTTCGGTAGAAAAAAGGATTGATCAGAGCACTGAGCGTGTCATTACATGGAGGCCGATCAGTGACCTTATATGAGTGTTATTAATTAAGGACAAATGTTTCAACCACAGCATGATAAATGTGTACGTAAACCCGATGAAGAGAAGGAGGAGTTCTATGAGCTCCTGAAAAAGACGTATAATGAGTGCCCAGGACACGACATCAAGGTCGGGGATGCAAATGCGAAGATACCGGGAAGCTAGAGCTGCTGAAAAAAGACTCCATCGCCGACAGCACTGGGAGCGTATTCTTGCAGAGGCGGAATGTTACTTCTCAAGGCACGATACGAGAAGCTTCTACAAGAAGATTAATGAGATCAGGAACCGAAACGTGTCAGCCCCTGTCATGTGTAACGATAGGAAGGGGAACCTGATTATCGATAGAACAGAGGTGGCCAGGCGTTGGAAGGAACACTTAAGTGTGCTGTTGACAGGTAAAGAAAACAGCGTAGTCGAAAGGAGCAGGATGGTGATTAAGGATGATGGCAAAGCTGTGGACCCACCATCCAAGGACGAAGTTAAGAATGCAATGAAAAAGCTGAAGAACCGCAAGGCAGCTGCTAAAGACGGCATTCCAGCCGAACTTTTCAAAGTTGGGAGCGAACAGCCGTATCGTGCTTTAAACCGGATCATGCTGAGAGTGTGGTCCGATGAAGAGTTACCCTCAGACTGGTTGGAGGGTCTCATACGTTCGATCTACAAGAAAGGCCACCGCTTGGACTGTAGTAATTATCGGGGCATAACCCTTCTCAACAACGTTTGCAAAATTCTCTCCCGTATTCTGTCCCATAGACTGAGGCCTTTGTCGGAGACCTTTGTTGGTGATTATCAATATGGTTTTCTAGGGGGACGCTCCACTACGGACCAAATGTTCACCCTGCGACAGATCCTTGATAAATTTCGAGAATTAACCTGTAGACGCACCATCTGTTTATTGACTTTAGGGCAGCGTACGATATAATTAAGAGAAATGAGTTATGGCGAATAACGCTCGAACATAATTTCCCAACAAAACTAATATAGCTGTTAAATTTGAAAAACCTATATTGAGCGTCTTACGCGCAAATACGCATTTCCACTGCGACATACAGTCGTCCTCAGTGATTATGTGGACTGGTTTAGCTGTAATATAGCTGTTACCTGCCATCCTTGAAGGCTCTACATCATACGTCAGGAATCAGGATAGCCGGTGAGATATCGGACTTCTGCGTGACGTTAGATGGTTTGAAGCAGGGAGACGGGTTGTCAAACTTATTGTTCTACATCGCATTGGAGGGTGCTATACGGAGGGCTGTCGTGCAAAGAAGCGGCACCATCATTACGAAGTCTCACATGCTTCTAGGTTTTGCGGACGATATCGACATCATTGGTATCAACCGTAGAGCAGTGGAAGAGGCCTTCGGACCTCTCAGGCGGGAAGCTGCGAGGATAGAGCTCTTCATTAAATCTGCTAAAACGAAGTACCTGGTGGCTGGTAGGGTACGTGGTAGTCCGACGGATGTTGGTGCTGAGGTGGTGTTGGATCGGGAAACTTTTGAAGTAGTCGCCGAATTTATTTACCTGGGTACATTAGTGACATGTGACAACGAGGTTAGCCGTGAGATAAAAAGGCGGATAGCAGCTGCAAACAGGGCCTTCTACGGATTATGTAACCATTTGAGGTCCCGTAGCCTGCAAACCCGTACTAAACTCTACCGAACACTGATTCTACCCGCGGCCCTCTACGCATGGACGTTGATAGAGGCCTATCGGCAAGCTCTTGGTGTTTTTGAGCGTGTAATCCTTGGCGGCAAACTAGAAAACAGTATTTGGCACAGACGCATAAACCATGAAGCGTACTAGGTGTAAAAATTGGCGGATATAGTTAAGCGGAAAAAACACGGCAGGTTTCAGTGGGCTGGACATGTAGCTGAAATGCTGGAAGCACGACCAGCGAAGACTACATTTAGCAGAAATCTCGATAGAGGCCGTCGATTTCGAGGTAGGCCCCGTGTGCTGTCGACGAGGATGCCCGCGAAATAGGTGTTAGGGGAGATTGGAGGATAGCAGCCCAAGACCGAGTGACATGGCGACGTATTTTGGATTCGGCATTGGATCGATATTTGGTCTGTCGCCGTGAAAGTAAAGTAAATAATAAGATAGATGACCAAATTAGGGTAAATTGACCTATAGTGGACCTTTTTGTGATTCGTGTGAATGATTTTGGTTTGTTTGGGATGAGTCTAACGATACATTTCATTTTTTTTACCTTGGATATAAATTGACACTATCTTCAAACAGGTATAGCGAAAAGTTAGTAAATATTGTTTATCTATATGAAAATATATTTAATTTCTTAAGTGTTAATCATTATCCAAATATAGACCGGAGTTTCCTATGTCAGACCATGGTTCACTAAACGTTTGATAAACATGGTTTAATAAAGGAAGTCATGTTTAGATACCTCGTAGATGAATTGCAGAAACTCAATCTTGTTTACGTCATAAAAGTTTACATGAAACGAATTGTTCCAATAATATCTGATGTTTAAGTCAGAAATAAATTAAGATTATTCATCGAAGGATTTTTCGAAGGCAAATAACACCGTCTTTTTTTTATTCAAATCCTGAGCCAAGAATTTGGTCTCTAGTGAGTGTGAATGAAATATTACCATGTTCAACAGTTCGATTTAATTTCAGTTTATTAGTCAATAAGAAAGGAAATTTTACAGATCATTGAACAATTCATTTGGTTCAACAATAAATGGCATAAAAAATAACCATCGGTTTGACTACAGCCGACGCTTCATATTGGTTTGATATCCTGTTGTTTGTTTTAAACCATCATTTAAACGTTGAAGCCTATCAGTCGCTTTTTTAATCATGATCAATTGCTTCTCATGTGCTCGTTGCATCTTTTTCATACGTTTGTTTTCCACTTTTTTAAGTTTTTCCAATCTCATATTCTCTTTCTCTTGTTCTTTTTGAAGATGTAGCTCTAAACGCTTCTTCGAAGTTAAAACTGGAGGACTTTTTTGTCGTTTGAGTATTTTATTCTTCTTTTTGGGCGTGTCTGGTTCTGTCAGAAATCACGACATACCTTTTTTCTGTGAGCTATTTTCAGTGAACTCTGTTGAATATAAAGGCTGTTCATTTTCAGAACATGAAACTGATGTGATGAGCTCAGAGTCTGTTTGGGCTAAATCTATTTCAGTGGTACAATCGGAAAATTCTTGATTTTGAGTATCGACTGTGATGAGCATTTCTCCAAAATCAAAGTTGATGCAATTCGATTCACTCGTTTCTGTAACTGGTTCAATTGTTATTGGGTTCACTTACTCAATAACCTTAGGATCAATACAATTCAAGGACACACTTAAAAGGGGGAGAAAACGGTAAAATATTTCAAAGATACTTATACTTCTTACTTACCTATCAGCATTAGTGTCTGTATCTTCAACAACCAGATTTGATTGAGCTTCATCTACAATTGTTGGTGGTAGACTGAATTGATTTTGAATAAAATAATTGACAAATCAGCACTATTAGTGGATTGTACTCACAATTTAGCAGCATCGTTAGCTTCCAAAAGATTCAGGTATGATAAGTTATCAGATGTCACTGAGAGATGTATTGCCGAATCATCGAAAAACATAATTTCTTCAGTGTTTGTTAACTTCCTGTGAAAACAAATAGAAATTGATAGGATTAGTGCAATCATTTTAAAGCGACTGTCAGTACAGCCTTGGATATAAACTAAAATAAATCTGTATGAGGACTATAACTCACCTGTCTTCAGTCTCAAAAGTTTTCTCCTCGTTGAACATTCTAATATTTACATCGTCTCCACTATTTCTCAAGATATCAATATGGCTACCCGCGTTACAGGATTCCACAGTAAATTCATCCAAATCGAAGTTCCGATCATCATACGCTTGAAACATCGATTTGTACATTTTACATAAAATGCTATCCGACTCTATTGAAAATGACTCAGGTTGAAGCTCTCGATACAAAATTGCTTTTTAGGACTGATCAGCTGAATCGATTCTATTAGAAGCTGACGTGGAATAACTACATCCTTTTCTTGCCGCGTAGGTGAATGAGAAAGTAAAGCGTTTGAACCAGCAATGCATTTCGAATAATCCACAGCATCCTCATTGAATGAAACCCATACCGCATACTTTAAAACCGTTGACCACAGTTTCCGGCTTAAAAGAAGCGGTAATTGCTTTCTTTAAAATATATATCCAAATTGTTCTATACGGATTACTTGACCTGCAATTAGTGCAAAATATAATAATGATTAGAATGTAACACCCCCGCGCGGATAGAATAACAATATTACCTGGATTGTCCATTTGCCACAGGCGAACTTGAGCAGTCCATGCAGCTTTGAGAGAACGAAATATAGCAACGTCTGCTGGCTGAATGATGTGTGTGCTGTTTGCGTACAAAGACACCAGAATTATTTCGAGCTTTACAGATTCTTCTGCTGTTTCAAACGGAGTATGACTCCGGTGTCCGTCAACAAAATAAATTATGGGCAGTTGAACTTTGTTTTCCAGTAAGTATGGATAAAATATGTTCCTGATGTAGTCCAAAAAAGTATCTTTTGTCATCCATCCTGTTTCTGATTTACCCAAGCCTCATTCGGGAGGAAAATTTCGGGCTACAGCATTAGGTATTCGTTGATACGGTAGAATGACACATGGAGGCACCGCTATGCCAGATGCACCGTAGCTATTCAGCACTGTAATATTTTTTTTGAGCCTGTGTCAATCAAATAGGCTTTTTTACACTTTTTAGAAATGATCACAGCTTTTGTGTCCGGATCAAGACAAAAACCTATTTCATCTCCATTAAAAACTCGGCGAGCATCGTTCAATATTCCAGCATGTCCATCTTCTTCGAGAAGTTCATGAACTGATCGAAACCATTTTCATATATTTTCCTCCGTAACCGTTGCTGCCGCTGACGTGACTTTTTCAGGCTTACGTAGCGATATTTCCGGATGGCGTTTTAAAAATCCTTGGCACCATTTGTAGCCTAAAAACAAAAACACATGAAATCGACGCCCAACTGATGTAGGAAAAGAAAACTAACCTGCCTTCATATTGCAATTTTCATTACGCGGATTGTCCTTTAGGAAATTGAAGACTGCTAGAACTAAACGCTCTTTAGTTATAGGGAATCCTTTTCGTGCCATTCGCATAATCCATAAAACGATATCATATTCTTCTGCGGAAGTTAATGCAGTCGGTTTGCTTTTTTTTGTTTTTCCCGACCACTTGCCGCTGCAGCGAAACTTCACGGCAGAGCGCGGAATATTAAAACGTTTGCAAGCTGTTCTAAACGGAACACCGCTTTTGATCACACGGAGACATTCTTTAATATCTGCTTCACTGTATTTGTTACTACGACGGACGTATTCTCCCATTTTACCGGCTATTTTTCAAAGAGAAACAAATTTTTTGTAACACGACCGGTGTTCGACATGCACAAGAAAAATGGCTTTGTTTATGTCTGTTTGCTGCGTAGCTGTCACCTCATATACTAGGGGTGTCCAAATAGGAAAGTCGTGTATATTTATACCATTTACTGGACCATGCAATTTTAGATCATATTTGATCATAAACATTATCACAATAATTTTCAATGTATAACTAGTAATGATCAACTTGTAGCGATAAAATGAGCGATGTTTACAGCGATTTAGAAATGTTTCTCATATTGCATATATCTTAAGGTTCTTTGTTGAAATAAAATCTGCTTGAAAGAATTTAGTATAAAAGTCTCGCTGATGAAAATATTAATAGATATTTTGTAAGCTGGACAATAATCCGATCATTTAGAACTGGTCCAGTGAGGAGGATTCACGAGTTCGGTGTTTTGAGGCTTAGGAATATTTTTTCACCGTTTCAGACTGAGTACCTTAAGTTAGTGCATCTGCCTTCTGCCTTTCCCCCAGTTCATTACCTTGACCCGCCCTGAGGCAGAGTTTCTGGCCGAGCAAGTCAAGACAGACAAGTGGTCCTCTTTCGAGGTGGCGTTTAAGCCACTTGCTTGCGGCATTTTTTCGTGAATCTCGGTTCACCTAACTGATATTTCGGCTCGTAAATATTTTGTGCCGAAACTTCAGTTAGGTTGAACCGAGATTTTCGAAAAAATGTGACAGCTGTCATTTTTTTTCTAACCGTGTATAAATAAATGCATTATATATAAAATGAATGGGTTGAAAATGAGCTAAACAGAAAAGCAGAAAGCGATTCAAAGATAGACTTTAAATCGCCAAAAAGCATTTTTGAGAGTAACCATCACCGAAAATATATGAAATGTTATATAAATATTTTTGATCTACACTAAGGCTTGATAATAAAATAGTTCTTAGAACAGAAAAAACGATGCTCGAAGTCCAAAAACTCAAACGGAAACATAGACTGAAATGTTTTGAGGAACTTTTACCAAGTCAGCAAAATTTAATGAAGCTCGAGAAATGTGAATAAACATTTTCGAAGACCAATCCTAAATAAGATTTGACATCTTTGAAAATAAATTCTCAAGGCAGTACTTTCTATTTAAAGATCAAAGTAAAACATGGCAGAAAATTTAAAATTTTTTGAAAATCACTTGAAAATAGCATCTACAACTTACAAAACCTAATTTAGTAATATAAATTAGGTTAACAGTCACTTAAAACGGTCGTTATTTCCAGAGAAGATGTAATAACCAGAATATGATTACAAGATCAGAGTTAAATAGTTAAGTTAAATAGTTAAATAGTAGTTGATGTGGGTAGTGTGTGTCGATTTCGAAAACTTCAAGAGATACTTTTGTGCAATTTTTTTTCATTGGTCAAAAAGTGAGACTTTCCTTACTGTAAGTGAAGCCTTACCAGAAGTCCGCTTAACTTTAAATTTTGGATGGAGACTTTATTCGAGGAGACAAAACCGTTGAGCCTTACGGTTCATGGGTTTACCTTTACACGCACTAACGAAACAACCCATGCAGCATCAATCATAATAACCCATGAGCCAGCAGAAAAAAAATACCTCCAAGTCTAACCGTGATGGCGAAAACATTGAAACTACTTCATTTAGAAGTGTGCGCCTTCGAAAACCGGTATCCCGCCGCGTCAAAAACGGATTCCGTGCGACAATTTGTGGACGCCAGATACGCCCGTATCGGCATCTTCAATATCTTGGCACTATTGGGCAAGAATCAAAGCATCGAAGGAAAACCCGGTTCCGAACGGTCGACGACTTTGAGCGATAAGAAGTTCCAAAGGATGCTGAAGAGGAAGACCGAGGGAAAAGTGGGTACTTCTCGTACGCTTGGTCGAGAGGTTAATGCCACCGGCCAAACTGCGAAAATTACCTTGCGAACATGGATGGCAACGACTGGCAGGGCACTTCGTATTTTACTTCCTCTAGAAGGAAGTGATCACCGAGGTGAAGTTCATTTCACACCAAGTCTCCCAAGAAGGTGATCCTGAGGCTAACAATCATCGAGAAGAGGACTTGAAAGCCGCTCTTTTTTTGCTCCGGACTGGTCGTGAACGGGGAAATTTATAGTAAAAAATGCCCGCCGGAAGTTTTTTCTAAATTTTTATCCGATCATGCTACAATTCTACGAAACAGCAACCGTCACCTTATAGCCTAGCACCAGGTGTCCATCGCTCGCTATTATTTTCGTAATTAGTGTGTATGTATCTTTCGGTACTATTATCGGCAGATCTGAGTCATCCATTCGGTAATTGTTGACCTCGTAGCGATTCTTCGGTAGCGGGCAATAATTACCAGGCGGAATGGTCGAATGCTCTCGGAACTTTTTCGCGATTGCAAACTCAGAATTGAGAAGCTCACAAAATGGTTCACTAGTTTTGAACATGATCATTCCGATGGAGTTTTCGATATAAAAGTGAGTCTAAAAAACAACAGAAATTGTTATTTGTTTTTCTTTCTCGTTAAATTGCATGTTTACCATATATTCGTTTCCCCAATTCTTGAGAATCTCGAAATCACCGGATAAGACGCAAGTGTTACGCGCTTTGCGGGTAACACGGAAAGTGCCTAGTAAAAGGGCCGTCCTGTCATATGTTGATAATGGTTCAAAGGAAACTACGTTGATGTCATACAATTTCTTTTAGGGCAAAATATTGAATGAAAAAATAAATAAATAAATAAAATTTTAGTTTTACGACTATAAGTTTATGTGGTTTTAACTTACTATTCCATGCACCGCAAAATTTTTCAACAAGCAGCTCAAAAGCAGCAGACGTATAAACATTTTCCAACCAACCTTATTTGTGTGCTTGCAAAAGACTGCTTAGGGGATATGTATACAAAACCCTATTAAACTTGTAGATTTTGAATTCCACACACCTTTCTCCTGTCATCGAACAATCTCAAAAGTGAACGAATTTGAAAGCACCTACAAACGTTAATCCGATAGTAGCTGATTTGAAAAAGGCCACAATGGGACAAAATATTCGAATCCATGGCAAAAATAGCAGAAAGTTTTCCACTCACAGAAAATACTGAGTGGACCAAGCCAAATACGGCTTCAAATTTTTATTCAAATCGAAAATGATCGGATTTGCTCTTAAGCTGAATATCTGTGAAGTAAAACTAAGGAACAAAAAACGAAGCATGAATCCTTATTGGGCTTGAATCGTACGAAAAATTAAAACCCAAATTATGTTCAGAATTGTGAGTTAAGGGCCAAAATAGCAGCCGTTTTAAAAAATGACCGAAACAAAAAAATGCTTTTGAAACATTTGTTTTTGTCTTTTTCACATAATTCATAGCTTCTCCTAATACTCGAAAAATAAGTTCCACACCCAATGACAATAGAGAATTGTTGTAAAGCACATTAAAAAACTGTGTATCTCTAAACGAGATTATTTTGTTAAAGTCCCAAATGACTCAGTGACACGCGACCGGTGTGTAGTAAGCAACGATTATATTAAATCATCCGCAATTATTTTTCCGACTCATTCGTGTCGAATTGTTACACCTCAGTGAAAGATGCTTCTGCTTTGGCTTCTGTTATGCTGTGCGTTACAGCTAATGTGGCGTGATATGACCACTACCAATGGAGCAGTAAGTATTTGAAAATCTTCTAATCGATAATAAACACCCGTTTACTTATTTTTTCCACTTGTCAGTCATATGAAGTTAAGATTGATTCCTTCGTGCCAGATCCAAACTACGACAGAACGTCGGTCACTTTAAACACCATCCGTGTCACCCGTCGAGGCCGCAACAACTACGTTATTTCCGGTGATGCCGAACTATTTCAAAACTGGGGAAACGAAAACTTGGTATTAAAGTTAGGGAAAATCCAAGATCAAACAAGCTTATTTTTATTTTCTTTGGTAGGTGAAATACGACATATCGAACTCCAAAGGAGTTCCCATGATTCGCGGAAGCCAACCTTTTTGTGAACTTTTCAATTCGAATAATTATTTCGCCTTGAAGATACGCAACGCATCAACCATTCCGCCTGGGAAATATTGTCCACTACCGAAGGGCCGCTATGAGATCGTCAACTTCCAGGTCGAAGATGGCGAACTGCCGTTGATAGCGGTGAAGGACACGTACACCGCCGACGCTCGGATGACTGCTCCCGATGGCCATATGGTGTTGGCTTACAAAATTAATTTTTCAATTATTTAGAACAGATGGTAAAGTTTTAAAATAATAATTATTGCAAAGGGCAGTGGAAATATATCGACATATATGAAAATCAAGTCTGCCATTTAATTGCCTCAGCTGGTAATTACCACATCGATACAAACAAAACAATAATTTCTCGCGGAATCATTTTGAAAAATCGAAACGAAAATTTTCAATTCTGATAAAACATTGAATCTGTTTTCGATTAGAGGACAGATTTTTAAGTAATTTGATTAATAAAAATAAATCGCTAAGTGTAGTCGCTATGAATATTTTTCCAAAAAAAGAAACGCCTCTCGTTTTTGTGGATTTGTTCCACAAGGACCTTGAAAGTTTTAAAATAAATATTTAATTTCCATCAAAAAAACATAGTATGAGATTATTCTGAGAGGGTGGATACGGGACTTTTGCAGTTCGGCTGTTAAATAGCACTGATGGGAAATAAAAACTAATTTGAAATTGTTGGATGACATGCTTGAGATATAATCATTCCATCAGAATGACACAGGTTACTAAAAAGGGGGCTGCAAATATCGTTACTACACAGTTGTTAGGAAGCACTTCTAGAGAAATGTCTCTGCCGCTTTTGTTGCTGTTAATTTTCCTGTTACAACTTATATGTCAAGTTAAATTTACGGTTAACGGAGCAGTAAGTAGTATCACAATCTTTTTCAAAATTTTCCACCTAATTGTTATTTCTTCCAACATTTCCATATAATAAAAGTTGTATGAGATCAATATCGATTCTTTCGCGCCAATGTCGAAATATGATAGCACCGCTCTTAAATTTGGCACAATTCGTCTTACCCGTAGGTCACGCAATAACTTCGTTGTTTCGGGTGATTTCGAAGTTCTTATTGTGTATTTAAATAAAAATTATCAAAATGTCGCTGATAAACTGGCAGTCAGGCTCACTTCCGATGTTTATTTTTGGTGTTACGGCAACACTGCAAGCATCTCAGCCGCCACTGCGCTGTCAGTCCGGTTTATAAAAACAAATACATTGAAATCATTCCGCAGTTCATGTTGTGTGAACACGCAGTTGTTCTATGTGTTTATAAAGTCGGAAGAAAGTTCGGAAGTCGGAAGTCTGACTTCCGAACTTTAATCTAGTGCTGGCGCCACAATAAAAATTGGGGGAACGACTATACGGTATGCTGTCTACTACAGGGTGGCCAAGAAAATTCATTACATCCAATACTTATTACAGGTAACCTATCAAGTAAAAAACTCCATAATTAAATTGTCATAATAAGAAACAGTGAACCTTTCTGCGCACTGTTCAATTCGGAACTGCCGATTGCCAAGAAAATACGTGCGTCTGCAGCTTTTCCACCAGGAAAGTACTGCCCGATACCGAAAAACCGATACTACATCAACAATTTTTGCGTCGAAGATAAGGATTTGCCGATGGTACTGCCAAAAGATACGTACACTCTGTTCATTCATACCACAGAAAGCGATGGCAGGCTGGTTTTCGGTTACAAGATCAAGGGTTCTATTACGTAAGATTTCGTTCAAACGGGGGACGGGACACGAGGCATATGGACGCTAGGCATATGGATGTTAGGCATAGTATGCTAGGCATACAGACGCGAGGCATGATGGATGTGAGGCATAATGGATACGAGGCATACTGCCAAAAGGCATAACGGACGCGAGGCCGAATGGACGCGAGGCCGAATGGACGCGAGGCCGAATGGACGCGAGACCGAATGGACACGAGGCCGAATGGACGCGAGGCCGAATGGACGCAAGGCCGAATGGACGCGAGGCCGAATGCGATGTTGTACGATCGCATAAGATCCAATAATGTAGTTCAGGTGTTATTATATTCCTAAAGAGTTCAAGTTGGGTATAATACCTTCCTTGAAATCATGCGACGATGACGCATAATCGAGGGCAAGGAAACAAGGCGGCACAAGCCGCCGTGGTTTCCGCAGTCCGAGCCGGCCGCCGACCCGCCGTCGGAAGCGGCGGCCTCTTGCACCCAAACGACTGATCTACTGGTTTGCTAGGTCTACTCAAACAGAGTTTTCTTCCCTTAGTTAAGTCCGAACGAGCGGTAGCGAGTAAGGACAGCATTCGCCCGAAAAGCGAGTCGGCCGAAGGCCGCGAGTGTATTGCTTTTCAAATGACACTTTGAAGCGAAATACATGTTATGCTGTGTAGATGATGACGATAAAAACATATTCCACATCACTTCCCCCTGGCCTTGTGTCCTTTCGGCCTTGTATCCATTCGGCCTTGTATCCATTCGGCCTTGCGTCCATTCGGCCTCGCGTCCATTCGGCCTCGCGTCCATTCGGCCTCGCGTCCATTCGGCCTCGCGTTCATTCGGCCTCGCGTCCATTCGGCCTCGCGTCCTTTCGGCCTCACGTCCATTCTGCCTCGCGTCCATATGCCTCGTGTCCGTATGCCTGCCGTCCATTATGCCTAGCGTACTATGCCTCGCGTCCGTATGCCTCGCGTCTGTATGCCTAACGGGGTGTCATCGTTCAAACGTTTCTGGCAATAAAACCTGATTGATATACATTGATTTTCTACTGTAGAACTCAAACTAGTTGCTTAACTTATGTCTGACACTGTATATATGCAAACCAGATTCAAAAAATATAGATTTAAGCGACGCTCATTGCTTTCGGGTTCGGATAAATTTTTTTTTTCATTTACACCACTTCAGAGAGGTTGCAGTTATTTATTTTGAAATAACATTATGTAAATACAAGAAGAAGTTGAAATACGATGATTTTCAAAGCGACAAAAGATAAGAACTAAAAGATATCAGTTATTTATTGTTGATTTTCCTAATATTTTGTTGCATATTATTTATGCTATTGCTGCGCATCACCGTGAGCCAAGCCTGAATTGTTCCTTTTTCCGGATCCTGATGTAAAACAGTCGTTTTCAGAGCAAAGTATGATTACGTGGACCATTCGTGGACTATTTTTCCTTGGACGACCGGAACGGGCAGCCGTTTCAACCGTTTCTTTTTTCTGTATATCGCTTCAGTAGGCGGGATACCACTGAATTGTGAATACCAAAAAAGTTCACTTAATTCTTTGTGGGTACGTCCTTGTTGAATGAATTCAACTATTTTTGGTTTCAAGTCGTTACTGTACACGTTACGTGGCATTTCTAGAGATCACTTTGCTCAATACTTCAGCAAATAATTAAAACTCCTAAATTCAACAATATTTGATCAATTCATCAAGATTGAAAGCTAGGAACTGAAAAACAGTAGTAATGGTGCACCTAATAACCTACATCGACCACTTTGTTCACCAAATTTGCCAGTTGCTTAATTTATGTCGCACGAGTTTAAAGCACTTTATTTATGCTTTTGAACAGTGCTGCCAAGAAACTTTTCACAACGTGATTCTACAGAATTTCTACTTGTGGTTCTTCTTCTGTATGACAAACTTGAAGGCCCTAAGTAGTACTACAAGATTATCGAAAAGTGCAATGCTTCAACTCTTATGCCTTAAGCTTGAGAGCCCATCTTCAGTGCAATATTCAGCCAATACTCGCGGTGAATATTATGAGCTCCCGCTTCAGGCATTAGACATAACTGTCATTTGAGACTTTGCAATATCACAGTGGCGTAGTTGAGAGGAAGTATGATGATGGGGGAGGGGGAGGGGGATAAGTGAATGTTTTCAACTTTTATTAATTTTAAAACCGCCTAAACGATTATCATTTAATTCGGTAAATACACGTCGTATAGCAGCATATATGTCTCAATTACTTTGAATTATATCTATCTCATAAGCGTAGTTAAAAGTAGGGGGAGCTACGATAACCATCATTATTTTTGAACCGTCTAATAGTTCATCTTGAAAATTTCTATCTAGGAGTTTTTGCGTATCGGACATGTTTCTATGGTATTATGGTGTTGTTTTTTTTTCCACTAGCGTGAGTAAGGGAAAACGGGGGGAGCAATTTTTCCGTATACCAAAGTAGGCATCGTTAATTCCTATAATCATTTCAATTTATATATAAGGGACTAGCTGACCCGGCAAACTTCGCCCCGCCTATTTTAGTGTTTAATAAACTAAACTGGAAGTGGTCATTTTCGAATTCAAAATGGTATCCAGGGTCAATGCTTGGCTTCTATACATCATTTCGATTACGGAAATATCCATTTGTAGTAGTATTCGATTATTTTCGGCTGTTTGCCAGAAGTTGCCATTTTACAATTCAAATTCTGGATCCGGTGATACACATATTGGGTGTTATTTGGTCACATCAGGCTATTTTCCAGAAACCGTAAGTCGCCATATTGGATTTCAAAATGGCATTAGGAGACAATTTTTGGCCTCTGAGCGTCAATATGGTTAAAGAAACACTCATATTAGGTGGTATTTGGTCATTTTCGGCTATTTTTCAGAAACCGGAAGTCGCCATCTTTGATTTCATAATGATATTTGGAGACATTCCAGAATAAGGAAAAATGTCGAAACATTATGGACATTTTTGTTACACCTAAAAACATTCACTTGCCAAATTTGGTTGTATTTGGTTGATTGGTTCTCGAGCTGTGCGAAATTCTTTTTTCATTTGTATCGGACCCCTCCCTTGTAGAACAGAGAGGGGTGTCAAACCATTATGGATACATTTGTTACCCCTAAAAACATCCACCTACCAAATATGGTTCTATTTACTTGATTAGTTCTCGAGATGTGCAGAAATTTGTGTTACATTTGTATGGAACCCCTCCCTTCCAGAAGAGGGAGGGGTGTCGAATCAATATGGACATATTCGCTACTCCAAAAACATCTACATGCCAAATTTGGTTCCATTTGCTAGGTTAGTTCTCGAGATGTGCAGAAATTTGTGTCTCGTTTGTATGGGACCCCTCCCTCCCAGAAAAGGGAGGGGTCTCAAACCATCATAGGAACCTTTCTTGGCCCCTAAAACCCCTACATAAAAATTTTCACGTCGATCGGTTCGGTAGTTTCCGAGCCTATATGGATCAGACAGACAGACAGACAGACCTGACTGCATTTTTATGCCTTGTTCAGACTACGCCGGATATCACCTGATATCGCCAGATGATATCGGATATCACTTCGAGCGTTCACACTACAGTGAGCTGATAGTGAGCTGTGTGAGCTGCAGTGAGCTGACATTTGCTTTGGTAATTGAAAAGAGAAGAAAACAATAACTGGGTAATCTCTAGGATTTGGGAGGAAGAGAGACTACCGGAGGAATGGATGGAAGGAGTTGTATGCCCCATCTATAAAAAAGGCGATCGGCTACAATGCAGCAACTACCGCGGCATTACGCTGATCAACGCTGCCTACAAAGTCCTCTCCCAGACCCTACTCCGCCGTCTATCTCCTTTAGCGAAAGAATTCGTAGGGCAGTATCAAGCGGGCTTCACACAAGCACGCGCTACTACGGATCAAATTTTCACTCTCCGACAGATCCTTCAGAAACACCGGGAGTACAACGTGCCCACACATCATGTTTTCGTAGACTTCAAGACAGCGTATGATACAGTCGATCGAGACCAGCTATGGCAAATAATGCACGACTACGGTTTTCCGGATAAACTTACACGACTTATCAAAGCTACCTTAGACCGAGTGATGTGTTACGTGTGCGTGTCGGGGACACTCTCGAACCTCTTCAAAGCGCGCAGAGGGTTGAGACAAGGAGATGGATTACCCTGCACACTGTTCAACATTGCCCTTGGGGGTGTAATCCGACGGGCGGGCATCGAAACGAGCGGCACGATTTTTAGCAAAGGTAGTCAACTCATAGGCTTCGCAGACGACCTGCAAATTATTACAAGGAACTCAGTGACGACGGAGGCAATCTACGCCAGACTAATAGTGGAAGCTAGAACAGTTGGACTACAAATAAAAGCGACGAAAACCAAGTATATGAAAGGAAGAGGCTCGAAAGAAACCAACATTCGCCTCCCACGGACGGTGATCATGGACGGCGACGAACTCGAAGTGGTAGAGGAGTTCGTATACTTGGGATCTCTGGTAACCGCCGACAATAACACATGTAAGGAGGTCCAACGACGTATTCAAGCTGGAAATCGAGCCTACTTTGCCCTTCGAAGGATGCTTCGATCCAGGAGCATACGCCGCCGCACGAAACTCGATGTACAAAACCCTAATTAGACCCGTAGTTCTCTATGGACTCGAAACCGTGACGCTGCTCACAGAGGATATACGCGCACTGACCGTATTTGAACGGAAAGTGTTGCGGACAATATTTGGTGGAGTACAAACCGAAAGCGGAGAGTGGCGTAGGCGTATGAACCACGAGCTACAGATACTACTTGGAGAGATTCCCATTGCACACCTGACGAAGATCGGGAGGCTACGATGGGCCGGGCATGTCGTGAGGACGCCGGATGACAGCGTGGTAAAATCGGTTCTCTTCAAGGACCCCACCGGCACCAGGAACAGAGGGGCCCAACGTGCTAGATGGCTTGACCAGGTTGAAGCGGATCTGCGAGTATCGAAACGTCTAGGAAATTGGCGACGAGTAGCCCAGGACCGAGTAGAATGGAGAAAAATTCTTGATACGGCACGAGCCACCACGGCTCTAGGCTGCTGAAAGAAAAAGAAAAGGAAAAAAAGAAAACAATAACAGATCAAAGCTAAAACAAGACGACAATAGCAATGGAATGAGGATAGAGATGTCAGCTAGTTGGCTCGCACCAACGTGAACTCTCATATGCAATTGTCAAAATGTGCGGGATGAAATTAGCAAAAATATTTCCTACCTTTTTTCTCGCATGCAAGGCAAATTGCGAAATTTGTAGGGTTGCGACAAATGTCTGTTGGCCGTGTTGCCAACTGCTGGAAATGTGGTTATTATTGGTTTTCGAACATGATATCCGCGATAGCATGTAGCCGAGGTGATATCCGTTGACAGCTCGATTGTATGGGATATCAGGCAATATGGATATGGCCTCGATAGCACGACTCGCCTGAATAGATTTCAAGCCTAAAGGGTGTTTTCATGATTTGGTTTCCATCGGATTTTCTTTGTTTTTGCAACAATCGATTGGGAAATTAGTTACAAGTGTATCAACATACTGCAAATTTGTAATGTTATGACAAGAACTATTAAAAAATGTCGAACCATGTGTTGCACTCAGATTTCGACCAATTAGAGCTGAAAAGAAGATCAATATGGTTATTTCCGGAACCGAAACTTTTTCTTGAGACGGGGAATTAACCCAAGATAACAAGATATCCCAATACCACCCAATATAAATATCTCACAAACCAGAATAGTACTGGGTCCGGAAATCAAATTTAGACGCCATTTTGAAATCCAATGTAGCGATTTCCGGTTTCAGAAAATTATCAAATACCACCCATTATTGTTATTTTGGAAACCAAAACGATACCTAGAGGCCGAAAATCGAGCTCAGACCAAGGATGGAAAAATCGTGTCACATGACAATCATTCGGGAGAGGTCTAAGGCAAGGTGATGGTCTCTCGTGCCTACAGTTTAACATTGCCCTGGAAG
The DNA here is from genome assembly GCF_029784165.1 of Wyeomyia smithii. NCBI lineage: Eukaryota > Metazoa > Arthropoda > Insecta > Diptera > Culicidae > Wyeomyia > Wyeomyia smithii. Next base: position 266,669,046 of record NC_073696.1, on the reverse strand, counting down.
GTGTCATTAGAAGAGCGGGGATTAACACGAATGGCACGGTATTCCAAAGGTCGGTTCAACTGTTTGGTTTCGCCGACGATATTGACATTGTGGCTCGGACCTTTGTGAAGATGGCGGATACGTACATCGGACTAAAGGCTGAAGCCAAACGGATTGGACTGGTCATCAATGCATCGAAGACGAAGTACATGAAAGGAAGGGGTTCACGAGAGGACAGTGCTAGCCTCCCACCTCGAGTTCAAATTAGTGGTGATGAAATCGAGGTGGGTGATGAGTTCGTGTATCTGGGCTCACTGGTAACTGCCGACAACGATACCAGCAGAGAAATTCAACGGCGCATTATGGCAGGAAATCATGCATACTTTGGTCTCCGGAGGACGCTCCGATCGAGTAGAATTCGTCGCCGTACCAAGTTAACCATCTACAAGACGCTGATCAGACCGGTACACAGTGGGGCGACTCCATACAAAGGCTGGCCAAGCAAAAATGTGGGATGTTGGATAAAGGGGAAGGTATACAGCAGGGTTCGTTTTGGTAAACGATGCGCTAATGTCGGGTTCTTCAGAACAAGTGCCGCGTCTACAAGTTTATACATCCGCCACGATATTCATAATGTGATTCGAACTTATTTAGTTTGACAATGTAACACCGCAACAATAAAACGTACGCGAGGATACAGGATTTTTGACTAAACCGAGACAACTTAAAATTACCGTATATCTCCTCGTAAGGTGATGCTCTTTATACCTAAAACTATTGCGCGTTGTTGATCCATCTGAAGATAATACGACCTCATGGAAGGTACCGACGCGGGGGTTGAAATGATATTTATCGACTCAACGAAATCTACTTCGATTTCCGATGTAATAATTTAGATGCAACGCGCTAGCAGTCTCCGACTTAACGTTGATGAAGATAAGAAAGATATGATGAAATATCTGGGTTCACTTCGCGAAATCACCACACGCCGGAAGTCCATATATCAGCAAAACTCGCCCGGGCTGAATACGCGTTTACACCGAAGCGTTACGAACAACCGCTTTAATCCCCCCGGCCGACACATACGCGCAGGAACTCGGCGTTTACGTCGATTATCTCTTAACAATGTACGCCTAATACGCCTAAGCAATATGAAAATTGGCAATGTTCCATGCATCCAAAGCCTCAACAATTTAATAAAAGCAAATATACATATAAGCGTAAATATATTTTTAAATTTATTGACAAAGTGCCGAACTAGTCATAAATATAACAAATTATGTAAAACAACTGGTCAAAAGCTAGAACAATCAAAAAATCAAAGCATATGATTCCTGAGAAACACATACTCCAAACTCCACAAACCACACTAACACTTTGTGGACAAAAATAAAACTTGTTACTGAAACCCTGCGGAAAAAAATACCGCGCACACAATTTCAACGATGAAATCAAAATCTCTCTGTATCTGTTTTCTCACATAAAGTAAAACTAGAAACAAGCATCAAAATATCACTTTACAATACAGACAAGACAAAACGTATACTTAGCTTTCATCTCTTCATTTTCCAGTTGTTTTCATCGTTTTTGGACTTTTCTTTAAATGGAAGTACAGTGGCAACATGCATGTATGCCTTCACACACTAGTTTAATCCATACAACATTTTATTCGTTGAAAAGAGATAGCACATAAACACTGTAAACGGGGCGATGCATGGTTTTGATCTTATTGGCAAATTTTCACTTCAAGTTTAATTAGATACAAGCCAAATATAATTTGCACTATGCCAATGAATAAATCCCTAATGAGCATTCAATCACTATAAAACTATGTGGAGCAGCTGCTCGAAAAACACTCTCCTTATTGTATGTAATAACACCACACACTCCACACTTTCAAACCGTCGCCAAGACAGCGATAGAAAAAAAAAAACAAGAAAAAATAAACACTTTGGTGAATATAAAAAGCAACGCAATAATATTCAATTTTCACAATTAAATTCACTTTTTTCTGTGGAACTTCACACTTTTCGCACTCTGCACATTTCAATAGAACACCTGTATATATGTTTAACAATTCTCTAGGTGTAAAATTACCGAAAATCACCAAACAATGTGATGATTTCAAAGCAGGAACCAGCTGGCCAATCTTGATCACGGCCTCGCACAACCATCCGCGAACTTTTCCAAGAAAAAACAATTTTAAATTTAGAAAATAAACTCACTCCGCGATAACATCTATAACGAACATGCACAACTAAATTAAACAATTTTTCTTCCGATATAACATGCGAGCGAAAAATTTTTGCGTCCGATTTCGGTCATGGCTTCCAAAACTGCAATGCTGCTACTGATTGTGTTTGAAAGTTTATCTCATGAATATGATTACCATAAAAATCATAAATTACTAAACAAGAATTGAACATTTTTGCAACAGTTATAAGTTATTTTTATTTATTTTTTATTTTCGATCTTCGATATTCACTAAATAATCGTGACCAACATAATATCGAACGAGTAAGTTCCCAAAAATACTATTCACCATTTCAAACAACCCTAGGGATGTATACCTTGTAGTATTTCTCTAAAATATTGCTATAGAGCTCTAGACCCAAATTTCCCCCTAAATTTGGTTTCTGGACCATTGTGCATTGACGCCAAAATCAAATGGAGAACCCTAATATTAAAAAAGTGATGAAAACCGAAGACTCAAACATCCCGAACCCTGCGGTTCTATGGGGATAAAAACATCAAAAAAAGGCAAGTAGTTGGAGGACAGAAAGGTAAAAATGCTAAAAAGAATAAAGGTTGAAAGATAGAAAGACAAAATGGAAGTGAAATAAAAAAAAGAAGTTAAAAATATTTAAATGTTGAAAAAGTAAAGTGAAATATTAAAAGGTTGAAAAGTTAAGACACAAAAAGATGAATAGTCAATAACGTAAAAAAGTAAAAATTGTGAAATGGTTAAAATGTTATGTTGGTAAAATAGTAAAAACATGGAAATGGAGGAGATAATAAAGAAAAAAGGTGATGAAGATGAAATGTAAAAGGTAGAAAGGTAAAGAAATAAAAAAAATAGATTAAAAGGTAGAGGAAAGAAAAGACAAAAAGTTAAACAGGCTAATAAACAAAATAGTAGAAAGGTAGATAAGTAAAAAATTAAATTGCTTGAAAAAGTGTCCTTATCCCTTTCCGACCGGGCCCACACAACTGCGTAGATAGAAGGCGACTTAAACAAAACCTTCTTTCTCGCTTTTTGAAAGTTCTATTCATTGTTTTATTGCTCACATCGCTAGTGTTAACATCGCAGCTGCTACGAAAAATAAAAAACCGAAGCAAGCAAGTATTTTTATGTAGGAATTGCTTCGATTTAGGTTTTGTTATCCGTCATTTTTCACCTACACAATTGTGTGGGCTCGGTCGGAAATGGTTATGCTCATCTGTACTGTAGCTAATGATAAGCATAGAACACTTATTTCGAAAGAGGTCCAACCTCAGTGGCGGTTTCGTAAATACTTAGGACTGGAACATAAGGAAAATAGTGAAGATAAACATCAAGTTAGTAGCGTGTGCTATAACAGTTTTTTGTAAGAAAAAAAATTAAAAACATATGATCTAAATTTAAATTAATAATAAAATATTATTTAATTCATTCAGTCAAAAACGATCTCAAGAAAACCAGTCCTCGTTATATTTTACAAGTTTGTGACAAATTAAACAATAATAACTATTTTCTTCCACTTACCGTTAACAAAGTTTTATAGACCCAAGAAAATTTAAGGAAATAGAAAATAAGCGCGCTCACCATTGCCATCCGGGTCAGGAGCCAGCTGCCTGTAACGGAAGAAAAATCCGCGGACTTCTCTCCATATTTTTATCTTCAAGCTCGATAAGTTGCTTCTGGAATTCTAGGATTAATACAAACTTTACTGAGCCGGTCTCAAACACAAAACAAACTTTCACTAAAACAAAACACCATAGCACAACAATCTAAGCACTATATAAACGAAATTTGCTATCATGTTGTTAAAGCACATGAACAATTTTCAATAAACTAAAACAACATAAGTAATACAAACTAATTACAAATTGAAAAAATCATCATCATCTTCCGCTGTGATCGCTTAAATCTCGTGTTGAATTGTTTCCAGAAACAATTTGAAGTTCAGTATAATGAACTCAGCAGGAAAAATGTCTTTCGCTGCAATTTTCATTTCTTCTAGTAATTTTCGATGTTTCAATGTTTCATATATACGTTATCTTCCTAATCCGGTTTCTATGGTTGACAGAGGACATTTAAATACATGTATAACACCATGAATTGACAACTTACTAGACATTGAATTAGGTGGTGCCGCTGAAGTTGAAGGCTCCATAATAAAATTGTCGAACGAATTTATGAATTTTAAAACCAAGACACTGGAATGACACAACGTTCTAAATGAATACGAAAAGATGCGGAGGGCGTTGACTTTTCTTTGTTTTTTTTTTCTCATAAAGCAAAATGTGTGCTTTACTTTTGTATGCAAACGAGTGCGAAGCAAAAGCAATCTTCAAACGGGCTATTGTGAGCCGGAGTTTGATGGTATGAATTTGCTGCTAGTATTTAACACTTCCATCAGTTCAGCGAATTTCATGATCATAAATTGAAAAGGGCTGAATGTTTTTAAAATTGTTTTGAATTTGCAGAAAGTGATAAAGTTTGACATGATTAAAAGTTTCATAAAGATTTGTTTACTATTTTCTTATTTAACATTTATTTTATAACTTTTAATTGATAAATTTTGTAATTTTTGCCCAAATTTTTGTTTTATTCTTACGGATTGAGTTCGATATCATAAATTTTCATTAATGGCGTATCATGGTTATGATTATAATTTATCCTGGTTGAAATTTCAACCTCAAAAAAAAAAAATGAAAAAAATAAACTGCTCTCGCTTTTTTCACGAAAGTGACAATTTGCGCAGTTTTGAGCAGCACCGGACAGTATACAATTGAAAGCTTACGTTTTTACCTAAATTTTGAATGTAGTCACAACCGTGGCAAACTGCGGCAACTAAACTTTTAAGCTACTTTTCCACAAAAAATCATGTTATTTTAATTTTTTTCTAGTGTCAGGCCTATTATGACCAAATTTTACAATATCTAATGAAAAGGGTATGTTTTGCACATTATTTACAATTACTTTTTCTTTGACGTCAAAAAAATCCAAGCTATCATTGAAGCTACAGAGCGTTTCAAAGTAATGTACTTTTTTCAAAAAAAGACAAAAAACGTCAGTTTACCAAGCTTTGAAAAGTCATAAAAAATTCAGATTTCATGATATTGCGCCCAAATTTTGGATTTAGACACTTCAATGTTATAGAAATAAAGGGAAAATATTATGAAATAGCTAACGAAAAAAAATTTTTTTGGCTGATGGCCAGCGATTCCCCACTGTGCGGTAGTCCTCTACGGGCATGAGACATGGACTATGCTTGTGGAGGACCAACGCGCCCTTGCGGTCTTCGAGCGGAAGGTGTTGCGTACCATCTTCGGTGGACTGCAGATGGAAAACGGAGTGTGGAGAAGGCGAATGAACCACGAACTGCAGGAGCTGCTTGGGAAGCCATCTGTCGTTCACACCGCTAAGATAGGCAGCATCACATTCATCCATCAACAAGTTATAGCGCATGGAAAATTACCCGAGTCTTTAATTGTTGATATAGCATAGTAACCGATCTATCATTTGTTTTTCTTCCACTCTTCCTAGCACTCATTCGTAAAATATTGCACTGAGATTCTATCACTATCGATATCAAGTTCATTCCTGTGTCTTAACAACATTGAGAAACAAGTTAACAATCAATACGTTTTGCCTTTCTCCTAGAAAGGTATAGCAATCACTTGCGAAACCGAAAGGATAAAAGTGCTCCAAAGGGCCGAATGGCATATATCACTCGACTCAGCTCGACGAGCTGAGCATTTTCTGTATGTGTGTGTGTATGTGTGTGTGTGTGTGTGTGTGTGTGTGTGTGTGTGTGTGTGTGTGTGTATGTGCAGATTTTTATTCTCACTCACTTTTCTCAGAGATGGCTAGACCGATTTTCATGAAATTACTTGCAAATGAAAGGTCTTGTTGCCCCATAAGACCCTATTGAATTTTATTGTAATCGGATTTTTAGTTTGGAGGTTATGTATCAAAATGTAAAAACCATAAAGCATCATTATTTCGAAAACTACTCAACAGATTTGAACAAAATTGATTTCAAATGAACGGGCTACCTTAAAAACCCTTAAAAAGTTATGAAAAGAAACGTGTTTTCAAGACTGTTTAATCTCACTCATGTTTCTCAGAGATGGCTTAACCGATTTTTATAAAATCAGTGTCAAATGGAAGGTCTAGTTGCCTCATAAGACCCCATTGATTTGTTTTGCAATCGGACTATTACTTTGCCTGTTATGTTTAAAAATGTGGAATCTAGCTATGAAAAGGAACATGTGCCGAAGACTACTTGAACTCACTCACTTTTCTCAGAGATGGCTGACCCGATTTCCACAAAATTAGTGTCAATTGATAAGTCTAGCTGCTTCATAACACCCTATTGAATTATTCTGTAATCGAACTGTAATTTCGTCTGAAATGTACCGCAATGTGAAAAAAACGAAACTTCATTATCTCAGAAACTACACAATCGATCTGATCAATATTATTATCAGATGAGCGGGTTAGTTAAGGGTTAACTGATGAATTATGATTGAATACGCGGTTTCAAAGTTTGGCTGCCCTATACGTTCCCATTTTATTTGATTATAATAGAACTTATAAACTTATAAACTACTATAAAGCAACCGTTATGTATAAAATTATTAATAATACAAAGAAAGTCTATTATCTCCAAAATTACATGACTTATTTGAAAATAATTTGTGTCATACGAACGAGTCATCTCTCAAACTTACAAATAACAAATCTCATAACAATTTGCTATGTGGCTCAAAAGTTATGGAAAAAAAAAAAGAAATTCAAAAACTATTTAAAACTATACCTGCTTTGATCGATATATGTGGCCTCAACATAATTTAAATGTGGTATTGTACTATTTGAACGCTCCAAATTCATTGATTCCTTGCGATGTGTTTAAAGTCTGCAAATGTTCGACAAATCGGCAACAGGATATGATTAAAGTCAAATAACAAATCGTTTGAAATGATTGGTTTTACCGAAGTGACAGCATCCTCGACTTTTGGCTTCTGTACACCGCCTTAATTCTGAATATATTCATATTGGGTGGTATTCGGTCATTTTCAGCAGATTTTCTGGCATCAATCTGACACCCATATTAGGAGGTATTTAGTTATTTTGGTTGCTTTCCAGAATTTAAAAGTGGTCGTGTTTAAATTCAAAATGGTGTCCAGGGTCAATTTTTAGTTTCTATGCATCATCTCAATTACGGAAATATTCATATTAGGTATTATTCGGTCATTTTCGACTGTTTCCTAGAAGTTGCCATTTAGCAATTCAAAATGATGCTTGAGGTCAATTGTTAGCTCATTGCATCATTCTGGTTCCAGAGATACTAATATTGGATAGTATTTGGTTATTTTAGCCTGTTTTTCACAAACCGGAAGTCGCCATCTTGGATTTTAAAATGGTATTTAAGATAATTTCTGGCCTCTGAGCGTCATTCTAGTTGAAGAAACACCCATATTGGGTGTTATTCGATCATTTTCGGCTGTTTCCCAGGAACCGGGAGTCGCCAACCTAGAATCCAAAATGGGGTCTTTGGTCGATTTCTCTAGATCCGGAGATATTCATGTTAGACGGAAATCGGCCATTTTTGGCTGTATTCCAGAAACCAGAAGTTACCATCTTACAATTTTAAATGGTGTCTGAGGTCAATTTTTAGCTTCTTGCAACATTCTGGCTGCGAAGATACTCATATTGGGTGGTATTTGGTCACTTTGGGCTGTTTTTCAGAAACCGAAAGTCGTCATTTTGGGCTTTAAAATTGCCTGTGGAATCAATTTCTGTCATCTGGGGGTAATTCTTTGTCCGAAAACATTCATATTGAATGGTATTTGGTCATTTCCGGTTGTTCAATGAGAATCGTTCATTTCAGGCTGTTTTCCAGAAACCAGAAGTTGCCATCTTAAAATTCAAAATGTTGTCTGAAGTTGATTTATGGCTCCAGTGCATCATTACGATTCCAGAAATACCCATATTGGGTGGTATTTGGTCGTTTGCCGCTCTCTGTTTGAAACCGGAAGTCGCCATTTTGAATTTCATAACGGCATTTGGAGACAATTTCTGGATTTCTAACGTCATACTGGTTAAAGAAACACTCATATTGGGTGCTATTTGGTCATTTTTAGCTGTTTTTCAGAAACCGGAAGTCGCTATCTTACAATCCAAAATGTTGCCTGAGGTCGATTATGGAACATATTTGTTACCACTAAAAACATTCACCTGCCAAATTTGGTTCCATTTAGTTGATTAGTTCTCGAGATGTGCAGAAATTTGTGTTTCATTTGTATTTCCTTTTCTGGAAGGGAGGGGTGTCGAACCATTATGGTCATATTTGTTACCCCTTAAAACATCCACATGCCAAATTCGGTTTCATTTGCTTGGTTTGTTCTTGAGTTGTGTAGAAATTTATGTTTCATTTGTAAGGGACCCCTCCCTTTCAAAAGAGGGAGGGGTCTCAAACTATCATAGGAACCTTTATCGGCACCAAAAACCCCTACATATAAATTTTCACGTCGATCGGTTTGGTAGTTTTCGAGCCTATATGGATCAGACAGACAGACCGGACTGCATTTTTATATGTTTTAGTACCTAAAGAGTGAATATACATTTATTGGATTGAAGCGTTCATGTAAATCTATTTTTACAAATAAAAGTTTGGATGAGAAAGGCTGGGTCTGACCGCTAGGTGGATTAATTTAGGTTTTAGTCAAGTGATTGTAGTGATTTTTTGTATACTGTGCTAAATGTTAATTTTCGAATTACGTGCTTGATACATGATGGAGAAACTTTTGTGCAGATTCCAGGAAGGTAAGTAAGATGCGTTTGGAACACAGCAACAGCAAAGTCCAGTATTCTTATCGGGATAATATCTTTTTTCTACAGCACCAGTATGTCAGGATTACTGCATGGACATTTGACTTCCGTCTTTTCCAGTGAAGAAACCAGTGTGAAATCATATTGATCGCATCAAGATAGGCAGAAACAAAAAACTGTTCTGTGTCGTCAGTGTAATCAGCGGCCATCCAAGATTTTTGCAGGCAAGAAAAACAATGCGCGACCTATGTAATGCCCTTGCGTTCTGACTAAAGCCGTAACGAAGAAAAAATCAAGGAGGAGATCTACACATTGGATAGATTTTAAGTGAATAATGTATATTTTTTACTTTTATTCGTCTTTTCCGTTGTACCAATATATGGGCCATATAAAATATATAATGCAAAGTTTTGAATATTTCGATTTAAAGAACAAACAGTTAAACTAAAGAGAAATCCGTTGTTTTAGTTATTATATTATTTTTAATTCGTTAATTTTATAAAGTAGAATTACAAATGCTATCAACCCTCGCCGACATTGTTCCCCTCTCTCCAGTTGTAGGCCGTTGAGATGGCCTGTTGGAACGAATCCTTATTCAAATTTATCAATAGGATGTTAGCTAAACTGTCCTCGCCAAGGCCAGTCCGAAGGGCTCAAGAAAACCATACCAAGCGCACTGAAAACTCTTCCCACGGACACGTTGGATGGCGTGGCTATCAGAATCATTGCAACTGCGTACAGCTCAGGGTTGAAGGCTTTTCGTCACAACCAATGGTCCCAAACATTGTAACTGTGGTTTTGTTTTGGCTCTCAGCATAACGACTGAATCTGTTGCAGGAAATTTGTTTCATCTGCCTACTGTTCCATGTTAACTGATCCGCCATACATGTCAATCAAATTCATCACCATAGTTTGCCTCCGAAAGTGATTCGTCAGAGATCCGAAGCCATGATATTTTCTGGACCATAAATTGGAATTGAAATTTCAATAATATAAATGTTTCTAGTATCATGTGTTAAACTTACCCTTTATAAACCTTTCGACTGAGAAAAACAATGGAAAAACTTCACTGTCACTGCCGAGAGCTATGAATTTTTCAATTTCACTTAGAGTGGCTGTCAATTGATAATTGAGAATGAACTCAGTAGATCCAAATGTGTCGACAGTGGTAAGAATGCAAATCAAAATAAAAAAAGGCAAGACAATGAAATGGTTATCATATATTCATGGATACCTTTGATTACGGACGGTAGTCAGTGGGTGAAAGAATCATTACACTGACAGTATCTATCAATCAATTTCATATCTTTATTTCGAATTTTTGCAGCCCTGAGACATGTACCACTTTTGGTCTCAACGTTTTCTGGTTGTCATTATTTTTCCCATAAAACAAAAGTGGTACATGTTTTTCCATTGAAGTTTGTGTAAGTTTCTTACCCAGAACTCATTATGTTTTCATGTACCGTCTTTTGAAACTTTTCCAGCAATGATTTAATGCAGTTATGTTGAAAATAAAATTATTGGGAATAATTTACAATTTGAGTGCTTTTGTTTATCGCGTCTCCTGAGAAGTTTACTTAATGGCACATGTATCACTTCTGCTCTCAACGGCTCAATTAAAGAGTTAATATCAAAAACCTGTGCGTGCAATTTCCACCATGCTCCCATTATTATTATTTTTTCAAACCGGGTGTGCTGTTACCCAGTGTTGCGAAATTTCGACACAAAAAAATGAAAATGATACAACAGCAGTTTCACTCTCACTCTTTTCAAACTGATGTTGAGTGTCACCCGTGTCAACTATCAGTCAATAATCATGTCAGTGATAAAAATGATATAACTTAATTAACATCGAAATTATTTGATCTGAGCCAATCCATTGCTTGAATTCAATGAAGCAGATAGGCACCTCCATCCTACACCGCATAAACATCACTAGAGCAACATAGCGTGTGCGAAATCACAGAAATGCTGCCAGTCAGCATTACTACTGTCAACTGATTGGAGCTGAAAGCAATTATCACTTTCAGTTCGTTCGTGTTGATACTGATATTCAAAGCTCTCAGTGTCAAAAGAGAATCTATCACTGACAGTGAAAATTTGTGTTACCTGCTATCAGATTAGTGGCTGTAGGCGCTTCCAAATTCGTTGATTGCTTTTGAGATTGTTCGATGACACGAAAATGATGTGTGTAATTTAAAATCAAAAGGTCTGAATACATTTCCCGTACACAGTCGTTGGCAAGCTTTCAATTAGGGGTGGTTTCAAAATGGTCATACTTTTGCTGTTAGTAAGTTGCTTCTTACATCAAAGTTTGAAAGAAAAGTTTGCAGTTAAGGGAATTGTAGGTTAATCTCACATAAACTAATAGCCTTAAAATTCTAAAATTTAGTTTTTTTCATTCAACATTCCACTCATAAGACGCTTTATGATATCAATATAGTATCTTTTGAACCTTTATCAACATACGACAAGACGGCCCTTTTACTAGGCACTATCCGTGTAACCCGTAAGGCGCGTAATACTTTCGTCATGTCCGGTGATGTAGAGTTTCTCAGAAATTGGGGAAACGAATACACGGTGAATATGCAATTTAACGCAGGAGTAGGAAATTTTACCATGTATTTTGTTTTTTTTTTTAGGTGTACTATCACGTTGAAACTTCCATCGGCATGATCTTGATCAAAAATAGTGAACCATTTTGTGAGTTTTTCAATTCTGAGCTTGCAGTCGTGAAAAAATTCCGACAGTATTCAACCGTTCCGCCGGGTAATTATTGTCCGCTACCAAAGAATCGCTATGAGGTCAACAATTACGGAGTGGATGAGTCAGATCTACCAATGATGTTGCCGAAAGATACGTACACACTTATTGCAAAGGTGATGACGAGCGATGAACACGTGGTACTGTCCTATACATTGAAAATTGCTGTTTCGTAGAATGGCAGAAATCTTATAATTCCAAGTTATTTTATAGTACCAATCCAATAAAACACATTTAAATCGCTTTGTATTCAGAGAAAATGCGCTTTTGACATGCTGCAACGCTAAATCGACAATTGTTGATATATTTAAGACATGTTTGAAATTAGTTTGTGGAAACTAACTTCGATTTGACTGCTAGCTTTTATTGTACGGCAATGCACGAGACAGCGTGATATTTTTTTCTGTTTTCATTTGAAAATATTGTATCCCTTCAACTTGCTGAAAGGAACCAGAGCGGAATCTTAAAGGCATCGCCTGCTGGAAGGACATTCGACATCATTCTCCGTTTCACTGCAGAACCCGAAGTGCCCCAGCTCGGAACATCTTAAGCAGAAAGATTTTATTCCTTTTTAACTACTCTCGTGGACTGTTGAAGCGTTTTGCCGTGGGCAGCATGGCATTACAACTGCAACCCGTAAAGCCAATTCTCACATGGGCAATTGTTGCTCCGACACTGACTTTTACTCGCCCAGAACTCCGTGCATGCTTCCGAAAGATCCATTGCAAAGTCGTAAAAGGAGACTCCGGTTTGCAACTGGTCCCGGGACATTTACGGGCCCGGGCACGCGTGCTACGAGGAGGGTGCCCAGTTCCTGCGAGTAGACCGGTGGAACTAGTGTTGTTTTACGATCTTCTAACTGCCGGTTGGCTTTCACTTAAGAACTTTACGCCCTTTAAACGGCTTTTTGGCGTGTGCATCGAAGCCGGAATCGGCTGAACAGGCTGGCTAGTTTATGATGCTTGTTCAGACTGAAACCCGGTGGCAATTTGTGACGTCAACTGTAAGATAAGTTCTAGTTCCAGTACTGTTTTTTCTCTTGTTTCTTGGTCACACTCTGGGGAATAACTTGAGAAGCTCTAATTTACCTATTTATTCTGTTGTCCTCATAAGAGGCTGCACGGATGTGAGTGGTGTCATCAATGATTATTTAAAACACTCCTCCAGATTTCTGATCCCAGGATCCAAACATAATTTCATTCACAAATAAAAAACAACACCAGGCAAAACGATCAAAGTGAGCAATTTCCCCACAGTGGTTTTCCACGAAGGCTGATTCAATTTCCCCATCACCTTCCGCGGGGGCCTACTTTCTTTGCAGTTCGTATCAAAACTCCCTGGATGAATGACATCGCGCTGCAGCGATCATCGGAGTGAAAAGAAATTCCCCCCATGCAGTACCTAAAATATATATATTTATCATTTTTTTTACCATATTTTCAAACATCAAAGATGAAAACAGATTAAGCCCGGTTGATATCTTGCAGCCCGAGCCGATAGGCAAAGTAAGAAAAAAATAAAGCGGAAAACACAGAAAAGAAATCGTTTGAAACCGGCGGCGGCGGATGACGGTGGTGGCATTTTCCGCGATTACGCTTTGATGTGATTGAAAAGTGATGGACTCAAGCGGTGTCAACGAAACACGAGCGCCCCCACGGCGGGAACCGAAATAAACATCCGAGCGATAAGACCTGGCGGGATTTTCTTGTTTCATTCCCTTGCTCCGGGACGCGACAGGACGCTATTATTAACCGTTTAATTTCTGCGGCGATATCGGATTGGTGGTGTGCTTTTTTTCCTTCTCTCTTCCCTGCTCCCTGGGTTTTATGATCCGAGACCATGGAAGAAGGTAGGCAGGTTGTCAGGAAGCCAATTTGCGATTTTTCCGGTTTGCGAGCCCGGAGTCGAAAGAAGGCGGGATGATGCTAACCTACATGGCAGCCAGACAACCGCAGTGTCTATAGAGTTGCATGTTGGCAAACTTGCTACATATGAATGCCGAAATTGGGGTTAATTTCCGTTTGTATGGTTTTTTTTGAGGAAAAGGAAAAGTTTGTATGATATTTTTTTTTAACGAATGGTGTGCTGCAGGAAATACTGCCGCCAATAGATAATGAGCGCACAGGTTCAAACGCCACAAATCGTTGGCTAGGAAGGCTTATTTAATTAGCGACTCCAAATTAAACTTGGGGTAAATTTGCATTTGATATCATCGAAGTTTGGACAGGTTCATAATTGGAATTCTTTAGTTGATAGTTTCGATTCGAACATTAGAAAAAATAATTAGAAGGTTTGGACAAACATTATTTCTAGGTTCTCCAAATGTAAGGTCTTGAGCATCAGACTCTAAATTTAATTTCGGTTCACACTGTTCCATCCGATCAAGGTTTTTTCAGAAATGTTTGTTATGTTGAGTGTGATGCGAAACTTTTACTTGATGTGTATCGTAGTGCCGTGAAGATTATCCGATGAAATAGCTGAATTAACATATGGGATATTGGCGCCACGGTCGTTTGCAGCGGGTTTGTCTTCGTTATTGCGTCCGAAGTTGTCGCGTTTTGTCGTGATTTTTAATACGTGGAAGGTGTAATTCGTGTTGTAGTCATAGTTGAGAAGCCTTCGTTCAGAGTCCAGTGTGTTTAAAGGGTATTACGAATAAAAGGATTGATGAACACTGCTTTGAGAAGTGTAGAGTCAATACTGTATCGGCTAGTAAAAAAAATCACAAGAAGGTTGTATGCAAAGCCACGACCGCAAGGTTGAAGTAGAATCCTTTTACAAGAAAGATAACCTGACTGCTTGCGTGTCAGTCATTTTTCCTAGTAAATATCTAGTAAATAAACGTTGAGCGTTCATTGGCAGTATTGTAATTTCTTTTTGTCTGATATTTTGAATGAAGTTCATTGGATATTTTTAAATTTTGTGCAAATGAGAAGTTGAAGTGCTGCCGAATTGTAATATGCACATTTAATACGACATCATTAAACGGGAACGGAACAAAGGCTACGGTTATGCAGAACGCGAATGCCGGCGCGATGCGATTCGCCTTACCGTGGTGAAATGTACAGCTCTTTTTAAGGCGAAGTAGAGCTATACATTCCAACAGATTTGCGTTATTTGCGTTCTGCATGACCGTAGCCAAACACTAAGCGACGCAAACACGTAATAATAGTCAGAGTATGCATGTAGATGAAGATAATTAACTTTGGATTATAGCGCAAAACGAGAGAATATTAACTCTTCAAATAATCATTTGTGTTCTTCATATTTCAGTTGTTCAATTTAATATCCGATGAAATGTTTGTTTATTATCTGATGAAGCTCTTATATAAGCCAAATGATGCATTCCCAATTTACTAGGTCCATAACTCTGTCGACCGTGCTTGGGAAAGCGCGGTATAACGACTAATCAGAGGTCGAATTTTGTGTTTTGACAAGGCTTAAGCGTTTTCAATAGTACAATAGTTCGAATGATAAAATTGCAATTTCATGCATTTGGTAGGAATCTTAGAAGATTTTCTAATCGATTGCTGCAAAAACGAAGGAAATCCATCGAAAATTATTTATTTATATTTATTTATTTATTTATTTATTGGCATTTGAAATTTTTCTCACTTTTTTCAGTTTTAGATTTTCATTTTACATCCCTATGTAGCCGAACTTCCTGAGAGAAGTATTCTAATTCAAAATTAAATCTTCATTAATTCATTTGTTGTCCTTATAAGGACAATTGTTCAATTTATCATTGATAGTGAGGACTAAGGCGCACGGTCAACACAATGAGAAAGGTGTTTTCACATTGAAAACTAGACACGGCTTTACTGGAGGAAGTGTTGGCAAATGCATGTACCGCTAATACCACCGCTATCATACGAAAGCGCGTCGTTTCATGTGGGGAATATCAACAACGAAAAATGACGCGCGTCTAAGCATAACCCGAACTGTTCCGCCGTGCTGCTCCCATTTACCTTTACATCGGCCTCAGGGAAGTACCGGCTGCATCTGCATCTACCGCTGAGGCTGTCACTATACTGCTATTGGTACTAAAAGCTACTAACTCTTCAAATAAGTGTGTTATTTGTTCTCAAAAGAACAATTGTTCAATTCAAAATCGGATTTACGCAATCGCATCTCTGTAATATTACCGACAATAATATTCTTCTGAACAAACTGATACAACTTTCCCATTAGGCCTCTGCCATAATAGACGCGAACCGATTCGCTCAGCTGTTGGTTAATGTACAGCCATCAGTAGAGCTGTACATCAACCTACGGCCGAGCGAATCGGTTCGCGCCGCTTTTCGCGTCTACTATGGCAGAGGCCTTAGAGAAAGTTGCTGGCTGATGTATTCACTTCATGCAAGCCTGCTGCTGATGCTTCCCGCTACCACACTGAAACAGCATTTTAGTGAAGGGAGTGTCGTTGCATCAGCTGACCCTGCTACTATCGATGCTGATATACCCGCTGCAACAGCTACGCTATGCATAGCCATGCCACAGTTGTGGCCGCTATACGTTGGCCCAACTGCTGAGCAACTGCAACGCTATCCGTAGCCATGCCACAGTTGTGGCCGCCATTGGTATCCGCTGTACCTGAATCTGCTGGCCCTGCTGCTATCGATGGTGAGATCCGCTGAAACTGCTACGCTTATCCACAGCCATGCCATAGTTGTGACCGCTATCCGCTATCTAAGGGAGGACTGCTGTCGTCGCTGTTCAGAACTACTATGAACTGCTTCGACTAAAACAGGCTCTTATATAGGGATGAAAATAGGAATGAATTATTTTACGTACGTGGTGGAATGATATAACTTGAAAAATATGTGTGACTTCATTCTGGTTCAGAGCGATCATTTGATAAGTTCCACCTCTTTTTTCAGTTTCTAAAGTTTTTCCTCAGTTTCGTAGCTCGGATGCACAAAAATGATTTCTTGTGAACATTCTGTCGAGCCGGACCGATAGCACTCTCATTGAAGCAACAAAATAACATGTTTTGTGTCGTGTTGCGCAGCTTGGTTGAAGAAAATGTTCCCGTCCCCATGTCGCATGCAAGCAGATTATTGCGTTCAGTAGACAGTAGATAGTGTATCCAGCGAATAAACACCGATGGTGCTCTCACACACGCAACGGTTTTAACCCGTATCTTATTGCAGTTTGTAACATCAAGCGATTTCGTTTGCTCGCTGTTGCGTGTTGCATCATGTTGCAACTTGGCAGCTGGGAGACGACGAAATTCTGTTTATGCTGATTGATTGAATCGACTTCATATTAGCTCTGCATAGTCGAACTAACTGCTTTTGTGAATGCGTACTAACAGGGCAGTTTATTATTCAATGTCGGTTATGCTGATCGCAGCGTTTGCGCTGCCCCTACAGTGGGGAGTTTACTAAATAAAGTAAAAATTAGACAACTACAACAGAATTTGATTGCATCCCGCACAGAATGTCTGCTTGTGTTGATGCCAGAAAACTATTAACCTTCAATTATTTTTTTATTTGCCTTAAAAAAGCATTTTGCTGTTCAAAATCAGTTGCTAATTACAACCTTTGAGCTGCCCTAACATTGGGGGAATTAAGATACACGGACAACATGCACTGTGGAAGCTATTTCACATTCAGTAAATTAGACGGGTGCGACAAATTTAAATTGCTAGGATGCAACACAGAATACTTGCTTGCCTTGACAAAAATTATTAACTTTCAATGACTTGTTTATTTACCTTCAAAAAGGCATTTTGATTTCCAAAATTTAATTTCCTGATGGCAATCTTCATGCTGCCCCAACACGGGGGGAATAATGGCTGTCTGGCGACACACGCTGAGAAAAACCGCGCTGCTCCTGAGACGTGGTGACCAACCACAGGCTAGTGCTGCTGCTAAGGAAGGACGACTGCTGTTGTCGCTGTCTAGAACTATTATGAGCGGCTCCGGCTGAAACAGGCTCTTATATAGGCCAAATAGCATGTTTTCAATTGCAAGGTATATGATTCTGTCGACCGTGCTTGGGAAGCAAGCATATAACGACTAATCAGAGGTCGAATTTTTCGTTTTGATAAGGCTTGACTATTTTCAATAGTACAATAGTGTGAATAATAAAATTACAATTATCTTATTTTGGGAAGAATCTTAGAAGATTTTCCAATCTATTGCTGTAAGAACGAAGGAAATCCATCGAATACTAACCGATTTATTAGCATTTGAAATTGGACATATTTTTCACTTTTTTCGGTTTTAGATTTTCATTTCACATCCCTATGTAGCCGAACTTCCTGAGAGAAGTATTCTACTTCAAAAACTAATTTTAGTAGTGCAATTTGAGCTACCGAATCCCGTGTGATAGAGGAAGTGAACATTAAAACGATACGGCTAAAGATAAGTATAGTGAACATGCGGGAGGTAGTTTAAAAGTGATATGTTTGTTACTTTCAAAATTGTTCATGCATAGAAAGTGACAATCGGAACGAGCGTCGTGTCCTTTCCACATCAAGGCTTGCATGAAAGCTTGTGTGCAGGTCCGAGTGGACAGACAGTGCTGCTGTTTCCATCGTAAATGGAGCAAATGCATTGCAAATAAATGTCTTTTTTGCTTAAATTTTTTAATTCATCATTATTATTTTAAGTTCAATTTTCTTATTGTAGCAATTGCGTAGGCGACCGATTAACACATTATTTATTACAAGTTTAGCAATTTGTCATCAGATTTTTGGTAATATTTTGGTCCATACATAGGCTATATTTTGGTACGTAGGATATATGGTAAGATTTATTCATTTTACTATTTGGCACTTCTTTTGTTAATAAATATAACATGCTATTAAATACGGGTCAATTCTTTTGATATAAATGTATCAAACGAATTGAAAGTCTGAAAATAATAATAATTATTTTGAGGCGGGGCTTACCGATTGGAAAATTACTCCGGAATGTACTGCAAGTACTCAGTCATTCTGTAAAGGGTCTTTGGAAGGTCGGTAGAGCTAACACCTTCTAGAACCCGAAACTAAGATAGTTGCAGAATTGAAATATAACTGCAACTGTCTTTTTTCACTATATCACTGCCAGACAGTGGGATCTAGGATCCACACACACACACACTGTTCCATCCGATCAAGTTTCAGTTCTATGAAACAGCGATTTTCTCTGTGTAAGCTAGTACCACGTTTCCATCGCTGGTTATCACCTTCGAAATTAGTGTGTATGTATCTTTCGGTACCATTATCGGCAGATCTGACTCATCCATTCGGTAATTGTTGACCTCATAGCGATTTTTTGGTAACGGGCAATAATTACCCGGCGGAAAGGTTGAACATTATATTCAACATTGTTCACCATGTATTCGTTTCCCCAATTTATGAAAAACTCGAAACTACCGGATATGAGGAAAGTATTACGCGCCTTACGGGTAACACGGACAGTACCAAGTGAAATGGCCGTCTTGTCATATGTTGATAATGGTTCCAAGGAAACTATGTTGACATCATAAAGCATCTTTTGAGCAGAATGTTAAATGAGAAAATAACTAATTTGCAGATTTTACGGTTATCTACTATATAAAAATGGAATTCCGTAACGCTTGATCTTATTGATATTATTCCCTCAGTCTCTGTGGTGTACAGTATTCATCATCATTTTGAATCGTTCTAAATCGAAAATAATAAGCGGTGACATGTAGGTTTTTTAACATGAAAATGTTCGCTGATGTTCAGAAAAGACATTAGTTATAAAAAAATAGTTATCTAATTACAAAAACTTGAGATATTATTCACAAAACTACGTAAAACATGCAAAATTATGACTTTCTGTGCTAAATTTGCCTCTAAATCAAAATTCAAAGCGATGACATATGATTCTTTTTTCACTAAAATGTTTGTTAATGTTCAGGGAAGACATTCGAGGAAAAATAATTAGTATCTGATTACTAAAACTTGAGATATTATTCACAAAACTACGTAAAACATGCAAAATTATGACTTTTTATACTTAATTCGTCTCCAAATCAAAATTCAAAGCAATGACATGTGATTCTTTTTTCATTAAAATGTTCGTTGATGTTTAAGAAAGATATTTGAGAAAAAATAATAGGTATCTAATTACTAAAACTTGAGATATTATTCACGAAACTACGTAAAACACGCAAAATTATGGCTTTTTGTGCCAAATTTGCCTCTAAATCAAAATTCAAAGCGTTGACATATGATTTTTTACACTAAAATGTTTGTTAATGTTCAGGAAAGACATGTGCGGAAAAATAATTAGTATCTGATTACTAAAACTTGAGATTTTATTCACAAAACTACATAAAACAAGCAAAAATATGCTGAATTTGCCTCTAAATCAAAATTTAAAGCGATGACATGTGTTTATTCTACATTGAAATGTTTGTAAACGTTTAGGAAAGACATTTGAAGGAAAGTAACAAGTATCTGTTTACTAAAACTTGAGATTTTATTCACAAAACTACGTAAAACTTGCAAAATTATGACTTTTTATGCTGAATTTGCCTCTAAAACAAAATTTAAAGCCATGACATGTGATTCTTTTTTCATTAAAACGTTTGTTAATGTTCAGGAAAGACATTTGAGGAAAAATAAATAGTATATTATTACTAAAACTCGAGATATTTTTCACAAAACTACGTGAAACATGCAACTTTATGAATTTTTATGCTCAATTTGCCTCTAAATCAAAATTTAAAGCGATGACATGTGATTTTTTTTACATTAAAATGTTTGTAAACGTTTAGGAAAGACATTTGAAGGAAAGTAACAAGTATCTGTTTACTAAAACTTGAGATTTTATTCACAAAACTACGTAAAACTTGCAAAATTATGACTTTTTATGCTGAATTTGCCTCTAAAACAAAATTTAAAGCCACGACATGTGATTCTTTTTCCATTAAAACGTTTGTTAATGTTCAGGAAAGACATTTGAGGAAAAATAAATAGTATATGATTACTAAAACTTGAGATATTATTCACAAAACTACGTGAAACATGCAACTTTATGACTTTTTATGCTGAATTTGCCTCTAAATCAAAATTTAAAGCGATGACATGTGATTTTTTTTACATTAAAATGTTTGTTAACGTTCAGGAAAGACATTTGAAGAAAAGTAACAAGTATCTGTTCACTAAAACTTGAGATTTTATTCACAAAACTACGTAAAACAAGAAAAATTATGACTTTTTATGCTGAATTCGCCTCTAAATCTAATTTCAAAGCGATGACATGTGATTCTTTTTTCATTAAAATGTTTGTCAACGTTCAGGAAAGATATGTAAGGAAAAATAATTAGTATCTGATTACTAAAACTTGAGATATTATTCACGAAACTGCGTGAAACATGCAAAATTATGACTTTTTATGCTGGATTTGCCTCTAAATCAAAATTCAAAGCGATGACATGTGATTATTTTTTCATTAAAATGTTTGTTTATGTTAAAATATAAAATGTATGTTTGAAGATGATTTTCTGTATACAGCACAACAATATTGCAGCCTTCTAATAGCGCTCTCGATCAACCAGATTAGATGAGAAAATTCGTTATCGATATTGTTTTAGCACATTTTGCATGTTGTAGGATAAGAACAACGATACACCGTGCCCCAGAGCTGAGTCGAGAAAAATTGCAGTTCGAAAAAATTCTCGACCTGATCGGGGATCGAACCCGATATCACAACCGTGTGGGAGCCAATCGACATCGCTAACCACAGAGCCACGAGGACCACATACAGCATACAGAATACAGAAAATCACCGAAAAATACTTTATTTTGAATTTATACGTTTTTATACGATTACATGCGAAACTTTGACTTTTTATGCGCAATTCGCCTCTGAATCAAAATTCAATGATTTGTTTTTTTTTGCAATAAAATGTTCGTTGTTCTTTCGTCTACAATTTTTTTTGCAGAATAACCCATGTCTCGAGCATGAACATTTTACATTTCTGATGTTTTCGTAGTTTTGTGAATAGTTACATTTTACGGCATTCGATTTACTTTCGTACTTTTGAATTTGAATTTGATTTTTTTTAGAGAGCTTTTAACCAGAAGGTCATTCAGCTCTTAATCTTACTGTTTTACTTTTTTTGCGTTAATCCAAACTAAAACTCACATTTAGCTGCAGGAATGGTTACGATTCATTTGTTTCAATATCGACTAAGAGGCAGCTTAAGCATTAAAAATCTTTTATTTTCTTATTTTCTACAAAGTTTTGTGGATTAAAAAATGGCGACTTCCGGTTTCAGGAAAATAACCTAAAGTGATATATGGCCAACAATTTCAATACTTCCGAAAGTGGACCTCCATACGTCATTTTATAGCGATGACACAATTTTTTTTCATTAAAATGTTTGTTAACGTTGAGAAGACCATTTGAAGAAAAATAACAAGTATCTGATTACTAAATTTGATATATTATTCACAAAACTACACGAAACATGCAAATTTATGACTTCTAAAGTGATATTTGGCCAACAATTTCAATACTTTCGAAAGTGGAACTCCATACGTCATTTTGAAATCCAAAATGGTGAATTCCAGTTTCTGTAAATCAGCCCAAAATCACAAAAAAAAAAAAAACCAATATGGGTATTTCCGTTCTGCGCGTTCTCAGAATATTGAAGTAGGGTATCGAACGTCTTCGTCAGTGGTTTTCTTCGGTAGTTTTACTGGCGCAATCTTATGCAAAGAAGGTCCGAAGAAAACCACTGACGAAGACGTTCGACACCCTACTCAAAGTGATGATGGAAGTATAAGATGTAAATTATATTTCTGAAGTGAGTTGAGCTAATGCAGCAATGAAATATAAAAAAAAATCTGTCTTTGAAGCCTTTGATCCCGAGCATCGCCGGGAACGTTCAACTAGTAAATACATATAAGTGAATTTACTCACGCCTCCCTTTACTGCAAGTTTTTCTATTGAACTTTGATGGAAGAAACAACTTACTAGCAGCAGGAGTTTACACATTTTGCAACCAATCCAAATGAAATGACGGTGTAGAAATAATGTATACAGACCTTTAAAAAAACTATAGCTTTCAAATTTCACAAACCATTTGCATGTCATAGAACAATCTCGAAGATATTAATCCGATAGCAAGTAACAACACACCTGGCTTGAAACGGATTACAATGGAACTGTTGCACAGTGGTATGAGAGCTAAAAATCGCTAACTGGTTCAGAAGAAGTGGAGTATATAAAAAGCCTCCGAGGAAGACCATAAACCTACTGCCAGTGGCGCTGCAAAATCTAACTTTTCAGTCTTGGCGGTGTTTTCAACAAAGTTGTAGATGATGTTGTTACAAAAACCTTAGCCGAATACATTGTTCTTCTAACAAGCTTGTTTTGAAGATATAATGTTTCATATTGGACTAAAGGGTGTGACGATTTAAAATTGGTAAAAAAAAATGTCGGATATTTTTTTATTCAAAAGTCAAATCATGTTTCTTTTTCTAGTTCAATTCGTACAATATGAAGGAAAAATATTGAGCTTCCTTCTAGCGAATGCGAATTATCGAACCTTTCCCTTGACTCCTTCTATCTAGTTTTGTACAGCCTTCTTGGGCATTTAGTTCACCACAGAAAGCCAGTTAGCCTTGAACTGCACGTCGTTGACAACTGTTTTTCGTGTCTTCTTCCGCTTGACGATAGCCCACTATTTTTCTATTGGTCGGAACTCTGTTGTGTTTATGTCATAAATCATAATTTTTTTTCGTAATAGCAATATGCAAAATCTAGAAAGCTGTCTGTCCAAAGGCTGTCCAGAAGTCTGCCTTGACTTAAGTTTAATTTTCCTTTACCACGCAATTGAACTTCGTCAGCATCTTCACTTACAGCTTTCGCGATCGTTGTCTGGCCGACCTTTTTTTGCTAATAGTCTCGATTTGGAGTCACCCCCTTTTTGTAAGTCGACAGTCCAGCTCGTTTTCCTAGCTCGAATCGTAGTTGTAGAGGCCACTCTCAGCTTGCTTGCGATATCTAGGACGAAAAAGATGGCCACTCTTTTCTTCTTTTTTTGCGACCTTCGGATTTCAATTTCCCTCCGATCCTGTCTCCGTGGCAGTCGACAAATCTTCTTGTTGAGGAAATTTTCGGTGTCAAGATGCAAAAAATCACCTCCCTGATAGCGTGCGTTTAACTGCGGCTTCAAATCTGAAAGTTTATTATTTGTTTAATGATTTTTATAATTACAAAATTTGCAACTCACATTTTGGTGTTTTTCGACTACGGGGAATGTGCAAATAGTAATTTTAAGAAATCTCCTTTCAGCCTTACCAATCCACAAATTTCACACTTTTAACAAACTCTTCCTCTAATCAAAATTTCTACTATCTTCCTTGATTAAACTTCACTGATTGAGCTCTCTTAACTTTCTCCTCGCTTAATCGATATTTTATCTATCATTTGACGCTGAACCTCTGATCTATGTCCATTGTGTTGGTAGTCTGTCATGCGTGACCGGGACTCACTGACAACCGGTGACGACTGCACAGTGGGTTCTGCAACATCCCCCCGCCCGTATAGTTCCGGTACGCCCGAGACTTCCACTTCCGGTTTTTCCGAATCCGACCGAACGTCTAACAAAGCCAGCTTAGTGACAGGTCGGTTTACAGTTACTCTATTCGAGTACACCAACGCCCGCCTAACTTGCCCATCCTTTGCCTTTACGACGTTCATGACACGCCCTCTTATCCGTAAACTATCATCACCAGATCCCCAGGTTTAATCGGTTTTACTGGTGGAAACCATTTTGTACGCTTTGTTAGAGTTGGCAAATATTCGCGAATTCAGCGACTCCAGAATGTGTCCACCAGATGCTGCGCCAATTTCCAGCTATCTCTCAGTGTCCCGGTCAGAGCCTGACAAAGTCATTTTCAATTGACAACTTTCAGGTTATAGTGACGCTTTGGCCCGTCGCTTTCAATTTAAAAGCTTTTGTATCATTTTCGAGCACTTCGTTAGTCACATGAAACAGCTCTTGCTGTGGTTCTGACAACTGAATGGCCTTCAATTGATACAAACCAGCTAGCTGGCATCTCTATCTTATTTGCTTTGCTTCATCGCAGCTAACATCGCAGCGGATCCGCGATTTGCGGGCCCCAATGACAGATGCTATGTTATGCGAATGAGAAGTGACGGTGATATGCTATCTCGTTTACACACACGCTGAGATGTTAGCCCTCGAAACATGGCGGGATGCCAGCTAGCTGATACAAACGCTTTTCAATTGAAAGCGAAGATTATCACTATCACTCTCACATGACGAATCTCAATTGAAAATGGCAATGGACGCTGACGGAGACAGACGACTTCCATACAGTATATATATAGGAAAGAGGGAGAAAATATTGATCGGAACTTGCGTAACGTATTTATTGCATGCCATTACCGTTCTAACTATGGCTTGCGGTATCAGAAAACTACCATCAAACGACGGAAAGGAAAGGAAAGAGTCTCTTCCTCCATCACTCTCTCCGTCGATTGAAATAGTCATTAGTTTCGTTTGAAATGATCCGAAAGAAGAAAGAGGGAAAGAGAGAAAGAAGTGATTCGTTGATAGTAGCCGAAAGGAATCAAGGGAAAATGAAACTGTTCGAATCGAAATGACAGCGCGAGTATATCAGTTTCACTGTTTTGTTTCGAAAATGTAGAGCCCTGGTCCCGGTGCTTTCGATCTGGTCTCAAAGCGGTTGATTGATGCCTTTCGTACCGTAAAGCAGGAAGTGGTTGGGCGTAAGGGCCTCTTGCTCAGTGTGCTCTAGTGGAATGTAAGTGAGTGGTCCCGAGTTGACTACTGGCTCCGCTTCGAGTATTACGGTTTCAAACTCCATCACTGCGGTGATGTGGGTGGTCTGCAATAGCGGCCATTGCCGTCTTGACTGATCTGACCAAGCGCTCCCAGGGTCCTCCCATGTGAGGCGCAAGTGGTGGATTGAATAACCATTTTGTGGCTAAGTTGGTAAATGTCACGGCACAGCGATCATAAATTCCACGGAAGATTGTTTGCCCCGACGAATTTGGTTCCGTTGTCGGAGAAAAATGTCGCCGGTGACCCTCTGCGCGCCACGAACCTCCTAATAGCCATCACACACGACTGGGTGGACAGGCTGTGTACGACTTCTAAATGTACTGCTCTGATAACAGACATGTAAATAATGCGATCCATCGTTTGACCGGTCTTCGACCCTGCTTCACAAATACCGGTCCGAAGTAGTCTACCCCAGTGTGTGTAAACGGACGTATGTAAGCGGTCAGTCGAATTTCAGGCAGCGGTGCCATAACCGGAGCCTGTGGCACTGCTTTCTCATTCCGGCAGATCTGGCATTGCTTGGCGACCTTCGCTACTACAACGCGCAGCCGAGGAATCCAGTACCGCTGTCTGATCTCGTTTACAACTGTTTCGTGATTTCCGTGTAGAAAGCGAACGTGATAGCTTTCTACCAGTAACTTTGTCTCCCACTGATCCTTAGGGAGAATGATAGGGTATTTTGTATCCCTATGAAGCATAGGCGCCGCAATAATACGGCTATTCAGCCTTAAGACACCTTCATCGTCCAGTATCGGAGACAGCCTATACAGCGCGCACGACTTGTCGATCTGCTTCTGTTCTGCTTCTGGATGCTTTTTGTTGTACAGAAGCGTCGCGTATTCATCTGCATAGACTTGCATCTGCGTTTGTCGCCAAAGCAGGGTTTCCGCCCTCTGCAACTCCTCCTGCGTATAATAAATACTCCAACAGCCCCAGCGGGTCGAACAACGATATAATCACTCGTAGCACTTGACGTTTAGTAGGTGCTACTTATCCATTTACCAAAACTCGTAGTTCCTCTTTTAGGGTACTGTCGAATGTAAAGGCGTCCGCTGAAGGTTTCCATACCAGACCAAGCACTCTTTCGAGATTTCCTTCTATGATCATCGACTTCTCATCAACCTTACTGCTTTCCCCGATATGTTTCAGCACTTCGATGGAATTCGAGACAAAATTTCTTATTTCCATTCTTGCCATAAAGTAAACGTATTTGACTTCCTGAATCAGCTTCACTGCTTCTTCTATCGAGTCCACACTATCTAGATTATCGTCCACGTAGTGGTTTCCAACGATTGCTCTTGCTGCCTCAGGAAACTGCTCTGCGTACTCATCCGTATTTTTGTTTTTCAGATACTGTGCGATACACGGCGAGCAGGCCGCGCCGAACGTCGCGACTTCCATCACAAATATTTGTGGGGGATGTCCTCGTTGTTCTCTGAAAACAAATCTCTGCATTTGCTTGTCATTCGACCGGATCATAAACTGGTCGATCATTTCCCGTATGTTTCCACTGAATGCCATACGTTTCTGTCGAAAGCGTAACAATACGGTAGGCAGGTATCCGGTCCTTTCAGTATCATGTCGTTGAAAGACACGCCATCGACTCGCGCCGCCGCATTCCAGATTAGTCTGATTTTTTCCGGTTTACGTGGGTTACTCACTACCCCAAGTGGTAGGTACCACATGTGATCTGGTTCAGTAAACTTGAGCTCGGCTTGTGTTATTCCAGATTTATGACTTTATATTTTGACTATGTGGCTCAAGATATTAACCCTTCTTCATACATTCCTTTCAATGTCGCACTTTTAGATACTTCTGATAATGCTATATTCTTCGACACCACCATGCAACAAGACTGGTATCCCGGATCAATTGTGTCCGCAAGAGATCCCTAAGATTTTTTCCAATAAGTAACATGTTAGTTGTGATAGAAGGTTTTACACCGACTGATCGAATCTAGATAACTCCACTGGCTTCGGTGTTTTTCACGAATATTTTGCTGCCTCCTACAAACTCGATGCTCCTGGTTCCGTGTACGTCGCAGAACTAACTGCTATTCAGTACTCCCTTGGAATCATCGAAACCCTACCCATAGACCACTACTTCATCTTCACAGACAGTCTCAGTGCCATTGAGGCTCTGCGATCGATGAAGCCTGTGAAGCACACCCCGTATTTCCTGGGGAAAATATGGCGGTTTTTAAGTGCTTTAACAGATAAAAATTACCGGGTTACCGGGTTAGCGTGGGTCCCTTCTCATTGTTTCATTCCGGGCAATGAAAAGGTTGACACTTTAGCTAAGGTGGGTGCTATTGATAGCGATATTTATGAAAGACCAATTGCTTATGATGAATTTTATAGCATTTTGCGTCAGAGAACACTCAACAGTTGGCAATCATCATGGAACTCAGATGAACTGGGACGGTGCCTATATTCCATTTTTCCTAAGGTATCGACGAAAGCACGGTTCAAGGGGTTGGATGTAGATCGAGACTTCATTCGCGTGATGTCAAGACTTATGTCCAATCACTACTCGTTAAACACGCATCTCTTTCGTATAGGGCTTGTAGACAGTAATCACTGCGTTTGTGGCGATGGCTACCAAGACATCGAGCATGTTGTTTGGTCGTGTGCCGAATTCTGTGGTGTTAGGTCCGGGCTTAAAGATTCCCTTCGGGCCCGAGGAACACAACCGAACGAACCCGTTAGAGAAGCGGTGATTTGCAGTACATGACACAGCTATACTGCTTTCTGAAAAATGCTAACATCTAAATTTGAAAATGTCTTGTCTATTTGTCAGATTACGGATACAGATATATTATACTGGAGACACGGATACAAAGAGCCTTCATCTATGCTTAGTAAGCATTGCTTACTCAAATATTTTAAGCCAACAACAAACAAGAATATCATTGCTCTACCAGTTGAAAAACAAAAAAAAATTATATTATATTTCCTCTTCTCTCACCTTAAATCCCCACTAGCTCGTAGTCGGCCGCAAGAATTAAAAAAAAAGCGCCCTTTTGTTCCTCCTAATGTAGAATTAATACGAATTGTATAAGGCTAAGTGAAACAGAAAATGTATCGTGCCGTGTGAAATAAAATATTTTAAACTGAAAAAAAATGTCAAAAATGCCAACAATGCCAAAAATGTTAAAAATGTTAAAAATGTTAAAAATGTTAAAAATGTTAAAAATGTTAAAAATGTTAAAAATGTTAAAAATGTTAAAAATGTTAAAAATGTTAAAAATGTTAAAAATGTTTAAAATGTTAAAAATGTTAAAAATGTTAAAAATGTTAAAAATGTTAAAAATGTTAAAAATGTTAAAAATGTTAAAAATGTTAAAAATGTTAAAAATGTTAAAAATGTTAAAAATGTTAAAAATGTTAAAAATGTTAAAAATGTTAAAAATGTTAAAAATGTTAAAAATGTTAAAAATGTTAAAAATGTTAAAAATGTTAAAAATGTTAAAAATGTTAAAAATGTTAGAAATTTTAAAAATGTTAAAAATTTCAAAAATGTTAAAAATATTAGAAATGAAAGAAAAATTAAACCGGGCGGAGCTTACCAGTTGCCAGTGTGCGAGTATAAAAGGAAAAGAACCGTCCGCGCGTTCAGTCATTTCGCATTTTGAGCTAGACCTGTGCGCGTCGCGGTCGCAGCATTTCTGTTTGGAGCTAGTGGAACGCTGGATGTTCCTGTTCGGATTAGACAACGAACTCTAATCATTTGACTGATTCTAGCGCCAACACTGGAGACGGAGAAAAATAGTTGTGATGAAAGTGATGGACTGTCGAAAGGCTACTCTGCCGTTCCAATCATAGTAGTCCCATGTTCTACACAAAACTTATGCACGCTGGGACAACTATGCTTGGAAGGGCAGTACTTGTAGTAAACAAATTTGCTGCAGCGAAGGAATCTGCCGAAGCCCAGCACACAACTTTATCAAGCAGTTCAGAAACAGTCTTTTTCAAGACTTTTGAAAAATGTATAAGAATAGTTAATTCAATTTCATCCAACCAAGGATATTCATACTTTTTCGAAGCTGTATTTTAAATGGAATAGTTGTTTAAAATGTCCGAAAGCGTAACAAAAAATCAATCACGACGTGGCATTTCAAGAATCAATTTTACGTTTACATGCGCCATGGTTTGTGTCTACTCATGAAGTCTGTGCCAGGCATGCGCGCACGTGATTGGTTCATTGTAGGGGAAATTCGATCTTGAAAGTTTTCACTAATTTTCACTGTTGAACAATTAAGTAATAATGATCACTGAAGTATCACAAAAATGTCCATCATTTTATCAATCCAACGACATATTGATCATTGTAATCCATCATGTGGTTACACAAGTATTACCGTTTGAAATCTTTCATTCCGGCGTTACACCTTGGTTTTTAGTTTTCTCAGAATGTATCTCAATATAGTGCGGTTAGACGTAGTCCTACGTCAAAAACTAGATGCTGCCAGCTCGAACAACAGCTGGTTGTTTCCAAATGTGGACAGCTTAGACGGTATATCCAAAAGTTTACACGTTAAGGTGATAACTCCAAAAGCCTTAATTGAATTACTACAGCAAACCGAAAAAGGGAAGGATGTTATCAAGTACGCTAAGATCAAAGAGCTGTCGGAACCTCTACAGTTGGATTTGGCTGAGGTTTTCTCGAAGTACCATTTAAAGAACAAACATTCTCTACTAAAAGAGGACCTTAAATCGTCTGCATTGGTGGTGACATCGTTATTTAAGTACGAGCGCAAGGTAACGTTGTCCTACAATAAACAATATACATATACAATATACATTAAACAATAAAAGAACTTTTTTTTATTTTAGGAAAGCTATTACATCGAAAAAGGTGGGGATCGCAAGAATCCCGGCGGGAAGATCGCCAATAAGATCGGAAACTTGAAACAACGAAAACGCAAACGGGACAACAAAGAAAACGAAAACCAGCGAAACAAACAAGACTGCAACCACAACCCGGGAAAAATCCAGAAGCGGAAAGTGCTGCAGAATGGCTTATCCTTAACGAGGATCCATGGGCTGTTGTTCTTGAGCAGTGGAAATGTAGCTATGATGCACGCAAAACAGAATTATTATCTGGTCAGAAAGCTGATAGAGTACTCGGGAAGTTCTGCCACTATAAAAATGAGTATGATTTCCAACTGGTAGGTTTTACATTTAAAACGAAAAGCGTGTAGATGGTATTTTACTGATTTCCTTCACTTATTATCGATAAGAGACAGCTTCAAAGAACAATCGGCCATGGCAAATTGCTTATCTACTTTTTGTTCAATTTCCAGATCGATATCGACTTTCAAAAACTGTTCCCAAATGCCGTATGTGGACGAAATAAGTTTGAAAATCTGGTTCCACAACTTACAGAATTAATCGCTAAGAAAGCCCGATTTGCGCCCGATTTTTAAAGTTTCCATACGATTTTATATGGGAAAAACCACTTTTTCAAAACTTTTTCTATAGAGATGTCCAGTTGGCTCCAAAAAATATATCAATACATGATATTTATAGGATATTTTTCTGGGAAAAACTCTTCTGAAGACCGCAAGGCGCTACTTTGCTTGTGGAAAAAGATATTTACCCCAGACTGAATGAATATCTGACGAACGGCTCACCATTGAATTTCACTAGCAATACTGCTGCAGCATGCTGCTGTTGCAAATTCAACCATGTGATAAGAAATGATATCGCTTAAATTTATCTTGGAGGCTTCCCCGAAGACATTATGAGCAAAAATCACAGTTCGAAAATTAATTCCACGCGAAATTATTTCTCATACTTAAGCAAGTTTGCAATAGCAGCATGCTGTAGCAGTGATGCTGGAAAATTTCAATGGTGAGCCGTCCGTCAGACATTCCATCAGTTTGGGGTGAATAGCTGTTTCTACAAGCATCGTAGCGCCTTACGGTCTTCAGAAGAGTTTTTCCCAGGAAAAATTCCTACAAATATCATGTATTGATATATTTTTAACAGCCAACTGGACATCTCTAGAGAATATATATTGAAAAAGTGGATTTTCCCATATAAAATCGTATGGAAACTTTAAAAATCGGGCGCAAATCGGGCGTTTACCGATCGATCTGAAAAGTTACACAGTTGTTACGGGACCCATAAGAAACACGAAAATTGCATGGGAGCTAACATTTATTTTTTGTCCCACCCTACTCACCCAATTGACTTTGGGTTGGTCTGTTTGCTTTATGAAGAATCGATGAATGAGGTCTGAAGAGGGGTTCCTCAGGAGGTGAACAGGGAGTTCACGAAGCTGCGTACTGATTTATTTGAGGTCGGGTAAGTCGAAAGGAATGGTAGGATAAAGTCTTTCCGGGTGAGTTATTGATTTGTAGAATGGTTTGCAATCGATTTCCTTTAGCTGTCGGCTTAATAGGAGTGCTCTACATTTTATAGCTGGGGTCTGAAGTTTCAGCTCTCCGTCGGACGTGACCTCGCGAGTTGTTGAATTGAGATTCTAGCTGGAAATCTGGACCACGAGAACGTTCCCAAAGACGCTGTTATTTTCGCTATGTGCACATTGGAAGGTAGTTCCAGGAACAGACTGAAAACAACAATGATTTTAAATGTTGTTGAATTTTTTTTATAGAAAAAAGAGCTGAAGAGAGAGTTGTGAAAAAAATAACAGCTTTTGTTTCAAATCAGTGAAGAAATCTTAATACTTTCAACGCATTTATATAACAGAAGAAACCAAAACGAATTTTGTTTTAGAAGACTATAAACATTTTAAACGCCAAAAGATGACAAAATATAGTAACCCGAAGCAGGCTTCGAAAAAAATTTACACTACTGTTTTCTCTTTGTACTCTATGAGAGCACATTCTTGCAAATTATCACGATATTATAATTTTTTTTTTAATTGTGCTCTCATGGCTCCGGTGTTTGAGTACGAGTAATACTCTCCTAGACAAAGTTCTAGTTCTACTTGAGGACTTCAAGTTCGTCATACAAAATAGTTCAAAAATATACTCATTATATGAGCTATTGCCTTGCGAAAAAAATGAGCATGAGCGATAATTTACATCCTTGGGGAGCAGGGAGAGCTGCGCAATTCAATGTGAGCGGAATTCGTTTATAATTTGCTGTTATTGTCTTATAGTCATTGTCAGAAGCTTGACGCGAAGTCGTCGAAAACTACGCGCTTTTTTCTCGAAGCTGCACTGCCAGAAAAGGACGAACTGGAAGAAGCCCCTCTACAGGTATACGGGGATATTGTCCAGTCAGCAATCGCGAAGTATCGAGTCGACTAAACGAGTGGTTTGACGAGGAATGTCAGCTAACAGACGACAAGAACGCAGCGCGGGCAGCGATGCTGCGAAGAGCCACCTGTCAGAACACGATACGAACAGCAACGGAGACAACAAACCCAAGAAGAAAAAAAAAAGAAATGCCAGGAGAAGGAGGATTGCGAAGAACTAAACAGCTGTACCGCTCTCATGAAACACGAAAGCTAAACACGCTTTATTCCGCGAACCGAAATGTGCAAGGATAAGGATCCCGTATGTTGACAGATGTACATCAGGTGATCGGAAGGTGGAGACAGCGCTTCGATGAACATCTGAATGGCGTAGGGGAGAATTGTACAAAACGCACCAGTTAAGCATTTACGCAATTTACAGTGCTTCTAATTTTTTTTAAGCACCGTTGAACATGTAGGATGCTCGGAGGATCCTCATAATTTATGTTTAGGACTAAATTTTATCCTAAAATACTCGATATCAATGTTATTTTTGATAAAAAGTACCATTGCTCAAAACCTACCATTGGGCAAAATGCCCAAGTTCGTTGCCAAGACGCACCACAACAAAAGGGTAGAACGAATCTAAACAAATGGGTAAAATGCACCCAATCATTACAACAACCTTCAAATAAACATAAAGTCTGTTTATGTAAACAATTTTAGGACAAATCGAAGCAAACAGCATTTTTTTGCTAATAGAGACAAAACAATCCACGCAACCACAGAACTTCAACCATATTTTCCTGAACATAATTATGCATTAATAAAGATAGTTGGATCAAAATCCAATTCATAGTAAATTTTCTCAGGTGACGAGTCAATTTAAAGTGCAAGAATTCATTGGCAATCAAAGAGACTAAATCATTATTCGTTATTGAGTGGTACCTAGAGTTAATCCATGTGAGAGTAAAGGCCCGACTATTCAACGCCTCTCTGACGAAAATTGTCAGTACCTTCTTGAAACCTCCCAATGTGCCTTCTAGCTACTTACTCCTTCCACTCGTCTACACAAAAAGGCACAACCGCGCTTTCTTGAGCTCCGCTCTGTGCACACTTTCTTGTTGGCGTGCTTCCTAAATTATGTTTATTCATGTTCACTGGAGGAAAAATTAAAACAACAAACAATCTCGCACGCTTAGCCTTGGGGCTAATAGCGGTCTCGATTAACTAGAGATTAGTTGAGAGAATTCGTTATCGATATTGCTTTCGGCACATTTTGCATGTGTAAGATAAGTACAACGATACACCGTGCCCCAGTGCTGAGTCGAGAAAATTTCCAGCTCGAAAAGATCCTAGACTCGATCGGGAATCGAACCCGACGTCACAACCATGTGGGAGGGCTAGCCGACCGACATCGCTAACCGCAGAGCCACGGGGACCATTCCAAAATAAAACAACATTCTTCTTAAAACACCAGCAGGCGGAAAATGATACAACACGGCGTTGCTAGCGCCTTCACCAATCGAAGCGGCGCAAGGCCGTGTGAAAGCACGTCGCGTTTACACGGAAGGTAATCAAGTGCGCAGTAGAAGACGGTGGGCGACCATCCAGGCAAGCAAAGCATCCCAACGGAAGCCGCGATTATGCCTTCTAATTCGTATGGAGAAGGGGTCATTACGCCTTGTGTCTACTCGGACCTTAAGTGTCTGAATTGAACTTATAGTTTCATTAATTTTTTTTTTCAATTTTAGCAAGATGTCTATGATTACGATCAAATTTCAAAACTAAACAAGAATCGAGAGTTATGTCCTATCAAAATCAATTTATTCCATGAAAAAAAAAACAATATTTTATTTCTTAGCGAAGTAACATTTCATATTTCAGTAAAATGTACTGTGTTTCAAGGTAACCTGATAGAACCAAGAATAGCAACGAAGGCATCTATTCCATCCATTGCCATTTCCAGTTGAACTGAACAAATCCCCACAAATGAAGCGAAAACTATCATTAATAGCATCAGCTGTTTGTTTTACAAACTCCAGAAAGTGCTCAAACTACAAACCACGGGTATTGGAGTTGCTCCAGCCGCTGGGATGGCGCATCAACAAGGAGTTCTCGGGGGCTCCAATTTTGAAGTATTTGTTCATTCTGGCTCGAGCAAACACAAAACACAGATGAAATTCCCGCTATCTGACGCTTTTTTTTCAGCGAACACTCTGACGGATTTGTTTTGAACCTAAAAATACAAATTTGATTAAGATTTTTTTTTCATTTTTTTTTTCATTTTTTAGCTGAAGTAGAGATTGATACACCCAATATGACTGCATTAATATCCGCTCTTAAGCTTGTTTTTGTGCACGTCTGCAGCGTTGTCTTCCGCACGTATCTCATTTTCAATTTTAATTAACTTCTTCTCAAACGAAAAAAAATATGTCACTGAGAAAAACAAAACCAACAGCTAGATGAAAGGAATGGACAATACTCGTATCGATACTGATGGTCTCAATACGTTCGTTTGCAGCATCGATATTCGTTACGAGAGACTACCCAACAAACAATTTTGTTGATTTGCAGCTTAGTAAGCGCATGTTTAGTGAATTTCGGCTGAACTATTGCATAACAAGCCGATATCTAACAAAATTGTTTGTTGGGATGCCGTCAACCACCTCA
Organism: Wyeomyia smithii; assembly: GCF_029784165.1. NCBI lineage: Eukaryota > Metazoa > Arthropoda > Insecta > Diptera > Culicidae > Wyeomyia > Wyeomyia smithii. The sequence continues at coordinate 266,633,567 of NC_073696.1, read as the reverse complement.
TATATTAAATCTAGGAAATAGAAAATTTTATTTCCATGAAAAATATTTCGGTAATATACGATATTGGTTGATATATATTGATCACATTGACATCACATCGACGGTAATGTGATGTCAAGAAGTTTTGATATAGATAGAGAGGTGCCAAAAATGTAACGATATTTATTGTAATATTGAATATTGGAAATATTTCTATTTATACCATCAGTGTCTTGCCCCTAGTATTAAATACTATTTTGCTGCATTTACTCAGTTTTCATGCTATTGTTTTGTACATTATTTACATCTTGAAATGAATATGCACATGAATGCGCATTATTCCGTGTTCTCTCTAACATGTTGAGTTCGTTTTGGCTTTGAATGTTGGTCACGTAATATTGACATGTCGAATCTCACATCGCGTGGCATTGCACCAGGAACGAGAGCTGCTTTGTTATTTTTTACTAAAATTTGAAAAAAGTGCAAACCGAATACCAGTAGTACTGGAAGTATCGAAATTCATCAGTCGATACTTGGTATCGCTCATCCCTACCAGAGGAAGCTTTTTGGTTTCTGACATATGCGTTTCTCGATTGTGTTTGTGTCTCGACTATATGACGAAAAGGGCGAAGGCATGAAAATTGAATATATTTTATATTGTATTTTATATTGGTTTATGTCATATTAGGGACCGGTTCATTAATTTGAGTTTAAGTTTTTGATAATCTTGTAATACAATAATTGTATCGTATTCTGACAGGGAAATTTACGCGCAATTATGGTTCAAATATCAAATGTGTAGAATTATGAATGCGCCTTTTTGAGTAAGTTGTCAAGCAATCGTTACAGCGCATCATAGTGCATTCTACCCCATTTTTAGTTTTGACTGGTTTAAGGTAAATTTTATAAAAAATTAGTGAAATAGATTGAAACATTTATAGTTTTATAAACTCCATAATTGTTAGAGCTAGAGGAACCCCAGTTTCATTATATATTGTAGGTCAGTTAGTGGTAAAAGCTTGAATAAAAATCATGAATAATTACAGGTTAGGCAGTGTCCCACACGTTTCTACAGTTTTTCCAGTATTTTAGTCATTATGGTGTACTTTTTCATTTGTAAGTATGTTGGGGTTTCAATAGCATGGGCCATTTTACCCAACTGGTGCGTTTTGTACAGTTCTCCCCTACATGCAGGAGACCAGAACAGCGACGCAGGAGACTCTGTCGGTGCAGCACTGCCCCTGTTTACATAGTTGACGTAAGAGCCAAAATACCCTTTTTTATTGATTCAGTTTCCTTTCCCTAAGATACATACACTACAAACGAAAAGCAAACTATTTTGTTCTGAAACTTTTGAGAAATATTGGAAAAACGTTTTGGCGTAACTGCCAATTGGTTGCAAAAACTGGCGTCACTCCATACAAGGTGCAATTATCTATGTTAAGTTGTTTTATTCAACTGTGTAATTACTGTCTGTTTGCCTAGGTTAAGTCGTTCAATTCGACAAATATTCCATGGAAAGGGGAAAAGGGGGATTGAAGTCTTGTATTGTATATTAAATCTTTATACAAACACTCAGCCTCAGGAAGGTCTAAAGACACCGTGTCCTTTCCCCCTACTAGTGGATATTCGCATCAGATGAAATAATTAAAACGTGTGTGTATATTACGGTGGGTAAACTCAATCGATTTGCCAGAACGTTTTTATGGTTCTATTTGGGGCCCCAAACAATCCTTACACTACCGGAAGTGGATTGATCGATAGCCCTTTAGGAAGAAACATGCGAAAAAGTTTTCCTATACTAATTTTCATACAAATTTATGTGCATGCATATGTAATGCACCAATCAGAGGCACGAGTAATCCATATCAGGCAGGTTCAGCATTGTCTGGGGGCTTAAATTGAACTAAAAAAACTGTCCTGGCTCTGTGCTGTCAAGTTTGCATTTTTCCATGTAACGATTACCCACCTTAACGTAAATGTAAGTCTTTATGCATGTGTTTGTGTTTGTATGTGTGTGTGTTTGTATGTGTGTTTGTGCATTTTTGTCTAATTGAAACTGCCGGTAGACAATAACTGACGTTTGACCGAAACACGATTGATAAAACTGAATCAACTGCGAGGCAGAGTGGGAAGTAGTTGAGTTTTTACGCCAACTTATGCGAACAATCTGCGAGAAAAATGCATGTTTATTCGCATAAACTGGCGTAGCGGTTTTTCTGGATCAATTACCACGGCAGACTCGTTTAATCCATGGGGCCTCTATTCAAACATCAATCTTCATAAAATTGACAGATAATTCCGTAGAAATTGTATCTCGATATAATGATTTGGGTTAAAATAACAAAAACGCGTTTTTCTCGCAATGATGGTGTTGGTTGTTACGTCAACTATGTAAACAGGGGCAGAGCAGGCGACGGAGATGTGCCACCCCATCGATAGACGAAAGTAATGATGCTATCCGGCGGTTTGAAAGTAACAAGGCAGCTGGAAAAAAGGGTATCGGAGCGGAGCTTCTCAAGTTGGGTCCGGGCAAGTTGGCCACTTATCTGCACCAGCTGATTGTCAAGGTTTTGGAAACGGAATGCCCACCGAAGGATTGGAAGGATGGGGTTATTTGCCCCATCTACAAGAAAGGCAACAAGATAGATTGTGACAACAACCGAGCGATCACTATCCTGAATGCCACCTGCAAAGTGATATCCCAAATAATGTTCCAGTTACTGTCATCACTAACCAACAGATTTGTGGGAAGTTACCAGGCCGGATTTATGGAGGGTTGGTCCACAACGGACCAGATCTCCGATCTGCGGCAGATCCTTCAAAAATGCCGCTAATATAGAGTCCCTACGCATCATCTCTTTATCAACCTCAAGCCGCTTACGACAAGAGTAATCGTTAAGAGCTATGAAGAATACTCGACGAGAACGGCTTCCCCAGGAAGCTTACCAGACTGATAAAGGGTGTTGCACTGCACAGTGTTGTGTGAAGATGGCAGGTGGTCTATTCGACCCATTTCCTGCAACCACCCGTACAATAGGTAACTTTTATTATTGCTTGAAGTAGAATCACTCTTGTAAGTATTTATTCAATCCATATGTTACTCTGACAACAAGTAATTACACACCATCTTGTGTCTGTCAATATACGGGATTCTGATTTGTGAAAAGTTTCTTGGCAGCACTATTCAAAAATTTCAATAAAGTGCCTAAACTCGTGCGACATAAGCTAAGCAACTGGCAAATTTGGTAAACAAAGTGGTCGATGTAGGTTATAACGTGGACCATTACTACTGTTTTACAGTTCCTAGCTTTCAAACTTGATGAATTGATCAAATATAGAGTAAAGTGATCTATAGAAATGTCACGTTATGTGTACAGTAATGACTTGAAACCAAAAATAGTTGAATTCATTCAACAAGGACGTACCCACAAAGAAGTAAGTGAACTTTTTGGTATTCACAATTCAGTGGTATCCCGCCTACCCGGACGAACACATAAGATTCGCATGGATTCCATAGGATTCCTCTCATTGGAATCGTGAAGCGTCCTCGATAAGGAATCTTGAAAAAAAAGAATCCACAAGAAGGCGCAGTCTATAGGGCTAGGATTCCTGAATGAGAATCGTGTAATGAGAATCCTTCAGATTCCCTAGGATTCCTCACATTGGAATCGTGAATCGTCCTTGATAAGGAATCCTGAAAAGGAATCCTCAAGACTGCCCTGTCTATGGGGTTAGGATCATTGAATGAGAATCGTGTAATGAGAATCCGTCGGATTCCCTAGGATTCCTCACACAGAAATCGTGAAGCATCCTTGATGAGGAATTCTGAAAAATGATTCCTCAGGAATGCCCTGTCTATGGTGCTAGGATTCTTGAATGCGAATCGTGTAATGAGAATCCTTCAGATTCCCTAGGATTCCTCATATTGGAATCGTGAATCGTCCTTGATAAGGAATCCTGAAAAAAAAAAATCCTCAAGACTGCTCTGTCTATGGGGTTAGGATTCTTGAATGAGAATCGTGTAATGAGAATCCGTCGGATTCCCTAGGATTCCTCACACAGAAATCGTGAAGCATCCTTGATGAGGAATTCTGAAAAATGATTCCTCAGGAATGCCCTGTCTATGGTGCTAGGATTCTTGAATGAGAATCGTGTAATGAGAATCTTTCGGATTCCCTAGGATTCCTCACATTGGAATCGTGAAGCATCCTCGATGACTAGGCTAGGATTCTTGAAGGAGAATCGTGTTAGGAGAATTCTTAGGATACGAAACCTTTCACTTCAACCGTTATGTGCTACGGGGTTCATGGGTACCCCAAATTAAAGTACTTGTAACTTCTGCAATTTTCATTCGATACTTGATACATGATTTGATACTTGTAGCACCATATTTGAACAGAATCTTACAATTAATGGTTCAAAGTTCTTAAAATTACTTCCACAGGCCATTTGTTAGCTTTTGAGTGTTTAAGTAATATGGCTTTCAAATGGTCCTTCCGGAATAGATTCCAGAGGGGCTTCAATAGCCGATAGAAACCATCAAATAAAACAAGTTTGAATACCATCCAAGATGAGTATTTCCAGGACCGGGATGATACGCCGAAATCGGAAAACGACCTCAGACGCCATTTTGATCTCCTTAATGGTGACTTCCGGTGTCTGAAAAATAACAAAATCTGGCCGAATATCTCTCAAAATGAGTATTTCCGGATGCGTAATGATGCCCAGAGACCGGAATTCAATCCAGACGCCATTTTGAATTCAATATAGTGACTTCCGGTTTCTGAGAAAAGGTCTAAAATGGCCAAATATCACCCGTTATGGGTTTCCCTGGAATCGGGATGATACCCAGAGACCGAAAAACGACCCAGACGCCATTTTGAATTCCAAAATGTCGTCTGGAATCTCTTTCCGTTCTCTGGGCATCATTCCGATTCCGGAAATACTCATATTGGGAGGTATTCGGCCAGATATTTATATTTCCCAGAGTCCGGAAGTCACCATTCCATAACTCAAAATGGCGTCTGAGGTCGTCTTCCGGTCTGGGGGCATCATCCCGGTTCCGAATATGCCAATATTGGATGGTATTTGACCTTGTTCTATTTGATTGTTTTTATGGTCACTAGAAGCGCCAGTGGAATCTTTTCCGGAAGGACCAAAATACCCAAAACCATACAAATGGCCTATTAAAGTAATTTTATATATCTTAAACTAATAATTGTTAGATTTTGTCCATATATTCATGAAATTCCTTAGTTTTCGGAGTATAGGATTCCCAGGAATGAGAGAATTCTTGGGCACCGCTGACACTAATTTGAAAGTAGATAGGTTACTGGATCTTTTGGTGCCATCAAAATTAAATGAAAATCACAAGAATTTACGAGATATAAGAATTTTGAGCACAAATCGGTTAAAGTCAAAGGTTTCGTATCTGAAGAATTCTCATAACACGATTTTCACAAGGTTTTCTTGAGAATTCTTTCGTCAGGATTCCTTATTGCGAACGCTTTACGATTCCAATGTGAGGAATCCTAGGGAATCTATGCGAAACCTATGGGTGCGACTAACGTATATATGAGTTTATTCTAACCGGGACGTCAGTCATGTCGAATAGTCTGTCCTTGTTAGAGTCAGTTGTTCAAATTTGTAATTCTGTTCGCATATTCAAAGAAGTTTGTTCGCATTCTACTAGGTCGGAGCAATTTCGGCTTGATGCTAGAAGGACGCAAGGTCCATGTACACGCAAAAGTTGGATGGTGCGAAACCAGTACAAAATTGTGCGTTTTTAGCACAATTGTTGATGTAATTCAGAACCAGTACAATGATTGCGTGTTGGGCATAACGCAATCAATGATCTAGCGTTTCTCCAATGTATTTGGCAGCTCCAAACTACTACACCTAAACAGTTTCAACTGGTATCAAGCAGCATTGCAAAGCGAGCGAGAAGCAAAACCATTCTCCTCCTTTCTGCTTGAGGACGAGACATATGCTACGCTTTTCAAGTCTTTTGCACACACGCTTTCGAGATACTTTTTCTTCTTCATGCATTCCTCTGAATAGCAGCAAGCACGCACCGACAGTATGAGTGAGACTAACAACACTCTGGTATCAAGTATGTACAGCAGCACGGGTGTCTCGCTCTATGAGTAGCAGTCACTAATACACTCGACGTGAGAAATAAAGTGTCGGTATATGATACATATTATATTCCATTCTATGTCAATGAATTCGCAGTACAACTGTTGCGTTATGCGTTTCACACATTTATTGTGCGATTTCTGTGCAACATTTGTGCGAATCGGGAAGACACAATGATTGTACAAGACTTCAACTTTTGCGTGTACAGTCGCAGTGTTCAGTTTACTTTGGTGATACCTATATATATTCGATTTCTGGTTTTTCTGAATCATATCATTTGAGGTTCAGATCAGAGGAAGCCAAGAAAAAAGGGGAATCTAGTTTGGCTGAAATATAATAAATTTTACATTGAACGTCTTAGTAGAATAGAATTAGATATTGAGAATATGCAATGTTTCCGTTTAATACTACTAGTACTACAATAAATCTAATACCGCGAAAGTCATTTTCATTTGTAAACCATCAGTTACACGATTGTTTGGTCAATATCAATTCCAGACATAGGTTTTGTATACTTCTAAAGTAAAATTACCAAGTTACAGGATTAAATTAGTAAGTAGAACACTCTGAGAAAGAAATAAATAACTTTCTCAGAAACGCAATTTGATCTAAAATGGGAGCAAGTTTACCGTCTCTCGTGATGAGTATAATATTCTTTATGATGTTGGTTAGATTCTTCAATTTCATTTGGAAAAGAAATAGACACATTACGGCACGTTTTCCTCAGTCTTATGCCATACACTCAGTTTTTTACGCTGGGAATACGTACCTCGTGAAAAACCACGTAAAATACGCGGAAATCAAATCTGCGTTGAAGTACCGCGGTAATTCGAAATCCCGCGTAAGAAACATGGTTGATTCGAAAATGCGTCTAAAAATACGCGTTCATTCAAAATACCGCGTAAAAAATATCCTCGTAAAAAACCGCGTAAAAATATTCTGTACGGATCGCAGAGACGATTCCTCTCACGATTCTGTCGCCGAGTCGCCGAATTTCCTAAATTTGGATTCTTGAGGTTTTCCATAAGCGATTCGAACAAATTTTGTTCGTATCGCAGAAACGATTCCTTTCACGATTCGTTTGGATTCTGTAGGATTCTTGAGAAGGTTCTCCATGTGCGATTCTTATAGATTCTGTCAGTATCGCAGAAACGATTCCTCTCACGATTCGTTTGGATTGTTGAGGATTCTTGAAAAGGTTTCCCGTATGCGATTCGCACAGATTCTGTACGTATCGCAGAAACGATTCCTCTCGCGATTCCGTCACCGAGTTATAGGAATCCTGGGAATTCTAACTCAGGATTCTCAGCGTTTTAGTTAGTGTACTGAAGCGATATAAAGAAAAAGAAACGGTTGAAGCGGCTGCCCTTCCGGTCGTCCGAGGAAAACTAGTCCACGAATGGTCCGCGTAATCAATCGTTGTTCTGAAAACGACTGTTTCACATCAGGAACAACTTAGGCTTGGCTAACAGCGATGCGCAGCAATAGCATAAAAGAAAATCTGCAATAAATACGTTATCGAACGTCTTCGTCAGTGGTTTTCATCGACCCCCTTTTGCATAAGATTGCTGCAGAAAAACTGCCGAAGAAAACCACTGACGAAGACGTTCGATACCCTAATTGATATTTTTTGTCGCTTCATCGTCGTATTTCAACTTCTTCTGTACTTACATAATGTTATTTTAAAATAAATAACTGCAACCTCTCTGAAATGATGTAAAAAAAAATCTTAGAAGGGTTGTGTGCAAAGCCACGACCGCAAGGATGAAGTAGAATACTTTTACAAGAAAGAAAACCCGGCTGCTTGCGTGTCAGTCATTTTTTAATTTGTTGTACAATTCAATATCGGATAAGATACCGATCTCATCTTGGCGTTAACAGTGAAAGTGAGAAAAAAGTATTCCTTGTGATAAAATAAACAGTGAAAAGCTGATTTAACACTCAAAACTAGACGACTCATGTGTTGTCAAATTGAGTCAACTTTTCATTGAATGCATTTACTAGTGCCCGCTATCGCACAGAGACTGCATTTCACTAAAGTGCCTCACTGCATCAGCTGCTATCGATGCTAAACCCGCTGCAACTGCTACGCTATCCGTAGCCATGCCAATGTTTTGGCCGCTATACGCTGCTATTGGTATCCGCTGTCCCTGCATCAGCTGGCCCAGCTGCTATCGATGCTGAGATCCGCTGCATCTAGTGCACTATCCATTGCTATGCCACAGCTGTGGCCGCTATCCGCCTGGTATCCACTGCACTGCTACTGCTGCTGCTAAGGTAAGACTGCTGTTTTCGCTGTCTAGAACTATTATGAGCGGCTTCGACTGAAACAGGCTCTTATATAGGGATGAAAACCCTATCGATAGTATTAAGAAATCATCGATTACTATCGATAGCCATTTCAGTCGATAATTCCCATCCTTACTCTTATACAGACAAATAGCAAATTTAAAATGGCAAGGTCTATGATTCTGTCGACCGTGCTTGGGAAGCAATCATATTAACGACTAATCAGATCAGTCAAATTTCGCGCTTCAACAAGGATTGACCATTCTCAATAATAATGTTGCTTGTCATAATTTGGACTTGATAATTTTTGAATTTTGATTATGCGAAAAATTAATTTTTATGCGATAATGAAAGCTTTTCGGATGTTGTGCTCATGACTGAAGGAAAAGATAATTCAGTACGTTCTGAAACACGGAGATGAAGCCAAATATATATTTGTTCCAAATTTCTTAAAAGTGTTAATTCATTTAAGAGAAAATATTAACCCTTCAATAAGGTTTTTATTTCATCCTGAAAAGGACATTTTGTTGTTTAACTCAATGTTTGATAAGATGCCGATCACATCTTTGCGTTATCGCTGGCAGTGCTAAAAAAGTATTTCTTGGGGGAAATAAACACTGAAAAGTTTTCCAGAACGTTCTTTTCATTGGATGCATTTGATAGTGTGCCTGCTATCGCTCAGAGACAGCATTAAAATGCCACACTGCATCAGCTGGCTCTGCTTATATAGACGCTGAGACCAACGTCAACCGCTGCGCTATTCCCGTAGTGGACGCTTCCAGTAGTGGACGCTTCCGTTGCCATTGGTATCCGCTGCCCCGCATCAGCTGGTCCTGCTGTCGATGCTGAGTCGCGCTCCGCTATTCGTTGCCATACCACAGCTGTGGCCGTTATCCGCTGCACTGCTATTGCTGCTGCTAAAGGAGGACTGCTCCTGTTGCAGCCTAGAATCATAATGAGCGGCTCCGAGTGAAACAGGCTCTTATATAGGCCAAATTGCACATTTCAAATGGCAAGGTCTATGATTCTGTCGAATTTTTCGTTTTGACAAGGCTTGACTATTTTCAATAGTACAATAGTTTGAATAATAAAATTACTATTATCTGCACTTGGGAAGAATCTTAGAAGATTTTCCAATCTATTGCTGCAAGAACGAAGGAAATCCATCGAATACTAACCGATTTATTAGCATTTGAAATTAGACATATTTTTCACTTTTTTCGGTTTCAGATTTTCATTTTACATCCCTATGTAGCCGAACTTCCTGAGAGAAGTATTCTACTTCAAAACATTCTCCGAAACCGTAAGCAATGAGCGTCGCCTAAATCTATTTTTGAGTCTGGTTTCCTCAAACCTCAAACTAGTTGCTTAATATATATCCGACACTGTATTTTTTGTTTGTGATAAAACATTTCACTTACTGAGAAACAATTTTAACAGCGTTGATGATGCGTAAATATAACAAACTTTAAAGCAGGAAATAGTTATGCATGTTGTAGTTACTATCAGTACTACTTTACCTAATTAGATTATGGATAAACGAAGCGTTTATTGCTGGTAACTCAACACCGAAAGGCAAAAACTGTGTGTGGCATTCATCAACGATGAAGCCTTCTATCTGGACGTATTATTCCGCATCTCTTCAATTGCTCTTGTGCTTTTGTCAGGTCCACGGATTAGTAGGTCACCACGGTGATTGTTATTGCGGTTTAATTAATCATTTTATTTTTGCAGATGTACGAAGTGGTGATCGATTCGGTCGAACCAGACGCGCAAAACGACAAAAGATACATCACAGTGGATTCGATTCGAATAACGCGAAAAAAGCGCAACAATTACGTCGTGAACGCTGACTTTGAAATGTACCAGAATTTGGGCAACGACATTCCCGTGCGATACGACATTTACTATGCGGGCTCTAGTCATCCGTTTGTAAGTGGAAAAACTAACTTTTGCGATTTCTACAACATGGACGACAAAATCATCAATGCGATTCGTGCGGCCTCAACGATGCCACCGAGGGGAACCTGTCCGTTTCCGAAGGGCAAGTACACCATCAGTGGGTACCAACTACACGAGCAGGATCTGCCACCGATGCTTCCGAAGGGATCGTACCTCGTCGTCGCCAGAGTAGATAGCTTTGAAGAGAAACTAATTTTCGGTTATAGCATTCTGGTGACTGTTACTTAAAGGTTACATTGGTTTCAAATCCCGAGGTCGCAAATAGACTACCGGTAAAAACTATAGGCGGCCTCCGTTTAAAATCAGAGAAACATCTTGTACAGGTTTCCGGTACAGATTTGGTTTTTATTGCCAAAGTTTTTCCGCCATTAACCGAATCGAAAACCGTCATGCTTTGTTGGGTCGTTTTTAGTTTCTCCGTCTGCAAGTAAATACGAAATATCAAAAGTACAACTGTTTTCTTGCCAACAATAATGGCGATCCGTTTTTACCGAAGCCAGAATTCTCTGTGAAACGGTGATAAAACCAGAGTCTACCCTTTTTCACTCGAATCAATCGGTTTGTCGTATTGAAAATTAATAGCTTATGAGGCGGTAAAAAGTTTCCAGACTGCTTCCAACAACTGGTAAGTTGTCCTTTAGTGGTTGTTAATTGAAGATTTTCCGAAGAAACGCACTCCAACCTATAAATTATCCAAAACGGCTGGTGTGAGTTGGCGGTAAATATCAACTGCACCACTCGAGTCAATCCCCACCTAGGAAAGGATAGAACCAACAGAAAATCATCCGCTTCAGTTTTCAACCTTACGATGGTAAATCGTAATTTATGCTCTTCGATAATCGCTGATGAAAGAAAAGCAAAGGCCGGTCCCGAGAAAAAGAAAACCCACTGACCAACCGAGCCGCGAAGAAAAAAAAAACGCAGCGACAGAGATCGCATAAATTAATTAATGAAATTAACAATAAATCATGAAAATTTAATTTAAAAAATCCACAAATTTTCCGTTGGTTATACACTGACGGCTGTTTTTTTTTTTCGCTTTTTATTTCGTACGACAGTATCAAATCCACCCTTTCGGATCATCGTACAGTTTCCCGGCCGGTGAGGAGGCCTCTGGGTAGGCGCTGTTTCTCCCCCGGTGACGAGGGATAACCGCAAAAGTGTAATAGCGAACGATGGCAGAAAAAAAGAGATCTCCTGCCAACCCTTTTCCCGTATCGTGTTCTGGTTTCTTATGAATTGTCGGGTTTCCTTCAAGCTCTCGCCTTTTCATCGTTGTTAAACTTTGTGTGGTTACAAGAAATATCAAATATTTACTTTTAATTTTGATTTTTTTCTGCTACGCTGGTCGCTTTATCCTGCGCTAGGATATCACCCCATGATTACCCCTGCCAGCCGGGCGAAATCCATTGTGTGAAATTCACTTTTATAGGCAATATTTTCACAAAGCACTTTTCATCTGACCAATTACACTCTAGCTGAGATCACAAGACTACCGATTTTCTTTCCGTTCTGGATTGTTTAAAGCAAGTGTTTTTTTTTTGGTTTCACTGTACAGTTCAACTCTTCTCTTAATTCTAAAGTGGAGTTTTTCACTCACTGTTTGTTCGATTATTTATTCACAGATTTATGGAGCGTACGGAGGACAACCGGACTAGGGAAATCGACCGTCTTGCAGTTCTATTCGCGGCTGGCTGTGGGCCACCTTGCGACGTCGTCTTCGGTCCAGAATCCGCTCGATGAACGGGGAAAACAGCTTCGGGTTCATTTCGTCCGGCTTGTTGGCACCCACCAGGAAGGACACGATCACAGCGATGATGATAGTGATCAGTGCTCCCATTGCCGTGTACCACAGGTAGGAAATGTGGTACAGGGCGAATTCGGGCTCACTGAAATCGGAAAGATTTAATATCGATTATGCTTCTGATGATAATCATTATATACCTTTCATTTGAAATATAAATTACCATTTTCACACGAAATTCAAAAATGTAATTAAATTTTTAAGCTATACGGAAAAAATCTCTCCGGGAACTATATAAATGTTGTGAAATTGAAAACATTTATGGAACTATATATTATAGAAACATTCTATGGATTGTATAGTTCTAAGAAAAGAGAGTAAAAAGTGGGAAAGGCAAAGAACAGAAGCAACATTTGCAGAAACCCAAGACACATTGACTTAGGCGGGTTTTTGTCTCTTTTTTTTAAATTTTGTTTTGGTTTTAGTTGTATTTGATTGTCATTATGTTAGGCCACTATCGTACCTCGAGACTAGCTGGGAGACTATTTTCAATTAAGATGATATTTTGAGAATGTTATGTTGTTTTGCATTTTTTTAAAATTTTGTTATGCTAGTGCCAGCGGTTCTCAACCTGGGGTACGCGTACCCCTGGGGGTACTCGAAAGCCTTCAGGGGGTACGCGAAAGAAAAATCAGTAATGGCGGACAAAGCAATTCTTCTTTGTAATACTTAATTTTTTTGTTCAATCTTGCTCCTAAACATGATTGTAACAATCAAACAAACCATAGTTCAACTTGAAACTTGAAATAGACTACCACTACTCTCTCCCACTCTGCGAGAACATTCCAAGCCAGGGGGTGAAATCGATATTAAAAATAAAACATCGATTTAACAGAAAAAAACGTAGCGAATATTGTCGACGTTATATGGGTGAACAACTTCAAATTCAGCTTGAGAAATCGTTATGAATTCAAATGCTAAGCAAATAATATTCAGACATTACAAAAACATCCAAGTCTTTTCTCTCAGCTTTCAACTGTTCTCATATAAAATACGGAAACCGAAGGGGAGTAGGTTCATACATTTCACCTTCACCTTCATCAAAGGAATTTTCTTCGCTTTGCATCACGGCTGTGGAAGACAGAAATCAAATCGGACAGAATCTATACATAAAGGCTACCTCCGATCGTGTTGACCATAAATTATTGCCTGCTAAAATTGAGCAATTAGGTTCCTCTCCTCACTTTGCTGGGTGGCCGGAGTCTCATTTAGTTAACCGCAAATTTAATATTAATTTTGGATCGACTCTGTTCTACAGCGTCGCAAATAGTATAGGAGTGCCTCAGGGAAGCAACTTGGGACCTTTACTGTACTCGATCTTCTTCAACGACGTCTGCCTATTCCAGTCTTCTGAAAAGTACTGTCTCTTCGTGGTAGCAAATTTCAAACTAATTCTGCTCTCATTGCACACTGGGTCAGTAATGGAATCTAGCGGAACGAAATTATTAGCACTCTCAGGGTTTGACCAATCGGTTTTCGATCTTCTACAAAGTTTCTTGGTATAGTTAGGGCTTCATTTTGAATGTTTGAATTAGCTCGGAATTTAGCCGCGAAGGTGGCGTTGCGATACCAACTTCTTTCTCTTACACGCTATAGCTTTGCGGTTTTCGACAAAGTTGAAGATCTCTAAATTCTATGAAACTGTACGGAGCATACAGAATTTCTAACTCTTCAAGTTTCAGAGATCTACGAGTTTTTTTTTAAATTTTTCTGAATATCACATTATATTGTGATAATTTTATGAGCTCACTCGCATTAATTTCTTACAAATTTCTCGACAGAAATTGAATAATTACATTGTTTTCTTCCGAATATAGAAGTTTTTGGATTAATTAAGTGAAAATATTACACAAAATTTGTAAAGAACCTAATTTTTGAAGCTGAAATATCACAAAAAAAAAAACACATATTCAAAATATCAGAAAATAAAGATTTTTTGAAGGACAATTTTTAGAAAAAATCATGGTTTGCTAATACTTGCCAACCTATGAGATACCTGATTCACAAAATTATGTATTTTTTCCAAACTTTGTGTTATAACTTCACTTAAGTACTTCAAAAACTTCTGTATTCGGAAGAAAATGACGTAATGATTCAATTTCTATCGAGAAACACTTGTAAGAAATTAATTCGAGTGATCTCATAAAATTATAACAAAAAACGTGAAACTCAGACAAATGTTATAAAAACTCGTATATCTCTGAAGCTTGAAGAGTTAGTAATTTTTGTATATTCTGTAAAGTTTCATAGAATTCAGAGATCTACAACTTTGTCGAAAACCATAAAGCTCTAGCGTGTAAGGGAAAGAAGTTAGCATCGCAACGCCACCTGCGCGGCTAAATTCCGAACTAATTCAAACATCCAAAATGAAGCCCTAACTATACCAAGAAACTTTGTAGAAGATCGGAAACCGATTGGTCAAATCCTGAGAGCGCTAATAATCTCGCTCCACTAGATTCCATTCCTGGCCCAGTGTGCATTGTATTGGTGAGATGGTGCGAAATACATTTTTTCGCATGTGGGAAATAATATCAAAAATGGGAAAATATATGAAACGGATTTTAATTATGACATCGGCCTAAAAAGGAGAAATAGAGGAGTGCGAGTCCTAACAAACAGGACAACCTTAAAATGAACAAACTAGGCTGTCATGTCCGAATGAGCAAAATACGTGCGCAAGAATGTAATGTCGTGTGCAACACAGGACAGCTTCGTTGCCTGTGTAAGTTTCAGCTGTATGTGATCACTCAGGAACAGCTCATGAATGAGGCTGCTATATAGCAGTTCCACATAAAATGTCCCAGTTTTAATATTTTTCTAAATTGTTATTTTTGATTTAGCAGAAATTTTGCATAGACGTTGCTATAGGCAAAAGATGCCATTTTGTGCTTTTTGTTTAATTTTTTAGAACACGGTTTATTTTTGAGAAGTCATTGAAAAATATTTTGGGAAGGTACTGATGATTACGAATATTTTTAGGGCCAAAACAGTTTGTTTGATCGGTATGACGTCTTCGGAAAAGTTGTAGATAACAATTTTGTCTTTCCAAAAAAAATGTACACAATAAAATAAATAATTTTTTTTGTAAAAAAAATTCTAAAAGTTCTCTGGAAAAAAAAAAAATTATTGATTTATTTTTCTCAGGGTATATTTTTTTATGGAAGGAAAAAATTATTATCTACAACTTTGTCAAAGACACTATGCCAATCAATCAAAACAGTTTGACTGTAAAAATATCGTCGATTCCCCATAGAGTGCTCGATGGGAAATTAAAAATATTCCTGCAGCCCAAACGGTTTTTTTCGATTTTTTTTAAATCATATTTTTTTTTTTGATTTCTTGATGATTGGACCGATTTTTTTGTTAAGGTAATCTTTTGAAGTTTTAATTAAAAATATTGGATTTTTTAAGAATGAGCTTTTTTATTCAGATAGGGTATCGAACGTCTTCGTTAGTGGTTTTCTTCGGCCCCCTTTTGCATAAGATTGATTTTTTTTTCAGAGTGTATATTTTTTTCAAAAAGACAAAATTGTTATCTACAACTTTGCCGAAGACAGTATACCGATCAAACAAACCGTTTTGACCATAAAAATATTTGTAATCACCAATACCTTCCCAAAATAGCATTTTTCTATAACTCAAAAATAAAAGATGTTCCAAAAAATTAAACAAATAGCACAAAACGGCATCTTTTGCCTATAGAAACATCTATGCATAGCTTCAGCCAAATCAAAAATGCTCGATTAAATTGGTTGCCCGTTTTTTTTGTGGAATTGAACTACAGTAAAAAAAGAGTCCAGTTGGCAATATAGTATCGCACCACAGTACTTTTCCGAAGCCTGGTCTATTCCAACCTCCTGGCTGTAAGCTTAAATATGCAAAAAATCTCAACATCTTCGTCATCGTCGAATCAGTAGAAGACTGCATTGAAGTACAACGACTAATTAAAATGTTCGAGAAACGGTGTGTGTGTGTAGAATGAACTAGACGTGAGCGTACAGAAATGCTGTGAAAAAAATCTGCCATTAAGCGGGTTTACGAAATTGATGGAAGTCTGGTCGCCGTTCTACGAGACAGCTTCAATGTCGTCTTCTTGATATGGGAATTATACAGTGTCGCGAAATTCAGCCAGAGTGTTGTGTTACGGCCTAGAACTCTTGGCACAAGGAGAGAAATTTTCCAAGGTGATATATGCGTTGCGATGAGCCCCTTTTTTCTATGTGGACTCATCACTGCGACCAGAGATTAGATCTATTGTGTTATTGCCCAGGTGTTTTCTGTACTCCAAACTTCAAATTATTGGCAGTATCACTATTGAAGTAATGATACGCTTATCATTCATATCCGTGCTTGTGTGTAAGTTTTACCTGTCCATCCTACCCAAGTAACACACAAAACATGTAAGAAAATAGGTTACAACGAAAGTAGTCATATGAGTGTACTACAAGCGCAACTGAAAACCTGTGTTATTGTATTGTGGTTGAAGTTGTTTTAAATCAGTAGTACAGCCGCATTTCGAAAACAAGCTCCTTTTTTTCTGGTTTCGGAGATGTTTTTATTAACATGAGTTCAACAATAACAATCACTATTACTATGCCTTTTCGTAGGAAATTACACCATCTAAAAACAACGCTACGTACCTGCAAAGTGATTTTCCAGTGTAAAGTTACCAAATAGATATTCAAATTAATTGAACGATTTCTGTATTTATTCGAAGCGTGTCAAAACGTGCCATCAAAAGATAAACAAAACGCTTGCAGTTTAACCAATATCACTTCAATTTTTGTTATCGTATATCTAACTACGTTTTCTAGTTTTGTTAGATTCTGGACATAATCTGGACATAATAACGTTGAAAACAATTGCGAAATCAATTTTAATATTTAAGCGAAAGAAACAACTCATTTTGAAAGGTTAAATATTATTTTTTGTCAGCAACTTATAATCAATTCAAACTGCCGCTGATAAAAACGATTGTCGTTCTAGTTGCACTGCGCAGACACAACACATTTGCGCATGCGTTGATTAACAGTTGTCATAGCAACAGATTTGCCAGATCTTCTATCAAGTTGGCTTGCTTACATGCAGTTATGTAATACTTCATATAGTATCGGTACTTGTTCTAGTAGTCTTCAATTTTTGTGCTTTTCTAGTGAAAGAGATGTCATGGAAAAGGTAACGTCAACCATTCTATACCAACGTGTGTTACTTGGGTTATTATGAGTTACATGCCAAAAGCCTGGAGACAGGTTCGAGTTGTCTTCAACAGTTGGTAAAAGAGTGGGAAAACAACTCTCAAAGTCTTTAGACCCATAGGTCTTCCCTCCGTTCTTTTGAAGACTAACGACGCTACAATCGCTTCAAGCCTATGAAATAGCTTTGGTTGCTTTTCTTGATATTGAAGGAGCATACGATAATACATGATGCATTCGCTATGGAAGCAAGAAGCCTGGATAACGGTATTATTTAATGTACAATGGTGATGCTGAGAGATCGAGGAATATCTGCTGATCCTGAGCGAACTTCTTTAAAGGCTATGAAGTGATTGGCTATGCAGACAATGTAGCCATAGTAGTTCGTGGGAAGTTTGATGATACGATTTTCATTAGGTTACAAACTGCGCTCTAGTAAACTTTTATATGGTGTAGGGTTTGAATTAGAATCCTTATTTTTACTAAAAGGTTAAAAAAGGAAAGTCAGGAGGGTTATGTCTGCGTTCAGGTTCCATTGTGTTTTACAGTGATGGATCAAACATGGATGAAAATACTGGAGCCGGGGTGTTTGGCTATGGAATTAGTAGACCTATACCAATGGGACACAGTCTGACGGTTTTGCAAGCAGTAATTTATGCCATTATTAAATGCGTGAATATTTGCAAAAATCTTTCTATTTTATGACAGTAAAGCACTCAAAGCTTTTACATGTAAATCGAGGCTAGTGTGGGAATGCATTCTTTCTTTGAGACAATTGGCCAGTAGCAGCGAAGTCACTCTGTACTAAGGGCCCGGCCATTGTGGCATTGAAGGAAGCGAAAAATCGTAGAGCTGTGTAAGAAGTCTTCGTTTACGCAAGATTACAGAGTCTGTACAGGAGCAAACAACTACCGGAAATTATTCGGGAATAAATTTCGTAATCGTCGAATATTGACCATTCTTGATTTAAATGAAGTTTTAGATACCATGGAACCATGTAAATAAATCTCCGTGAATGGGAACATAACCATAACTTCTGGATCATTCAACCAAAGATTTTGTTGTCAAAAAATTATTTATGTTAGGGGTCAATTACATTCCACGATGACAGATTTTGTTAGAGCCATTAACATGTTCATGTTTATCATATATTTTTATGAATCAATGTTTGTTGTACTGTCATCATTTTTAGTCTGACATTGGTGAGGCTCACTGTCTTAGTACATTCTTGAGCAAACATGTTAAACGAGTACTCGCCATAACAACGTTTTTTATTCCTCATCGTATTTTGACCTTTTTTCTTTTAATGAGAATTGGGCACGTTGTGATCTTTTAAACATATTTCTCAACAGAAATAGGATTGTGTACACTGACATAAAACAAGATAATATCACCAAACGAATGACAGTGTGCATCTCTTCGATGCGCGAATGTCAATTGACCATCTGTTCTATGTGCGGGAGCCAACGGTCGTTCTACATTTACAAGCGAAAGCCTACTGCGACACACACACTAACGAAGTGAAATCAAATAAAAGTTTTGACCGTTTACAAGCCTGAGTTTCATTTAGGAAAACATATAATTTTCAGACTTAATTTTAAAATATCTCAAAAACGGATGCATTTAGAATGTTAGCGGCTAAATGCTTTACGACTTGAAATTCCATCATATTACATCTTCGGAATTTGACTATTGAGAAATAATCAATTTTTTCCTAAATATGGAATTTAGTGTTTATGAAGAATTTCTTCCGGTATGTAATATTTTTGATTGTGTATATTTTTTTCATGACATCATGTGAATGAAAAGTGGTCAAAATTGTTGCCCAATAAACGTAATTTCAACTTGCAGATTGGTTCAAATTCAGTGAAACTGGAAGTGATATCAATAAAATGAAAAATTAATTGAGTTAAAAAGTTGAGTTAAAATATTTAATATTAAGCTCAATTCACTGATTTTGTTGATTATATGCTTAATTAAGTACTTCATTCTGCACCGTTGATTTGGATCTCTACTATGCCAAAAAGCAAAGTCCAAATTTGAACTCAAAACTATTCTCTTGATAGCCGAGAATTTCGGCAAAATTAAATATATTTTTCAAAATTATTCAACGAAACTGGGCCAAACTAAACTGTGAGAAGACAATGACAAAACAATGAAGCTTTATCACTCTTTCGGTCTCAAGACACGAAGCTGGCCTCAACAACCCACTTTATGTTCTAATTGAGATACAATTCGTTTAAACAACTAGTCGGCATAAACATGGAGAGAAGCTGAATTAAGAAGACATGCAATAAAATTAGCAAATAATGCTGAGCGCACCTGCAATAAAACCTGCACTTTAATTTTATTGGTTTGTTAACTCAGCTCACTTTTGATGTATTTTAACTTGGTTATGACGATCACGCCTTCTATTTTGTACGGAGAAGGTGTCATTACGCCGTGTGTGTAAGTGGGCTTTTAAGTAAAATGGGAAAACCCGGCAATATTGACAATGACTAGACTTCCGTTAGAAGTTATAAGCTATTGAATGGAACTAGAAGAGAGTTAATGATAGATTTTTCCCTTTCCACAGGTACAAAAAAATGCAAGTCACCTGCTTACCTTGGTGGTGCAGCTGTTGTTGTAACATTCGCCGCAAGCATGCTCATCGGCTCCGACGCTATGTAAGTGTAGCTACAACCCTGCGTGTTCACTGGTTTCGGTTCGAAACTCATCTCGCCGCTAGCGATTGCAAGCTGAGCTTTAAAACAAATCCACGACATTAGAACCAGTCCAATGGTTCCTCCAACGATTGCGCCCTGTTAAGATAAACGAAACTTTACAACTTTTTTATGCTGAAACAATACTAAATCCTTACCGTTCCATTAGCCCAAGGAACCAGCACCCCGAGGGTGAAGATCCCGAGTAACGGACCATTACTGACGCTTCCCAAACTCATCGAAAGCTGCAGGACGGCGCCCAGTTTTTCCACAACCAGCACTAGCCCAACACAAATCGTTCCGAACACACCGACTACGGCTCGCATGATGATTCTGAAATACAAACATTCTTCATAGTTTCATCACCGATTTTTAAAAGTTAGAAAAACCTACGCCGTAGCTCTCTCACTCAGGGGTCGATTCGTGAACGGCTTGAAGAAATCCTCCAACACCACGGCGGACATCGAATTCAACCCGGTGGACAGTGAGCTGAGTGCCGCTGAAAATACTCCCGCCACGAACAAACCCGGCAGGCCGGGGTAATCCCCCAGCGTATCCATCACCAGCAGGGGCAAAAGTTGATCTTTAGCGACCGCTAATTTGGTCGTCAGTGGATCACAATCATGATACTTCGCGTAGATCAGCAGTCCACTGTAGCAGCAGAGCCCCAGCAGAAACAGCGTTCCCGCAATAAACGTCCACAACGCTTGTTTGGCCGCACGCAAGGACGGAAGCGAAAGATATCGCTGGATCATATTCTGACTGACGGCGTTCGTCTTCAGCCAGTAAATCACTCCACCGATGACGCACGAGTAAATGTTGTGGCGCGTAGTTAAATCAAACCGCAAATCTGGTCCCTCAATCCTTCCGCTCGTAATCGCCCTGTCCATGACGGTGGCGAAACCACCAACGTCATAAGTTCCTTTGGCGATAATCAAAGCCATGGCACCAAACATGAGCACCGTTTGGACAACATCCGTCCAAACGACGGCCTTCAACCCACCGACGCACGTGTAGAAAATACAGATGACACATACCAGCGGCGTGATCAGATGGACGTTCACTCCGGTGACTTGGTTGAAAGCTAGCGCTGGTACGTAAATTACGATCGGTAGCCACGCCATCTAGAAAGGGGAGAGCAAATGAGACCCTACGTCAAAGGAACCGATCATAGGCAGTTTAAAGCGGTTTTGTGTCATGAGTCAATTAGTTGATGGTTGGTTTCCGGTGACGAACTTCTGGGCTGACCTTGACCGCACAGTGAATAGGACGCTACTTACCGTGGCAAACGTAAATAGGACCGAACCGAACAGTCGCATCCGTTTGTCGAAGCGGGTTTGGAGGTACTGTAAAAATTGATTTCGACATTAATTGGATATTATTTTTCCCGGAATCTGACTGTACCTGATAGGTGGAAGTAAGCTGCAGGTTGTGGAACACCGGCAGATAGAAGTACATCATGATGAAACCCATCGTTATGACGCCTCCCACGATGTACATGTACTGGATGCCATAGACGTAGATCTCGGTGGGCGTACCAAGCAGGGAGATGCCAGAAATGAAGCTAAAGAGATTGAAATTTTATGTTGGAGGTGATTTTAAAAGCGCACTATGATGAGTGTAGATATCTACTATTACACCTAGAACAAACGATGAAAAAGAAAATATTTCGATTTAGAACTTAAACCATTTTAGAACTTAAACCACCGAAAGCTGTGACAATAGTCTTCGTCAAACCAAAAACCCAAAATGTAAGTAAACTGTATTAAAACAAACCGTTTCAATTATTACAAAAGTTTACATCAATGGACAACGTAATTATAATTTCCCAACAAAAAAAAAACCGTTTCAATAGCAAGCGAATTTATAAATAAATAGAGTGATCACCCGATTAAATCACCCCTTCATCTACTGCCGTTGTACGAATACGTACAACTAGAAGCAGAAATGAGTGCCTTGAGGCTCAAAAGAACAAAAATTATCTTGTCAGGTGATCTTGTGGGTCACTGGACTTTTTTAAAAGAGGGCTAGTGATGAGTATGAATGAAGACTCGATGGCACCTCAGGACAATCATGATATTCCCTACAAGGCATGCGAAACGTCGCGTACAGACTGGGAAGTCGGAGTTCCTGATGTCCGTCCCGTTTCAACGATATTTTTCACAGATGGCTCAAAAATAGGTACAAATACTAGTGCAGGAATCTTTGGCCCAGAAAATAATGTTTCAGTGGCAATGGGACACTGGCCAACAGTGTTTCAAGCAGAGATTTATGCAATTCTTGAATGTGCGAATGTGTGTCTGACTAGAAAATACAAGCATGCAAATATTTGTATTTTCTCTGACAGTCAAGCAGCGTTGAAAGTACTTGATGCTTGTAAAAGTACATTTAAAATTATCTGTGAATGTATTCTCACATTGCGACAACTATGTCAAACAAACTCAGTAAATTTGAAACTTCAAAATATTATCGACAGTATCAGGGCAGAAAAAGCCACAAACAATGTGTTCGATACACAAGTGCAAAAAAAAAAATAAAAAACTCCAAAAGTTTATCTGAAAATGAACCTGTTGAAAAAGAAACGTTCACAATGGAACCCTGATAATAACTAAAATCGTTCGACGGAACGAGAAAGATGAAAAGGAAAATTTTTCGATTTATAACTTAAACCACTGAAAGCTGTGACAATAGTCTTCGTCAAACCAAAATCCGAGAATGCAATTAAACTTTATTAAAACAAATCGTTTTAATTATTACAAAGGTTCACATCAATCGACAACGTAATTATAATTCCCTAACAAAAAAACCGCTTCAATAGGACATCATTCACCCCCCGGACGATAATAGGTAAAACCTGACGATAATAGAACCGATACCCTATTAAATTATTGGTTTACCATCTTTCATAACAAAACACCAACAACAAAATATTATCGATTTTATCACATTCCCTATTTTATCACCCTAAACATCATCAAGAGAGTGATGTAAACGGGTGATCACTGTATTGATTATATTTCAACTTGAATCAATAGGTATCGCAAAAAAGTTGAATAAAATCCCAAATTTGATTTAAAATGAAATGCAAGAATGAAGAACATAAATAGTTCAATTGACTGTTTAAAATTTTGAAAGCTGGGAAGGGCCAACTAAAATTTGAAGATGGTGAATAAAACCTCTGGGAATTGAGCTGTACGGTGAACGAAAATATTTCCAGTCATATATAAAGTTGTTGAAAAACTCTCAAAGCCCAGAAATACAAAAACATATTTTTTGTTTTTTTTTTTTCTCTGTGTGGACTAATCACTGCGACCAGAGACATTTGATCTATAGTGATATTACCCAGGTGTTTTCTGTACTTCATATTATTGGCCAGTATCACTATTGAAGTTAATGATACACTTTTTTCATTTATATCCGTGCTTGTGTGTGAGATTTTACCCTTACTGCTCTACAATACCGAGCCTCTTTCTATCCCTTTCCGACCGGGCCCATAAATTTGCGTAGGTAGAAGGTGACTTAAACAAAGCCTTCTTTCTCGCTTTTCAAAGGTCCTATTCATTGTTTTATTTCTCACAAAGCTAGTGTCAACATCGCAGCTGCTACGAAAAACGAAAAACCGGAGCAAGGAAGTGTTTTTATGTAGGATTTGCTTCGATGTAGGTTTTGTTATCCGTCATTTTTTACCTACACAATTGTGTGGGCTCGGTCGGAAAGGGCTATCCTACCAATATCGCTAAATTATAATTCCCTGGAGTGAGGCTGCACCTAACGTTTCTCCTATCATTCTAAGAGGGACTTATCATGTCAAGAGGAAGGAGTCTTATCGAAACCTCGTTCCCCGTGCCAATATCGCCAATTACAGTTTCCTTGGAGAGGATAAATATTCCTATTATCAGTTTTATTATAAGAAGGACTTATTTTGTCAAGAGGAAGGAGTCTTATCGAATCTCGTTCCTCCAGCCAAGATAGTGTTATAATCACAATTCCCTGAAGAGAACTATTATACGTTACTCAGACCAGTTTTATTATAAGAGGGACTTATTTTTGTTAGGATGAAAGTCAGCAGGATACTACAAAATTCAGCTTGAAGGAAAGGTATGTAGTGGAGAGCCTAAGAACGAACCCATGTTAAAGTCCTTTGACAACCAAATGACCTGATTCTACTAAGATTTGAACCCACGACCACCCGCTCATCAGAGTGGACTCTGTAACCTTGCGGCTACGAAGGGTACGAAGCTCCCTTAATTTTTGGTTTGATCAAAATGGCAAAAAAAAAATCCAGAACTGACGTTTAGTTTGAAGATTGACTTGAGACTTGAATCGCATGAATCCGTTACAAAGATTCAGTAGAGTATAGTGAAGTATCAAAAATTTTCTTGATTACCTCTTGAAAAGCTAAACAAATGTCGAAATAGCCTTAAACACTTAAAAAATGTTTTATTGATTGTTTTTCATCTTAGTGCAAGCAAGCAAACAACACTTATTACAAAGTACGCGAACACATGCTAACAGCACACGCAAAACTAACTATAAGCAGTGCCCTAACGACTGAAGGCGACCATGCCGACTTGACTATAAAGATTAAATTCCTGCATGCTGACTTTTATACGTGACTACTGAGAGTTATACTCCTGGCGGGCGTGTCGTTGCGCACTCGAGCTAGGAGAACCACAAAAACAACAACATAATGTTTAGGAATTCGAATCGCTTGTATACTTTAGTGTCGGTTGTGCTGGGGAAGAACAGTAGTGGTTGGTTGTTTAGTTTGATTTAGACTGGTTTTATATTTTTCAATTATACAATAATGCAAATCACAATTTTCTTCATTTTGATGGACAGACAACGAATTTCCCAATCGGTTGCTGTAAATATAAAGGAGTTCTGTTGGAAACTGACTAAGTTTTTCGTTTTTCATATTCGAAAGTGAACGTGACGTTTTCCGATTCGCACCCCCATGTTGCCATAATACGTAATTCTACGCCAAAACTAGACACCATGCTTGTCATTCTCCTCAGTATACGAAAGAAGAGGAGAAAAAAGTAGGAGGTTGTATCCAAGACACGACCGCATAAATGACGTAGAACTACCTACACTATTAACAAATGCATTGAGTGTTTCATTGCCCCAGTAACACAACTGGTATTATCAAAGTTTCATAGCGCTTTTTTGCCTGTATTGAGCGCTATAAAACTGTGATAAAACCAATATTTTCACTTGGGTAATGAGTTATAATGTCTACTAATGAAGGGTTGTGAATTTCGTGAACCGGATTCAGCAGTTAGCAGAACGTGCCGAGTTAAAAACCATACACAGCACACACAGTGTGGTCCCCGTGGCACTGTGGTTAGCGATGTCGGTCGGCTAGCTCTCCTACACGGTTGTGATATCGGGTTCGATTCCCGATCGAGTCGAGGATCTTTTCGAGCTGGAAATTTTCTCGACTGAGCACTGGGGCACGGTGTATCGTTGTACTTATCCTACACATGCAAAATGTGCCAAAAACAATACCGATAACGTATTCTCTCAACTAAAATCGAGTTGATCGAGACCGCTATTAGCCCCCAGGCTAAGCGTGCGATATTGTTGCTGTTACACACACACACAAATCATACCATATCATAGACACACACACATCATACCATATCATACAGACGCATAAACATCATATCATATCATAGAGACACACACACACACACATCATATCATATCATACACACACACATCATACAATATCATCATACCATACACACATCATACCATATCATACACACACACAGCAAGCAAGCGACCAATCAGAGGACGTTATTTTTATTTCAACAAGGCTTGACAATTTTCAATAGTGCAAGAGTTCGTCGATTCAAACAACATTTTTCTGCATTTGGGCAGATGCGTGTATAATTTTCCAATCGATTGCTGCAAGAATGAAGAAAATCGGTTGAAAACCAACCGACCTATAAGCATTTGAAAAGGGACAAATTTCGTCCCAGTTTTTCAGTTTGCATCCCTGTGTGGTATGCTAAAGTAAAACGTAGTTTTACGTCAAAATTCACCACGCACTTCCCTTCCAGTATGTGGCTGCGTGTAGCAAATGCTTTCACCACACTGCTTCTTCCTCCACTCCAAAGTGTCTCAACCAGCTTACAGAGAAACAAACACACTTCCAGCTCACTCCACATCCGACAGAAACAAGAGGGATGAATCACTCTACAGAAAAAAACGCAGAAGTACACAACAGTGTCCACTGGCGAGTAGTCCGGAAGGTGAAAAAAAACCTACCGGGCAAAAATGTAGTCCTCGTGTAGCTACGAACGAATTTCACCAGAGTAAATTCGACCGGCACGAGCAACGCACTCTATTTTTTTTCTCCCAATCTCTTTTCCTTTTCTGCCATGCTCAAGAAAATCACTGTGAAACGCACCGCAGGTGGCTCTGCAGTGTAATTATTGTGCGTGATGTCCACACGTGTGAGAAAGTACACCATAGTTCATTGTCTCGCAAGAGAGAGATTTCAGATTTCCCCGCAGTGCGTTCAGGTAGCTCAACAGATAAAAATAGTTTGTCGCTCTCTTCTAGCATGAGCGTATTGATTTGCTCTTTAGTGTGACGGCAGTTGTTTCCGCAGTGCAAGATGTTCTCCTGCACTCTAGAGGTTTTCTGAGAAGAAAAGACAAGCATGCTAGACACGACCGGCAGATTATGTGATAGGCAGGATCCAAAATGTTTGTGTTGTTGCCAAAACTAGGCAGAGTTTCACTGGAGGAAGTGGCTATTATTTGCTATTATAATGAATTATATAGGCCGAAAGTAGACTCGGCAAGTCTGCTGCTACCGCCACCGCTGCTGGTACTCGTTGCTATTTAGTTGGGACCATCTTTCGGCTCTTATGTAGTCCAAAGAGTACATTCCCGGTTAACTACTTATAAAATTTGTCGTCCGCGTTAGGGAAAGCAAGCATTAGGCGACTAATCAGAGGTCGAAATCTGCGTTTCGACAAGGCTTGACAATTTTCAATAGTACAGTAGTTCGAATGCTCAAATTACAGTTTTCTGCATTTGGGCGGGTGCATAGATGGTTTTCCAATTGATTTCTAGAAAAATGAAGGAAATCAGATGGGACTCTGCTTTAAACATTTGAAGGTGGACAATTTTTGTCACGAATGCTTTCAGTTTATGAATTTGTGCCCTATATATGCTTCCGTAAGACGTAATTTTATGTCAAAACAAGAGAAAAAGCTATGAAAATTCTCCCAACCAAGTACCCTGGCGCAAGACTGATTTTAAGAATAAAAATTGCACGAAAAAATTAGAAATTTAGTAACAAATCACAGAAAATCACAAAAACAAATCCATTTTAGATGCTGTAAGAGCTATATTAAAATTTTTCTGTAAAGTATAAACACTAGAGGTATAGACATTGTAAACCGTCTGTATAAGATGAGATACTAATCGATGAAAACCGCAATAACGATCCGTTTTAGGAACAAAACCGAAAAACAGAATTAAATTATGAGTTATGATAAAATTGCCAAAAACAGCTTCTGTTCGCAAGAAAATATAAAAATAGACACTTCTTATTACCGATTGAACGCATTGGCCCCGACACAAGAGATTTTTCTCACCTATGCGAATTCTCATATGCAATTGTCAATTGTGAATACAAAAGCAAACATATTTCTATCCTCCTCTTTCGCAAGCAAAACAAGAAAAATATCAGCAGAGCCGTCAGAGCCAATTGGAAAAGTGGCTTCATCGCTGCGTGCGCTTGACCGGGATGCCGGCGCAACCGGTCAAACACTGAAAAATTACCTGGTGAACATGGACTTACATGTCAAGAAGCGGCAGTCCCGTCCACTGGTCTGGGAGCTGCCGGCAATGACGCAGCGGCAGCATCTGAATTCGTTTTTTCCAGAAAATCGCAACGTGGCGGTGATGAAAGATGACGAGACCTGTCTCATCCTGGATGGCAACGACTGGCAGGGTAATTCGTATTTTACTTTCCCCACGACGGAAGAGAACACCGAGGTGAAGTTCATTTCACACACCAAGTTGCCCAAGAAGGAGCTGCTGTAGTTTGCAATTAGCGAGAAGGGGATGTCAAAGCCGCTTTTCTTTCGCTCCGGACTAGCCGTTAACGAGGAAATTTACGGGAAAAGGGAAAGGCCGAAGACGCGGCCCTTTAGTCGAAACGATCGTTGGAGAATATAGAGTGGCTGACTATCGATGTGGTATCCAAAGTGGTGAATCCGCCCAACGTTCCCAAGTTGCGTCCCATCGAGGATTTCTAGGTCAGCCTGAAGCGGAAGATCTACTCCAACAATTTTGTCGTGAAAACTTAGGAGGCATTGGTAAATAAAATGAAGAATGAACTCAAAAACAGAAACACGTATGCTTTCGCCCGACATGGCGAATGTTCTGGTTGATGCCGGAAGGCCGCTCGCAAGGGCGTAGAATTCTTTTGCAAATAAACTAACATAATTGCCTTCCATAGGAAGTTTATCGAACTCAATTATCTGTCTTAGTTTTTTATCATCATCCGACATTTTTTTTCAATGCGAACGTTAGTTAATAATGCCGACACTTTAGAGTCCAGAAATCCCAAACAATAAATTTGGCCCTAAAACGCATAATATAGAAGAAATTTTTTTTTATTCTCGCTTATTTTCCATCGGTCCGCCCGCCGCAGTTTTGTGCCAATCACCGACGCCCGGGGAGGCGACTCCACCCAGGACCCTAACTCACGACCCGTTGATTAACGGACCGGCGCCAACGGCTTTACTTCCTCATGCGATGGAAGGCGTGATCCCAGAGATTTTTCACCTCAGAAAATTTCCCAGTGTCGGCTAGGCGTCGGTAAAGACGTTACCAACCACGCTAGGCCCCCGCCCTATTATAAAAGAAATGAATTAAAATAGAAACGTTCTTAATCAAACCTAACGATACTAAGAAAAGCGTGACAATATTATCTTGTGAACTGAAAGCGGATGAATTTTAGAAAAAAAAATAACGGAAACCGTTGTAAGTGGCAATACAGTTGAGGAATATATTTGGCAGAAATAAATATTCATTTAAAAGTTTAATAAGTACCGAATAGGAAAAACTTCACATCCAAACCGTAAAAATACTGAAAAAATGAAAATCTAAAAAAAAAATAAAACCAAAACTGAAAATTTGAACTGATCTAAAACATTGAAAAATGGTTTGAAGTTCCTAAGAGTTAGTTATTTATTCAAACGTTTTCAATTAAGTCTTAAACTCACCGCAAACATCTAAAATTTGTCTGAAATCACTAGTGACAAGAAAAGTTATGACTAATAATAAACATATTTTAGTCAAGTTCAAATCATCTGAAAGGACCCATCATTTCAAAATGACAAATGATAACACAAGATTTAGGACTTGGCCGAAAATAGTTGCGAAAAAAAAACTAGATGACAAAAATTAAAATTGGTTAAAACCTTTCGAAAATGAGGTGCAAAAGTATCGAAAATATCACTAGTTAAGATTGAAGTTCCAAAAAAACTGTAAAAGATCAGATAAGGCCAAAATATAATTTTTAATTTGATTTAAAATCAGTAAAGCAAAACCAGTAAAACAAAAAGAAATAAAAAATAGGAATAGAACTGCTGAAAACTGCTTCTAATGGCAAGTTAATCTATAGATAAATTCTGGTAACACTCTTGGGAGTGATCAACCTAAAATTATTAAAAAACTGGTGAACAAATTGATATCAAATTCGAACGCTTATAAAATATTAAACGCTTATCACATCAAACCGCAAGTTGCTGATTTTATAGCAAACCAAAATATACTTATGAATTTGAATCACAATCATTAAGGAACATAGATAAATACTTTCCTTGAAGCCTTGAAACTGTCCAACAGAAAACAAAATGATTTTGAATCTCAGAAAAGAATGTTATTTTAAGTTTTGTCCAAAATAACTGATTAGCAACAAAAAGGCCCTTCAAAGCTTTAAACCACTAGAAGGAACAGAAAGTTGAATTCTAACTTCAAATTTGGACTTGGATACGAAAATCATTTGTATATAATCAATTCTTACAAAGCAAAGGGAATAAATCACAAACTAGGAATGAAATGGTTAAAATCGTCAAAAGACTGTTTCTAGAAATTGAAAGAATTATACCAAATTTGATGGCTAAAAATGTTTTGTAAGGCCTCAGAAACGCACAAGAATCGAGAGACCGATTTCGCGCCACATCGATGTTGGCAGAATCCTCCTAGAATTAAAACTTTGTGGTTGATCAGGGCCTACTAAATCAAACAACTTTTCATATTTTTTTCGAAAAAGATTTTCTGAATTGAAAAGGTCTAAAGTATTTTTTATTAATCGATAGATCGATTAGTTGCCTATTATAACTCTTCTGATCAAACCAAAGTGGACATTTATTTTTTCTTTTTCAGAAGCGTTTTGGGCAGAAGAAATGTTTATTTAAAAAAAATTATTTTGAAAAAAATCTGAGATGACCGGTTTACCGATTTTTTAATTTTATTTTTTTTTCAGTGCAAGATTAGAATATTAAACAAATTTAATTTTTCCTTTTATTTAATATAACAGCTCAGACAATTCCTTAAAAGTCATATTTTGTCTATTTTTCTTTATCTTTTGTTATTGTTTAGTTTATTTAGTTCTATCGATTTTAAAGAAAGAGGTTTCAAGACTTTAGAACTTTTCAAATGTTAGTTCAGTTAAATTTTCAAAAAAGTGTGCAAAGTTGCTAATGTTAGTCAGGGTTACACAGTTTCATTAAATTATGAAAGGGTGCTCAGTGGATTTTGCGCCAAATGGGTCAACATGAAAACCACGAAAATTTTAAGTTGTTTTAATCTAGGTTAAAACAGTAGTTAATACCATTTTTTAGGTTTTAGGTTGACTTGTATCGCAAAAATCCTCTACTTATGTTTGAAAAAGTAAAAAATAGTTATTGAAAATTTATAAACCTAAATAAACCAACTTAAAACTAAAGACTAGCTCAGAACTCAGGTAAAAACACTTTAATAGACAGAAAAAATGGCCTAAAACTGCCTTTACTTTCCAGTTATCAGAAAAATGTTTAAGATTTTCATATAATAGCATATTGCCTATGTATTTTAAGAAGATTTTTCCCCAATTTCTGGAAACATAGACCGCCTTCGACTCATCGATATATTACCGATCAAATTTATTGAAAATGTAAACAGATTTGAAAATTTAAAAAAAATATTTAGGTTAATAAAATATTTTATTTAATTATTTCCTCCAATATACCTGGAATTTTTTCGTGATATTCCAGGTTTATCGGGTAATAGCTCCAGAGAAGAGATATTTTAAAAAAATTTTCTTGATCTCAAAACAAACTAGTTAGTTTCGAAGTTAGTGGGCACGGTCTATCCCATTATAAAGAAT
Organism: Wyeomyia smithii; assembly: GCF_029784165.1. Taxonomy (NCBI): domain Eukaryota; kingdom Metazoa; phylum Arthropoda; class Insecta; order Diptera; family Culicidae; genus Wyeomyia; species Wyeomyia smithii. The sequence goes on along the minus strand of NC_073696.1, from coordinate 266,602,092 downwards.
CATCCCTTTAAAGATTTTTCATTAGTTTTTCAACAAATTATTGGCTCATGATTTAATGAAGATTTTTCTACAACAAATTTGATATGATTAAGCGTAGTGTTCTATTGAAAAATAATTCATGAATAAATGCTAGTTGAAATTATCATGAATTGCAATGCTCT